>NC_091128.1:101156821-101756821 GCF_040183065.1 Periplaneta americana
TTTGTATAGGATATAATATACAGATAGATTGAATAGGATAGATTAGATAGATTGGATATTATAGAAAAGATAGATTGGATAGGATAGATTACATAAATAGATTGGATAGGACAAATTAGATCGAAAGACTGGATGGGATAGATTATATAGATTGGATGAAATAGATTATATAGATAGATTGGATGGGATAGTTTAGATATAAAGAATGGGTGGGATAAATTAGATTGTATAGACTGGATATTTTATATAGATAGGATAACTCCGCTTCCCAAACTCCGTGTAGGGTTTCAAAACTCCGGGTTTCGGATCCAAAAACTCGGGTTCCGGGTCCCAAAACTCCGGGTTCCAGTTCCCAAACTCCAGGTTCAGTATTCCAAACTCCGGGTTCCAGTTCCCAAACTCCGGGTTTCGGGGGTACCAAACTCCGGGTATAGTTCCAAACTCCGGGTTCCGGTCCGAAACTCCGGGATCCGCTCTCAAAACTCCGGTTTCCGAGTACCATACTCCGGTTTGGTTCCAAAATTCCGGGTTCCTGTTCCCAAACTAATGGCAGGGTTCCAAAACTCCGGTCTCCGGGTCCCCGAAACTCCGGGTTCCGGTCTCCAAACTCCAAGTTCCGGTTCACAAACTTAGGGTTTAGTGGTCCCGATCTCCGGGTAGAGATCCAAACTACGGGTTCCGCCTCCCAAACTCCGGGCAGGGTTCCAATACTACGATTTCCTGGTTCCAAAACTCCCGGGTTCCGGTTCCCAAACTCCGGGTTCCAGTTCCCAAACTCGGGGTTCCAGTTCCCAAACTCCGGTTTTCGGTGGTACCAAAGCTCCGGATATAGTTCCAAACTCCGGGTTCCGGTTCCTAAATTCCGGATTCAGCTCCCAAAATTCCGGGTCCGGTTCCAAAATTCGGGTTCCGGTTCCCAAAATTCCGGATTGATCTGCCCAAATTCCGGGCCCGTTTCCCAAATTCTGGGTTCCAGGGTCCCATTCTCCGGATAGAGTTCCAAACTCCGGGTTCTGGTTACCAAACTCCGGGTTCCGGTTACAAACTCCGGATTCAGCTCCCCAAATTACGGGTTCCGGTTCCCAAATTCCGGGTTCCGCGGTCCCATACTCCGGATAGCGTTCCAAACTACGGGTTCCGGTCCCCAAACTCCGGGTTCCGGTTACCAAACTCCGGGTTCCTGGTCCAATACTCCGGTAGGTTTCCAAACTCCGGGTTCCGGTCCCAAACTCCGGGATCCGCTCTCAAATCTCCGGTTTCAGGGTACTGTACTCCGGTTTGGTTCCAAAATTCCGGGTTCCTGTTCCCAAACTACGGGCAGGGTTCCAAAACTCCGGGTTCGCGGTCCCAAACTCCGGGCTCCGGGTCACCGAAACTCCGTGTTCTGGTCGCCAAACTCCGGGTTCCAGTCCCCAACAGCCGGGTCCCGGCTCCAAACTCCGTGTTCCTGTTCACAAACTCCGGGTTTAGTGGTCCCAAACTCCGGGTAGAGTTCCAAACTCCGGGTTCCGCCTCCCAAACTCCGGGCAGAGTTCAAATACTACGATTTCCGGGTCCCAAACTCCGGGTTCCTGTTCCGAAACTGTGGGTTCGTTGTCCAAAACTCCGGGTTCCGAGTCCAAAAAATCCGGGTTACGATTACCAAACTCAGGTTTCCGGTCCCCAAACCCCGGGTACCGGATTCCAAACTCAGGGTTCAAGATTCCAAAACTCCAGGTTACAGCTCCCAAACTCCGAGTTTCGGATTCCATACTCCGCGTTCCAGTTTCCAAACTCCAGTTTTCAGGGTCCCAAACTCCGGGTAGGGTTCCAAAATTCCGGGTTCCGGGTCACTAACTCCGGATAGGTGTTCCAAAGTCCGGCTTCCAAATTCCAAATTCCGGGTCCCACTTCCCATACGCTTGTATGCGGTTTCAAAACACCGGGTCCAGAGCTCCGGGTTCCGGTTCCCAATTGCCAGGTTCCGTTTCCCAATCTCCGATTCCTGTACCAAAAAACCAGGGTTCCAAACACCGGGTCTCGGGTCCCAAACGTCGGGAACGTAACCCAAAATACGGGTTCCTGTCATAAACTTAGGCTTGCGGGTCCTAAACTAAAAAAAGTTAAAAAACCAAATTGAAAAAATCAGAACGATTTCCAAAAAGGCAATTCTCAAAAAATAACTTAAAAAAATATTTTCAAAAAAGTTTTCAAAAAAAATTGGTCAAAAAATTTTTTACAAAAAAATATGAAAATATTTTCAAAAAATTAAAAAAAAATCGAAAAGATAATGAAAAAAATAATTTTTCAAAAGACACTAAATAAAAATTTTTTAAAATAAAAAAAACAGAATTTTGGAAAATTTAAAAAAAAATATTTTTTCAAGAAAACTTTACAAAAAATGTTTCAAAAAAATGAAAAAATTCAATAATAGGTTTGAAGAAAAAGTTAAAAAAAAAACAAAAAAATTTTCAAAATTTTTAAAAGTTTCAAAATTTTCTTGAAATTTATTTTGAAAAATTTTTTTTTTAATTTTAGTATTTAAGATTATTTGAAAATTTGACAATTTTTTAAAATTATTTTTTCAAAAAAAATTTTCAAAATGTTGTACAAAAAAAAGGCAGTAACAGAATTGTCAAAGGTTTAAAAAAATTAAAAAAATGAAATTTTCAATAAATTTTAGTTTAAAAATAAATTTGAAAAAAAAAATAATTTTAAAAATTTTAATAACGATTAAGAAAAATTAAAAAAATTTCGAAAACAAATTATAAAACTGTACTTTCAAAAGTTTTCAAAAAAAAATTTAATTTCCAAATTTTTTTCTGAAAAATTTTCTTTCTTCCTTTTTCCTCTTGAAAACTTTTTTTTCAAAATTATTTGATACATTTTTTCTAATAATTTTTAATTTTTTGAAATTTCTCTTCATAATTTTTTTACATCTTGTTTTGAAATTTTTTAAATATTTTTTTAAAATTCATTTTTTAGCCTTTTAATATTTTTTTAAACCCGGAGTTTGGGAAGCGGAATCCGGAGTTTGGTACCAGGAACCCGGTTTTTTAAAACCATCCGGGAGTGTGGGACCCGGAACCCGGAGTTTGGAACCCGGAACCCGTAGTTTAGGAAACGGAACCCGGAGTTTGGTAAACGTAACCCGGAGTTTTGAACTCGGAACACGGAGTTCGGGAACCGGAACCAGCAGTTTGTGACCCAGAGCCCGGAGTTCGGGAACCGGAATCCGGAGTTTTGAACTCTATTCGGAGTATGGGACCCGCAACCCGGAGTTTGGGACACAGAAAACCGGATATAGTGAAATGCAACCCGGAGATTGGGGACCTGAAACCGGAGTTTTCGAGCACGAACCCGGAGTTTGGGAACAAAAACCCGGAGCTTGGGACTAAGAGCCCGCTGTTTCGGACCCGGAACCCCCAGTTTTGGACCCTGCCCGGAGTTTGGGAACAGGAACCCGGAGTTTGGGACCCGTAATCCCGGAATTTGGGAACCGCAACCCGGACTTTGAGAACTGGATTCTGGAAACCGGGGTTTGGTGACCGGAATCCGGAGTTTTGGGACCGGGTACCCGGGGTTTGGAATCCGGAACCCGGAGTTTGGAATCAGGAACCCGGAGTTTTGGGGGCCGGAACGCGGAATTTTGAGAGCCGGAACCCGGAGTTTGGGGCCCGGAAGCCGGATTGGATAAATAGGATGGATTAGATAGATCGATTGGATAGGATAGATTGGATACAGAGATTAATTATGATAGATTAAATATATTGGATATGATGTAACACACAGGTAGATTGAATAGGATAGATTTGATAGATAGGTTGGACAGGATAGATTAGATAGATTGCATAACATACATTAGAAAGATAGATTGGATAGTATAGATTACATAAATATTTTGGATAGGATAGATTAGGTAGACAGATTGGATGGGATAGATAGATAGATAGATAGATAGATAGATAGATAGATAGATAGATAGATAGATAGATAGATAGATAGATAGATAGATAGATAGATAGATAGATAGATAGATAGATAGATAGATAGATAGATAGATAGATAGATAGATAGATAGATAGATAGATAGATAGATAGATAGATAGATAGATGGATGGATGGATGGATGGGTGGGTGGGTGGGTGGGTGGGTGGGTAGATGGATGGATGGATGGGTGGGTGGGTGGGTGGGTAGATGGATGGATGGATGGGTGGGTGGGTGGATAGATAGATAGATAGATAGATAGATAGATAGATAGATAGATAGATAGATAGATAGATAGATAGATAGATAGATAGATAGATAGATAGATAGATAGATAGATAGATAGATAGATAGATAGATAGATAGATAGATAGATTGGATGGGATAATTTAGATATAAAGAATGGGTGGGATAGATTAGATCGTATAGACTGCATAGATTGGATAATTTATATAGATAGGATAATTCCGGATTCCGGTTCCCAACCTCCGTGTAGGGTTTCCAAAACTCCGGGTTTCGGATCCCAAAACTCCGGGTCCCGGGTCCCAAAACTCCGGGTTCCGGTTCCCAAACTCCAGGCTCCGTGTTCCAAACTCCGGTTTCTAGTTCCCAAATTCCTGATTCAGCTCCCCAAATTCCAGGTTCCGGGGTCCCATACTCCGGATAGAGCTCCAAACTACGGGTTCAGGTTCCCAAACTCCGGGTTCTGGTTACCAAACTCTGGGTTCCGGTTCCCAAATTCCGGATTCAGCTCCCCAAATTCCGGGTACCGGTTCCCAAATTCCGGGGTCCCATACTCCGGATAGAGTTCCAAACTCCGGTTTCGGTTCCCAAACTCCGGGTTCCGGTTACAAAACTCAGGGTTACGGGTCCCATACTCTGGTAGGTTTCCAATTTCCGGGTCCGGTCCCAAACTCCGGGTTCCGTTCTCAAAAATCCGGTTTCCGGGTACCATACTGCGGTTTGGTTCCAAAATTCCGGGGATCCTGTTCCCAAACTACGGGCAGGGTTCCAAAACTCCTGGTTCCTGGTCCAAAACTCTGGGCTCCGGGTCCCCGAAACTCCGGGTTACGGTCCCCAAATCCGGGTTCCAGTTCCCCAAATCCGGGTCCCGGATTCCAAACTCCGGGTTTTGTGGTCCCAAACTCCGGGTAGAGTTCCAAACTCCGGGTTCCGCCTCCCAAACTTTGGGCAGGGTTCCAATACTACGATTTCCGGGCTCCAAACTCCGGGTTCCGGTTCCCAAACTGTGGATTCGTGGTCCAAAACTCCGGGTTCCGAGTCCAAAAACTCCGGGTTACGATTCCCAAACTCCGGTTTCCGGTCCCCAAACTCCGGGTTCCGGATTCCAAACTCCGGGTTCAAGATTTCAAAACTCCGGGTTACAGCTCTCAACTCCGGGTTTCGGATTCCAAACTCCCGGTTCTAGTTCCCAAACTCCAGTTTTCAGGTTCCCAAACTCCGGGTTCCGGGTCACTAACTCCGGATAGGTGTTCCAAAGACCGGCTTCCGATTTCCAAATTCCGGGTCCCGCTTCCCATATGCCTGTATCCGGTTTCAAAACACCGGGTCCAGAACTCCGGGTTCCGGTTCCCAAATGCCAGGTGCCGTTTCCCAATCTCCGGGTCCTGTTCCAAAAATCAGGGTTCCAAACACCGGGTCTCGGGTCCCAAACGTCGGGATCGTAACGCAAAATACGGGTTCCTGTCATAAACTTAGGCTTGCGGGACCTAAACTAAAAAAAAGGTTAAAAAACCAAATTGAAAAAATCAGAAAGATTTCCAAAAAGGCAATTTTCAAAAAATAACTTAAAACATATTTTCAAAGAAGTTTAAAAAAAAATTCGTCAAAAAATTTTTTACAAAAAAATATAAAAATATTTTCAAAAAATTAAAAAAAAAATCGAAAAGAAAATGAAAAGAATAATTTTTCAAAAGACACTAAATAAAATTTTTTTTAAATTTCAAACAAATAAAAAATAGAATTTTGGAAAATTTTTTCAAGAAAACTTTACAAAAGATTTAAAAAAAATGAAAAAAATTCAAAAATAGGTTTGAAAAAGAAGTTAAAAAAAAACAAAAAAATTTTCAGAAAAAAATTTTCAAAATTTTAAAAAATTGTTTCAAAATTTTCTTGAAATTTTTTTGAAAATATATATTTTTTTTAAATTTTGTTATTTCAGATTATTTGAAAATTTGACAATTTTTTTAAATTATTCTTTCAAAAAATTTTTCAAAATATTTTACAAAAAAAAAAAATTAAAATTTGTCAAAAATTTCAAAAAATTAAAAAAAGTGAAATTTTCAATATATTTTATTTTAAAAATAAATTAAAAAAAAATGATTTTAAAAATTTTAATAACGATTAAAAAAAATTTAAAAAATTTCGAAAACAAATTATAAAACTGTAGTTTCAAAAGTTTAAAAAAATTTAATTTCCAAAATTTTTTCTGAATATTTTTATTTCTTCCTTTTTGTTTTTGAAAACTTTTTTTCAAAATTATTTGAAACATTTTTTTCTAATAATTTTTTAATTTTTTTTTATTTCTCTTCATAATTTTTTTACATTTTGTTTTGAAATTTTTAAAAATATTTTTTTAAATTTCGTTTTTTAACCTTTTAATATTTTTTAAACCTGGAGTTTGGGGAGCGGAATCCGGAGTTTGGTACCAGGAACCCGGATTTTTTAAACCCATCCTGGAGTGTGGGACCTGGAACCCCGAGTTTGGAACCCGAAACCCGCAGTTTGGGATCCGGAACCCGTAGTTTAGGAAACGGAACCCGGAGTTTGGGAACCGTAACCCGGAGTTTTGAACTCGGAACCCGGAGTTCGGGAACCGAAACCAGCAGTTTGTGACCCAGATCAGGGAGTTCGGGAACCGGAATCCGGACTTTTGAACTCTACCCGGAGTTTGAGAACCAGAAAATCGGATATTGGGAACTGCAACCGGAGTTTGGGGAGCGGAAACCGGAGTTTTGGACCACGAACCCGGAGTTTGGGAACAAAAATCCCGGAGTTTGGGGCTCAGAGCCCGGAGTTTGGGGCCCGGAACACGTAGTTATGGAACCCTGCCCGGAGTTTGGGAACAGGAACCGGGAGTTTGGGACCACCAATCCCGGAATTTGGGAACCGCAACCCGGAGTTTGGGAACTGGAATCCGGAACCCGGAGTTTGGTGACCGGAACCCGGAGTTTTGAGACCGGGAACCAGGGTTTTGGAATCCGGAACCCGGAGTTTGTGGACCGCAAAAAGGAGTTTTGGGACCCGGAACCCGGAGTTTTAGAACTCGGAACCCGGAGTTTTGAATCAGGAACCCGGAGTTTCGGGCCGGAACCCGGAGGTTTGAGACCCAGAACCCGGAGTTTGGGGGGCGGAACCAGGAGTTTGGGGTCCTCAGTTTGTGACCCGGAAACTGGAGTTTTGGAACCCAGCCCGGAGTTTGGGAACAGGAACCCGGAGTTTGGATTCAAACCGGAGTATGGTACCCGGAAACCGGAGTTTGGGACCGGAACACGGAGTTTGGAACCCTACCGGAGTATGGGACCCGGAACCCGGAATTTGGAACCCTACCGGAGTATGGGACCCGGAACCCGGAGTTTGGAAACCGGAACACGGAGTTTAGCAACCGGATTCCGGAGTTTGGGTACTGGAACCCGGAGTTTGGAATTCTTCCCGGAGTTTGGGAACCGGTACCCGGAGTTTTATAACCGGAACCTGAATTTTTGAACCCAAAACGCGGAGATAGATAGGTGGGTGGGTGGGTGGGTGGATGGATGGATCGATAGATAGATAGGTGGGTGGGTGGGTGGATAGATAGATAGATAGATAGATAGATAGATAGATTGATAGATAGATAGATAGATAGATAGATAGATAGATAGATAGATAGATAGATAGATAGATAGATAGATAGATAGATAGATAGATAGATAGATAGATAGATAGATAGATAGATAGATAGATAGATAGATAGATAGATAGATAGATAGATAGATAGATAGATATGCAGGCAGGCAGGCAGGCAGCTAGATGGATGGATGGATGGGTAGATAGATAGATAGATAGATAGATAGATAGATAGATAGATAGATAGATAGATAGATAGATAGATAGATAGATAGATAGATAGATAGATAGATAGATAGATAGATAGATAGATAGATAGATAGATAGATAGATAGATAGATAGATAGATAGATAGATAGATAGATAGATAGATAGATAGATGGGTAGGTAGGTAGGTAGGTAGGTAGGTAGATAGATAGATAGATAGATAGATAGATAGATAGATAGATAGATAGATAGATAGATAGATAGATAGATAGATAGATAGATAGATAGATAGATAGATAGATAGATAGATAGATAGATAGATAGATAGATGAAATATATAATACATGGCTACTACAATATGAATAAATGTAAAAATAGAATCAAAAATAAATATACTATGACCAGATAAGCATTAAAACAGGTTAAAAGTTTTAAAAGAAATAATATAAAATCAGGTTAAAATGTACAGATTACATGAAGTTGCAATAAATAATATCTAAAACTTAATACTGCTAAAATCATTGACACTGTAGAGTGGATTTGCCATCAATGTCCTTTCCCACCATCCTTCTTAAAGTAAAATATGACGTGTTTCTCATATGCATTGGTAAAGAGTTATAAAGTGTATATGAACTGGAAATAAAACTATTGCTTGTAGTACTAATTTGTACTTGGTCAAATATATGTCAATTCTGGAACGGGTAGAATAATAATATATAATGAATAGATGAACAAGTAGGAAGATTATGCACATTACGCTTAACATACAGAAGACAATCGAGAATAAACATTGACGGCAACGTAAGTATTCCTAGTTGTACAAAAAGTGGTTTACAATGAGTTCTAGAAGAGACACCACAAATAATTCTCACTGTTCTCTTTTGAAGAATAAACAACTTAGAAACCGAAGTAGGGTTACCCCACAAAAGCGTCCCGTAGCTTAAGTGACTGTAAATATGGGCATAATAAACCGTAAGTAAAGAATTATAACATAATGTTTGTCTCAGGATTCGTAACATGAAAATTCCTTTATTAATTTTATTAACAAGATATTCTATGTGTGTACTCCAGCCCAGACCAGCTTCGAGCTGAATGCCTGGGAATTTAACTGAGGAAAAGTCAGTAATATTTCTGTTAAAAGAAAATTTAATATCTATAGTCTTATTAGAGTTGATGCTAAGTTTATTGGCATCACACCAGTCTTTTATCGTGTTAAGTTTATTGGCATCACACCAGTCTTTTATCGTGTTAAGTTTATTGGCATCACACCAGTCTTTTATCCTGCTAAGTTTATTGGCATCACACCAGTCTTTTATCCTGCTAAGTTTATTGGCATCACACCAGTCTTTTATCCTGCACACCTCTCCGCTTTTCTTCACGCAATCCAGCACCCCTCAAGGATTGTATCAACAAATCAAGCAGCTAGATGGTAGCACAGTCACTTTTCGTTGCTGTTTGCAATGCTAAACAGGAAAGCTTTCCAGTATTATTATTAGATTGTATTTGCTAATAGGATTTTTAGAATGAAGGATTCTCTTACATTATAATCTATCTTCACATAGTTCCTTTATCTTCTTTTGCCATCTAATTTTGACTCTGAACAGAAATTTACCTAAGTTGTTAAGATGTTAATGTTTAATGGCCCACTTAGTTTTATGAAAGCTATTTTCTCGTTTATCTTCAAAAATTTATTTTCTATTCCGCTAATTCTGAGGTCATTAATCGCTGTGCATTTTAAGAGTATATGGATTGCGTCTTCAAAACACCCGCATAGGGGACAAATATCCTTACCCACATTACCTCTTCTATTTTTGAGTCTCCAAATACCTAATCTCCACCATGATAATCCTACTCGCACTTCTCTCGTGTTTAATCTGTCTTTGATTTGGTTAAATAATTACGTAAATATGTCAAAATATTTTTACTGCAAACACAAGAGGATTGTCATATTTTTCAAGCAGCATATTCCAATATAGGCTCTTAACAATCAGAAAACTGTCAATCTCAATTTTGAGGGTTAGCAATCACTATTTACCCCCGAGGTCTTCAATTATATTTCACTAGTGGCTTGTGCAGCAAATGCTGTAAACTAAGTTCATTAGACGTTCAAATAAACATTTTTCAGATTTATTTTCAATGAAGAATACCAGACATTCTGAAAGTTACTTGCTTCCATAATAATGAAAGATACTCTCTCTCGAGCCAATATTGAAGAGAACCACGCATATAAATATCTACACCACACCGCCATTAAATATATGAAAAAGACCCAACCCCACTTGATTAATAACTATAAAAATATTTGATTTTTAATAATAATAATATTATTATTATCTTATGTAAGTTTTATAGCTTTCAGTAACATATAGGCCTACTGTATATACTATATAGCCGCCGCTCAGTAAAATATAGAAATCAAAATCTAATTTAAGTTATTCTCTGCATCTACTTATATAACCCCAAAACGTTTCACTTTCATATCATCAATATAGCATTAATATGTATAATTAATGAAAAATAGTCACATCATGGCATTAACTACAATAATATTTCATTTCTAATGGTAATAATGTCATCAAACCACCTCAAGTTTCGTAGTTTTTAATGTCCAATACACAGCTGTACCTAGAAAATTACACAGAATCGAACCTGTAAATTATTTTTAGTAAGTTAAGTTTTTAATAACCAATTTAATTTGAGCACTATATAATATGTCAGCATTCTTGCAGATCATGGCCTTCGTGTAATATTGTTTACTGTAGTGTGTGTTTTGTTTATTCTGAAATGCAACACGGCCGACTTGATGCTCGCTTCGCTAAAGCGAAGGGAATATCAAGTCGCCGTGAATGCAATTAGCTAGTTCTCAAAACTGACAACATATGGATTTTGGAAAATAGGAAAATTATGTAGGAAAATTGACATTTCACTGAAAACTACTATTTTTCCGAAAAACTTTGGGTTCCAAGCTTCAAAATGAGGGGCCATTTATTAAAATCCGTTCAGCCGTTTTCTCGTAATTTCCATTACCAGTTCAAATTATATATATATATATATATATATATATATATATATATATATATATATATATATATATAGATGCTCGACCATGCCGAAATGTAGTAATTATACACCTGGTAGCAGTCCTTTAATGCATGTCATTAAAGTACACCCATTCATTAAAGTTCAGGTTTTCGATTATTCTCGGATATGCAATCGAAAGACAACGAGGGAAACGTCACGGAGGCTGGAAATTCAATATTTTCTCAGAAGGTTATGCTCTGTTACTATAATAATTAGCGTTAATTGTAAACAATATTCAAATAAATTCAATTTGTCATCTCGTTTTTCAATTCTAAATCAATTTCCAGGTCATATCAAAATTAGTTCATGTTATTCTCGAGATTATAACAAGGTCAATGACATTATTGTTCCTCGGAAAAAAATCAATACTTTCGAGTCTGAGCACATCTCATAATTTACGAGCTATGCACAAGGTCACTTCCACTCTTCAGTCAGATACGAATAAAATGAATACTTCTGAATAATTTCAAGTTAGAAATATGGTCGAGCATAAATAGTCGTATGAAACTTGCCTATAATGGTAATTAAGACGCTCGAATGAAAATTATGAAACTCGCTTGCGCTCGTTTCATAAACAAACGTACTCGCGTCTTAATTACTATCATTATAGGCTCGTTGCAAAATGTACTATTATACTACTGTCATTGAAATGTGTGTGCATGCATGAGAGAATTTTTTTATTTAGTAACTTTTATTCACCAGAAACAATTTTGATAAAATTTGAAGGCATGCATGATTAGTTCCTTTCATTTAAAATTTTGACTTGGGAAAATCATTAATGATGATATGTTTTAGGAAAATGTTAAAAAATGTGAATCAATAGGAATCCAGATAAACAGTGATATCATACTTTAGAGATTGCAGATGACCAAGTTGTTATTGCTGAAGATCAAGATGATTTAAGATATATGAAGAAACATAATTATGAAAAAGCTGGACTAAAATTAATTACAAAAAATCAGAATATTTGGTCGTAAGCAATAAATCAATAAGAAATCTCTCATTGGAAAATGGAGAAATAATTGGAGTATAAAAATGCAAATATCTAGGAGTTACTTGTAAGAAAGATGGAAATAGTGATGAAGAGATTATACACAGAATTAATACAGGCAGAAGATTAACAAAATGTTTAAATTCTACTTTGTGAGAAAAGAATATACGGAAGAGTACAAAAAGAAGAATTTACATATCCAGACTGTGATGATATATAAGAGGAAGTATGGGGATTAAAGCAGAGAGTTAGAAAGAAACTATTACGAATGTGTGTACGATCCAGGACTCCATTCATACCAGAGAACTATGCATTATCCTAAGATCCATGCATAACCTCTCTTTGTTCAGCCAGTGACATATAGAAAGAGAGATTCGAGTGTTCCCTCTTGTCTTAAAATACAGAAAATAACAATTACTTAGAATCGTAATACAAGCAGCCGATCCACAAGAGAAATATGACTGTTTTTGTGTTATTTCAAGTGACCCATTTGTTGCAGTAGAAATGATACTGTAGGTAGATTTTGATAAACGAAATCACTTCTGAAATGTTCTGTCATCTAATTCCTCTTAAGAATTCTCTCTTTTCGCTAAAGAAACTTCACGCTCACCACAATCTCTATCCAAGTAATTCAAGTACTGTGCAATAACAATCATCTTTGAAATAATCAGCTGTGGATCTGGCCGCCATTTTGTTTTACTTGGCCTATTAATCACTGGTTATCTCATTTAACCGCTCGAATATGACCGGTTAGAGATTACCGTGGTTAATCTCCTATTTAAGTCCTAACAGAGGTTGAGGCACAGTAAAAATGCTTAACCAGGGTTTAGGTAACAATTTTAATCGGTGGTTACGCTAACCGACGTTGATGCACGTGGATATAAGACTTATATTTCCCCTCTGTCCGCTGAAGCAGAATCAGTAGTGTACCATAATGCATTATATTTTTTATGCTTAGATTTAAATATCTACGAGCAGAAGTGATATTTGTATTGTATGAAACGGAATAACCGTTTTAAATCCACGTATTTAGTTTTAATAAATGTATATATATATATATATATATATATATATATATATATATATATAGTATGTATAAATATATTCACGAGAATTACCGTCATTTACGGAGTTTATTTCCGAAGACATTATGAGCAAAAAATGGCATATAAACATTTGTTTTAATCGGAATATTTTTAAAGTTACATTAATTTTAAGTTGTTAGTAAAATATCTTTTATCCTTAGTTTTACGGGTAAAAAATTACAAATAAAGAATGAACTATTCAGAAGTATCATTTCTTCAATTGACTAAGCAAGAAACGGAGTTGGAATCGGAATAGGATTCGGAGTGAGTGACGGAGTTGGAATCGGAATTGAAGTCGGATTCTAAGTCAGAAACGTAGTTGAAATCGGAATTGGATTCTGAGTCAGAGACGGAGTTGGAATCGGAGTCGGAGACAAATTCACAGTCAGAAACGGTGTTGAAATCTAATGCTGAGCCGAGTTCGGAGTCACATAGTTTGAATCGGCATCGGAATCAGAAACGGAATTGAAATCAGAATGGGAATCGGAATCGGAGTTAGAAAGGGCGTTCAAATTGGAATCGGAGCCTGAAGATTTGTAGCTATAGGTCTATTGACTCCATAGCTCTGATTACGAATCTTACTGACATTATCGAGGTAAATGTTTATTTAAATTTCTCTTCCCTTTTCCTCAAAGGTAGCTTATAATAATTACACTTAACAACTGAGAGGACTAGATTTCGATGACAAACCGAGACTGTATCTTGTTTTTTTTTTTTTTTTGTATGTGTTGTCATAAACGGCGGTCTTACGTCATATTGACGACATAAACAGGCTCCTTGTAAATATGTAGTGTTTGTTAAGTAACTGAAAAAGTACATACAGTACTAGCTATAAGCAGTGGCGGTCCAGTATTTTTAATTTGGACTAGCAGCCGGTGAGCAATCATGCACTCTTGTATATCTATTACCCTTGAAATTGTTTTGGTAGCATATTATTTATTATTAGTCAAGGCACTGCTTTTAACATTAAATATTAGTTCTGATTAGCACATGATTCATTCCACACTTGCGCACTGCCTAGATGCGAGACAAAGATAAACAAGTTGAAGCGAAGATTTTTGTCGCTTTGCATAATGATAAGGGAAATTCAAGTGATCAGTACTAAGAAAGGACTGTGAGCTAAATAACTTACATCTATTTAAAGTTACGCGTAAATTTGAGTGGAAATGTTCTGAAATACCTTTTAGTTGAAATATTAATGTGTAGTCAGCGAAGCAGAACTTTGGCACGGGTTGAATTTACGTGCGCACTAGCTCCCGAGACATTTCTAAGGAACGAAGTTTGGACACCAAAACATTGCCTAGAGGCGGCTACAGGTTTAACGAAAAAGGCTATAGAATGACATTAGCTGTTTACTGATGTACCTTCAGGTTCGTACGTAAAATGAAAGGCGTCGCGTGAAATCATTCGAAGTTAAATAGGAGCGGGTTTTGTATTGTTTACTGCATTCTAATAAGTTGTTTCGACACAGCATGTCTTTTTTCTGTTAAAAAAGTAAACATTTTGTAAGGAGTTCAGTTGTGATCAAGTGAAGTACTGTGAAGATGTATTAAAATGCTATCACTAATATCTGCAACTTTGCCTCTGCTTGATAAAAGACTTCGGAGATGACTTCATTTTTTTTATTCAAGAAGAAATAAGCAGGGACATCATTTTATTTTTACTAACATTTCTAATATTAACCTGGCCATACCTTTGGATTAACGGTTGAGAACCGGAAACACTGTTTGCTACCCCCTTCCACGACCGGAGTTTGATAATACTGGCGTAAAATACAAACAGATCACTTTACTAGATATAGGAGGGAAGAAAAGTAGTTCATTCATTTACGTAAACTAGAAAATATCACGATTTTGAGTTTGATAATTTTCATTAAGTTTTCTTTAATGAAAATACAGTACAGTATCATATTAACAATAAGTGTTTTTACTCACGAACTGAGCTATCCATGCGGACGTATTCATTTTGCAGTGCATATTATACACTCTTCAGCACATTACCGCACAATATAAAGAGTGAATTTAAATTAAAAAATAATCATAATATGGATATTTAAACACATTTCGATAGAAGCTTCAGTTCTTTTGTGCATGTTATCTCACTTTAGACTAATGTAGGCCTACTTAATTCCAATTTCCAGTTTCGTCCTTCGTACTAGTACAGTAACTCATGTTGAAATAATTCTGTACCTACTTTATAAAAGAGTACCTTACATACTGTAAATACAGTCTTCACTTCTGCCCGATCCGAAAAGATAAAATTACTCAGATTGCTATCTACTATCCGTCCAAGTGGTTTTGTCTCAGGTTTGTAAAAAGGGGGGAAATCACATGACAGTTAATTACTTAACGAGGCCTTTTTTTATTTAAGTTATTTTAAACAGTTGTACAATATATTACGTAGAAGTCCAATTCCTAACAGAAATTAATGTTTTCAGAAAAGAGCTAAGACAGCCCAGCCACTAGTCTTTACAGAGTGGCGAGCAGAAGCAAGTGGGGGAAACCGGGATGTGACGTAAGTAAATGGATTTACAGTGAAAATATGATTCAATATTGAAAGGTATTTCTTCACTGGAAAACGCGACCATATTTCTGGAACGTACTATACTCACTAACTCAGTACTGTTCACTATCATCGTAAGGCGACTTTGACTACATATGCGTCCTTGGTTCTGGGTGGAGGACGATTGAACTTCATTAGTAGAAGGGGTGGGAGTGAAGTACATAAAAAACTCAGGTACAATAAAAATTGAAGCAAAAATAAAATGATGTCCCTGTATATATATTATGTTGTAAGTTAATAAGCGTCATGATTTAGAAAAACACAGTGACTATAAAAGACACATCGAACATCAGCTCCGAACTGTGACAACTCCCGAAAAATCGCTGTGATAGATAATAGTGATTTTGTCACAGTGTGATTTTTGTGTTCGGATGATTCTTGGCGATTGAGAATGTTGTAACGGCCTGGCATTCACACAGTCATTCATTAAAGATGATGGCAGGCAATACATTCCAAGGGTAATGTCATCATCGGTCGTAATGTAGAAGTTTCTTGTTCTGCAAGTCCCAGCTTGTCTAGATTCCTTAAGTCTTCAATTCGTATTTTTTTTTTTAAATTAAGAAATATAACTGTTCCTTGCAAAGGGAATGTATATCGAAACAAAACCGGAATGAATACAATCAAAAGGCATAGTACAGCCCGTAATGTATCGAACACAAATCTTCTGTACAAATCATTAGTTTCAGTATCAAAGAGTTGACCTCGTTAACCTCTACAGTGAGACGAAAAATACTCGTAATTACTGCAGATCCAAGACGTTGTCCTATCCGACTGCCAGTTGTTTGAACTCTGGAGCTGTCATTACACGTACATAGGTTGCCATACCTACGAATCACTTATCGGTCTGAGGTGGCGATTTCTCAAAGCTGTGATTTTGGAACTATAGTCACAGTCGGAACCAGTGACAAACCTATCACAGCGACAAAATCACAGGTCTTCAAATCACACCCTATCACTACGAACATCTGGAACTGTGATGTCAACGTGAGCGCAAACGTGCTCACAGCCCATAGGCGCTGATCAGAGCACGTAAGGCACGCAGGTAGGCTACAAGTTACTGATGGACCCAAGGGCTGTACATTACACATTGACGAAGTCGTTCAGTAAGTTTCAGGCTGACTAGACTCTTGACGTCTTATGTAAGTGAAAAATGAGGTGATGCTCTTTGTTGGTTTATGGAAATTATTTAGTTACAAAGACAAGCAGTGTCGAACGCCTGAAATTATTAGTTCATCTACAGAATAATATAATATTCAAATTAGTTTGTTTTTATTGATATTAAATAGTAGTAAATGTATGTAAAGATGTATTGTAGAGCTTCTTTCTCACAGAATTGTATTTATGTTTACAGAATAAAGTACAAACAAAAGTGTGTGCTGCTAATGGCGTAGACTCGTTACATGTCAGTTACGAGTTGTGTCTATAAATTGTCCAGATTTTCGTACATAAATTCTCAGTTTGACGATGTTTCTTACCATTACGATATCCTTTGGTTAAGCCAAGAAAAAGTTCTGTCCAGATATTTTGAATTCCGTAAATATTTATCAGAATTCATAATAGAAAAATAGAAACAGTCCAGAACTAGTTGACTCTACATGGATTGAGGACCTTAACTTTCTCAAGGATATATTCGAGCATCTGAACGTTTTGAATTTGAGATCGCAAGGAAAGAATTAATTAATTTGTGTCGACAGATATTGTTAAAAGCTTTCAGATGAAGATTTCATTGTGGATGTCACAGATCTCACAGTATAATTTTTATAATTCCAACACCTTCTGTCATTGAACTCCTGTTCAACAGTATAAAATAGTGCAATGTTTTAAAAATCTCTAGGAAGAGTTTCATAGACGATTTAAAGATATTGACCTACTCCAGTCCTAGTTGGATTTGTTTTGTGGTCCTTACTCATCAAACCCAGAAAATATACCAACACAGTTACAATTGAATATCTGAATTGACAAACATCTCAAGTCCAAAATTTACCGAATTCGACTTTTTACCTAACAAGTTGTGTTTTACATAGGCTATCATTTTGTAAAAAGGAATATCCTAAGTCCGAGTTTAAGCCTATGTTTTTGGATCATACAAATATTTATTTCAATACTCATAATGCAAGCCTATATAGTTTCTTTGCGGTCCTGAAAAATTTACTTCAATGGACTTGGAATGTTAGCCAATTCAGGTCTTCCATTAGAAATTATTTTGCTGCAGGAAACAACATTTCACCGGGCATAAGAAGGCTGGTGTCGGCAAAAATAAGAAAAAGCACTTCTGAATTACGCGAGAAATCAGAAATTTAAATTTGTTTCATATAATTAGTACATGATTATGTAACAGTTACATAACAATAATTATGCTAATTATAGGCCTCATTATGTAAAACTGCTTAAGTTAAAGAAAAGCTATGTTTATTATTTGTTATATCCTACTATTTTATAATTAATTGCATTTAATAGAGAAGTACATATTGCAAAACATCCTTTTATTTCTTGTTTTCTTGTACGAGCGTAGCACATTATCTATTACTGAAGAGCAGTTTAATTCATCTTGCAGTGGTAGGCCAATAGAGTTCATTTTGCTCACCCCTTCTTTTTCAACGCTACTGCCTTCAGAATAGATTCATTGGAACCCGTGAGCGCTTGGTGGCACGTAGAGTCTTTCGTGTGCTCTGACCTTGACATTCCTGGTCTAGTGACTCGATTTCGCATTAGTCCACTTTTTATTATGACTTATGTCTGATGATGATACGTGCGAATATTTCGTTTCATAAACTTGAGAATCCCCATTACAAACACTTCTTTGAAAAGTATATGTCTAGGAAATTTCCAACAATCACGCGTACGCAATACTTACTCTCGAGTTAAGAAATGACTTCAAATTCTATACGATCAGCTGCTGATAACAATAAAAGGGTTAAATTGAAACTGAAATGTGCTTGAAAAAAAATCCTGGATATTCGAAACTCTGTAAAGTGCAATATGAATTAAATAGTGGACAAACACAAGATTATACACAACATTATAATAAATATAAACTATTTAAAAATATCGCACCAATAACATAGTTTAATTTCGAAAGAACATTTCCCTATTGACGATCGAAACAGGTTTATATTTGACAATTACGAATGTATACAGTTGTACAGTACATAGCAACAAAATTAGTGACATTTATACTACATCATTGATATTTATTTAAAATGTATCACCATTTTCTACGAAGAAAAGAATTAGGTAAGTCGCTTTTCTAAATATGTGTTATACTCTATTAGTTTTAGTTACCTGATTATACCGAGCAATGTTTTGATTCAAGCATAGTATTGCTCTATACAAGTTCCTGTACTACCTTGAGTTGATATAAACTACACGATTTGTATAATACACAACGTAGTTAACTTCATAAGTTCGGTGTCTGAATTTCCATCCCTACTCATTACTGACCCGTAAATAATAATAATAATAATAATAATAATAATAATAATAATAATAATAATAATAATAATAATAATAATAATAATAATAATAATTGGTATGCACATATACAAAGAATAAGAGATGAGAGACATCCTAAAATCTATATATATATATATAATTTGAACTGGTAATGGAAATTACGGGAAAACGGCTGAACGGATTTTAATAAATGACCCCTCATTTTGAAGCTTGGAACCCAATGTTTTTCAGAAAAATAGTAGTTTACAGTGAAATGTTAATTTTCCTACATAATTTTCCTATTTTCCAAAATCCATCTGTCGTCAGTTTTGAGAAATAATGGCTTTTCAAAATAAAACAAAACACAAACACACTAAATAAACAATAAGCTTTTACACGAAGGCCATGACCTGCAGGATTGCTTTCAATTCAAATTCGATTGATTATTAAAAACTTCAAGACTTAACTAAAAATAATTTACAGGTGAGTAATTTTCTGGGTACAGCTGTGTATTGGACATTAAAATCTACAAAACGTGAAGTGGTTTGATGACATTATTGCCATTAGAAATTAAATATTATTAAAGTTAATGTCATGATGCGACTATTTTTCATTAATTATACATATTAATGCTATATTGATGATATGAAAGTGAAACGTTTCGGGGTTATGTAAGTAGATGTAGAGAATACCTTAAATTAGATCTTCATTTCTATAATTTACTGAGTGGCGGCTATTATATATAAAACTACAAAACTTACGTAAGATAATATTGTTATTAAAAATCAAACATTTTTATAGTTATTAATCAAGTGGGTTTGGGTCTTTTTCCTATACTTAATGGCGGTGTGGTGTAGATATTTATATTCGTCATTCTCTTCAGCACTGGCTCGAAAGTTTCACCACAATCTATAATGACCTGAAATATATTATAGCTACCGGTATTGCTTTACTCCCACATGAAAAACCTACTGATCGTCCAGACATTGTTACGAGTACTTGCGTTTTCGCGTTGAAACTCAAAAACTGATGGTGGATAAGTTCAAGAAAAAGTATTTGGCATAAAAAAAAACATTCATTATGGAAGCAAGTAACTTTCAAAATGTCTGGTATTCTTCATTGAAAATAAATCTGAAAAAGTTTTATTTGAACGTCTAATGAATTTAGTTTGCAGCATTTGCTGCACAAGCCACTAGTATTATTGAATTACAAACCAAAAGCAAAGAGAAGCATCGGCTATCCATTGGCTAGATGGCAAGGCTCAGTGGCGTGGGCCCAGGCTCACCCAAAAAATATGCGAATTTTTGCGTTTTTTTACTCAACATTAAAACTAAACCATGGATCCAGAGCAATAGTTACAGTCGATAGCATTAAGGTAAGAAGTCAAAAATGCGTTCATTTCTTCAAGAGCCAATTTACCTGTGTTGGGTTGGGCCTAAAAATTGTCTGGCAGCGATAAAAAGAAGGAAGTTGTAGAGGCTACTGAATTGTTACATCAGCTAGAAAAATTTGACACCTTATTTTATTTTGAATGTTTAGACGATATCCTTGCTCTTGCAAATTCATTATCGGAAGCACCCTAGTCTCCAAATATGGATATTAGTAAATGTTCGTCCTTCATTAAGGCAATGATATAAAACTTCTCAAAGCTCTGAAACGAAGAAAAATTCATGTCAAGCACAAGGCTTTGTAATCCAGCAATTCTATCCATTGAGAGGGAGAAAAGTTGGGATTTATTGAACGATCTGTCATCAGCGATCGACAGATTCATTGCTAGGAAATCTCGAGAGCTCCAGTTCACTTTGTGAAGCGTTTGTATAGCTATGCAGTGCATGATTGTTTGTCATAATTTTGCATGTTATTAAATAAGACTTCCGAGAATGAGTTGCAAGAGAGTTGACGGCAGCGGCACTGTCAGGAGATGGGTCAGGTACTTTATAAACCCTACATATCTGGCCCACCCAAAATAATTAGTCTGGCTACGCCACTGGGAAGACATGTGGAAATAGGCTAATGCCTATTCATGACATGAATGAAGAGAAGAAGAATGACAAAAATAACATTTTACAGACTTTCAGATACATTATTTAACTATACAATTAATTTTAATTACTACTATACGGAGAAAGTAGGATTTTTTAAGCAGTTCATGTGTCAATGCAACGAACTTTTTCTATTCCAGTGGTGTCTTACGGTGGTATTGTCGAGAATAAGCACACTATTTCAAAATACTCACCTTTACAGTAAGTCTTTTATATCTTGCATTATTTTAACGGTGTTGAAATGACACACTTTGAATATCGTCCGCTCTATTAGATACGGTACCCACCGTAGATTACAAAATTGGTACCTACAGTCATAATCAATATGGCATTAACATTGGCGATTGAGAACACATAAAAAATACGAGAAGGAAAAAAATAACGTTGTAAGCAGTATTCTGTATACAATTTATATCAAGTGTAAGCTGCCATTTCTTATAACTTCTATTAACTTTCTTCCGACATTTTATAGTGCGCGGTGTTCAGTCGTACCGTAAAATAGGGCAAATAGGAATGCAGGGATGAAAAGAAATGAATGATCTTTTTTTTTTTATTTCTTAGTGTTAACGAGATATAACAGAGTGTTTATTTTTTATTTGTAGCAAGTGAACAAATAAATACTCTTTACCATTATATTTTTGCTCTTTAACACTAAAATTAAAAAAATAGTAGAAATGCATTCCTCTTCGCCCCATTTTACTTACTGTAACAAGGTTAATGTAAAAAAAATTGAAAAACATCGATCGACATAGCTTTCGTTTCCAACAAAAGATGGCAGCACAGAGCATAGTACACACGGTAAGCCATCTCTGCAAAGGCAACGAAACTAATAGACCTATTCAATTACTGCCAATAGCAAGAATATTTTCATGTGTTATAAAAGAAATAAAAAATAAATTTTCCTACAACAATTATGCCCTTCACGCATAATTTTTATAAAAACAAATCTATTTTTACGTTTTTACAAAAATGTCACCTTAATACAGCAGTGTTTATATTGTATACTTTTTAACATTCGAAATGTTATGTTGGCTATGCTGGTCTGTCATATTTATAATATTATTCGAAATGATTGAGACTCATAGTGGTATGAAATTCAGTTTTTAAATTAGAACTGCGTGAGACAGCAAGCAGGTGGTTCTGTGTTTACCATGGCAACTAATATAATTAATCGTCCATTATGGGATGTAAGTATCCGTATTCAGTGATGTTACACGTTGATAGATAACGCATGGCAACATGCCCCATTCATCTACTTGTTATTGGACTTGGCCTTGACGTGATTATTACGTACTTATTTATTAAAGAGGATGTGACTGATTTATAAGCTTATTGGATAAAAAGGCATATGTTATTTTCAGCATGAATGTACCTGCAAGCATATGTATGCTGTAAATTGCAATGACAAAATTATTTCAGTGTAAAACATTTTAATTTTGAGACTTAGCAGCAGAAAACAAGACGAATGACCTTGTCTGTCTTTAAACAATTTAAACCTTATGTAACGAAAGAAACACGTGCAGCAAAGAAAACGGACAACCTTTCGAAAGTTCCTAGCGCTATTCTAAATTTTAATAAATACTTGCCCAATAGAAGTTCACATAAAAATGTGTTTTATTTTATCGTACACATATTAATATTATATTAAACTTTTCGCTCTTCGATGTGTTTTTTGTAATAAACAAGCATATAAATATCTCAATTTCAAGAGTTAAAAACTAATAAATATACCTTTTTGTCATACTCAGTTAATTTATCTAGTATTACATTTGTACTAATTATACAATAACCTATTTAATGTTGGAATAATATGCATTTTCTTGTGGCAATGTGAAAAATAAATCTGCTACACTGAAATAATATTAGGAAAACATGAATATTGCGATAGCTACAGTAGTTTTCTGTCCTCAAGGGTATAATTATAGTAAAATGGGGATTTGATGAGTAACCATTAACTTACTACCCTACTGTAGAATACGATACAAAAAGATTGGTAAAATCCAAGAATCAGTCGCTGTTTTTCCAGACCAATAGGAGATTGATGGTGCGATGGCAATACTGCAAAATATGAATTTATCCAGGGATCGAATCCCGGCGTATTCAAAGGTGTCATGTATTCCAATTTAAAATGGTTTGTAGAGGGAGAGAAGTACAGGAAAATATGTGAGAAAGGAAGTGCAGTGCTGCAAGGTGGGAGAAAGAAAAGTGGGAGTAGCAGAGGTGTTGGGGACTGCATATTTTGAAGTATTGCCATCCTGCGTGACGTTATACAGTATATCGCGTCATCGATCTCCTGGCTTGGAAAAAGACCGACTGATTTTTGGTACCGAAAAATTATATAGGTACTTACAATATAAAGTTAAAAATCGTTAATAAATCGCCTACCATTAACACCATGCATTATTCTATGTTGTGTCGCCTTAAATATTCTTCAGGAACCGAAATAGATAGAAAGCAAAGCATGGACATCGTAGGTTATGGAGATGTTGTCTATCCAAAGAGATCACAATTTATAAATGTGAAAATAAAAATTATATTAAAATTGAGAACTGGTACAAAGTTACCCCAAAGGCCATATTTATTTATTTACACTATTTGAAATAGTACATAAGTACAGACATGTTATATACATAGTAGTCCACACCTGTGGAGTAACGGTCAGCGCGTCTGGCTGCGAAACCAGGTGGCCCGGATTCGAATCCCGGTTGGGGCAAGTTACCTGGTTGAGGTTTTTTCCGGGGTTATCCCTCAACCCAATGCGAGCAAATGCTGGGTAACTTTCGGTGCTGGACCCCGGACTCATTTCACCGGCATTATCACCTTCATTTCATTCAGACCTAAATAACCAAGATGTTGATACAGCGTCGTAAAATAACCCAATAAAAAAAATATATACATAGTATGTAGCAATAAATACAATACAATACTGAAAGGTCATGGCATGAAAAAAAATTCTTCATAGTAACCACACGTGGTATAGTCGACGCGTTCATTTAATACCCAGTCGGAAGCCTTTGTGTTATGATGCTATATCTTTTTTGCGCCCATCAGTACTTTCAATGTCAAGCGTTGTTGTCACGTTTCCAGTGTAAAGATCGTTCCTAGTTACAATTACCATTAGCGGTATATTTATTTCAACTCGCGTCAATAACTTCGAAATAGGCAACGTGGAGTTGATATCGGCACGTCAATTAAAAATGCTAACGAATCATTGGTAGTCATATGTTACCACTTCTTATGATTGGAGAGTCATCTGAGAAAGCCTTATCAGTAAACAAACTCTTGTCTTGCAAATCTAGCTTTCAGGTATAGTTCCCTGTAAAGCTGATTTGAATATTTTTAAGGGAAAAATTGTTCCTGGGCCGGGTATCGAACCCGGGACCTTTGGCTAAACGCGCCAAAACTCTACCAGACCCCAAATTATTTTCTTCCTTTATATCCACAGATCTCAAAGTGGGCTGACAACCGTCAAGCAAAACCACAATTCAAGTCACACAGAATTTGTGTGCACTCAATGCTGGTTGCTTGACGGTTGTCAGCCCACTTTGAGATCTGTGGATATAAAGGGAGAGTCGGGGTCTGGTACACCTCCTGAGTAGCCCAGTTGGTAGAGCCTTGGCGCGTTTAGCCAAAGGCCCCGGGTTCGAAACCCGGCCCCGGAACAATTTTTCCCTTGAAATTATTCAAACTCTTGTCTTATCTCTTCAAAGGAAAACATCGTTTGATGCTGGCTGGGTATTATGATATGATATATATTTGATGTCAACATTTACATCCATGTAATGTGGACCTCACAATTTTGTATCCAGTGCCACAATTATATTCATTGCAGATACACCTTTTGTAGAAGCTCTTCTAATTTAGATTCATACCTCTTACTTATATTCCCTCATTATTGTATCCTCATCTTTCCCTTACACTCATTCACTATAATCGCTTACTTTTGTCCCCATCTAAAGTGATCAGTTTTCCCCCCTTTAAAACCTAACAACTTAATTTAGATAATTAAAAATTGACACTTTCACAACTCCTTTCTTGATTTCCAGTTCACTTATACGAACACACTCTGTTTCTAATAATACTTGTTGCTAATCCATACTACGTCACTACCCAATCGGATCGTTATTATGCCTATTTCTTAAGTGTATTACATTTTCTGTCTCGCTTATTTTGTACATGCTATGCTTCACCTGGGGTATATTTAGGCCTAGGCAGACTAGGCAGCTGCCTAGGGCGGCAGATTTGAGGGGACGGTTTTTTAGCTATCACTATTATTTTTTTTATATTTTTTAAATTTTATTCATAACTCTTTAAAAGAGCAGGTACATAAACTTAAACGCACAATGAAAAGGATATGAATAACATTGGCAACAATCCGTTCAAATTTAATCAATAGTCTCACAACGGGAAAAGGACAGTTTTTCAGTAATAGTATCACAATGCGATCATAGCAGTTTTTTTTTTTTTTTCAGTGTTATGCCCCCTCACCCTGACAGTCTGACGTGATAACCTTAAAGAACTTACTGGTATTATATTACGATACGTTAGGAAGGCAAATCACGTTGCTCGCAATCATAAGGTTTGTGATTAGACACGCAGCTGACTCTGTCATAAGAGTAGCCAGTATCAACACTCAATAATGCCCATTCAAACTTAAATTCAAAGAAAATACCTTCACCCATTTTTTTTTAATATCAGCCGGACGCTTGACAGTTCAGTTTAATTTAAAACGGTAAAGAGTGCAGTTCTTTTGTACCTACCTAGGTGATTTATATTTTAATATTCATTATAATGAGTGACAGTCGGAAAAAGCTAAGTGGTTCTCAATACCGGAAACACCTCTGACTAAGGTTCTGGCTGATATATACATCTATTACCAGATAGTACATCTCATTTGACGATAAGCGTCAGAGGAAGAACTGCAGCTGAAATCTGATTAGTGTAATATGCAGCTAGTCAGCGATGTATGCAGTGGAGGGAGAAAGGAACTGGGCACCCTATCCCATTATCTCCTGGCCTAGTTGCCTTATGAGTGATGCCTCGATGGTGTCACTTGTGGGGTCCAGACCTGTCTTCGGACAGTTGACTAAACAACAGTAGGCCTACCGGAAACTCGCGAAAGACAAGGCAATAAAAAAGAGGAAATTGTGAGAAAAGTGCAAAAAAAAAAAAAAAAAAGATGGTCTATTTAAAAAACAACACAGCCAGTTTGTTTCAGTTCGAGTCCAGATACATCAGAGTGTAATAATGTGGCGAACAGTAGGTACCGAGAATAGTGGAGTGTGTGGTTTATCTGAGTTAGGCGTTTCGGATGTTAGAAACAGTAATAATGACGCGGAATCTATTATTTCAGTTGATCCAAATGATGCATATAGGGCGAAATAAGGGGCGGAAATATTTTTCTCTGTCTTGAGGCGCCAAGTAGCTATATTCGTCCCTGTGCTTCACTATCGTGGCTAGCCTCCGCCACCATCAACCTCGCCTATTTTCATTTCCTCTATCTTCTCGCTTATCTTCCTACTTAACTTCTCAAATGTATTATCTAATCTACTTACTATATCCTCAATTATCACTGGACCAGACACATTCACTTCACCCACTTCTGCCATCTTCTCTTCGCTTCTCCCCATTTCAGCCCTTGCATTCGCAGAAACACTTTCACTTCTCCTCTCGACACTGACCTTCCTTCCCACTAAGCTAATTAAATCACTTTCCGAATCACTTGAATTTTTACTCGTGTCACTAAGCTGCATTGTACTTGTGGTACTTAAGCCGCTCTTATCTGATTTCTTCACATGTTTTCTTATGTATTCTCGATCTCAATATTTCCTGGTTCTGTCTCGCTTCCTCCGGCACGCAATGCTTATTTTGAAATTCAGAAAATTCTCCGTCGTCTATACGTATCTGGTCAACGATCTTGTTATGATCCATCACGACTGCTATTGAATAGACTCTCCATTACGTGTAACGTATATTTTGTCTCAATTCGAATTTCGATCTCTTATCCTCTGTTTAGTTGGGCTGGTCGGTATTGATCTATGCCAGTCATTTTCTTCATTTTCCATACTATCCAGTTTCTGCTATATCTGCGTTGCTTCATCTTATTTCTCTGTTGACCATTCTTCTTCCTCACGATTGTAATTCCATCAGTCTATCCATTAGTATCTTGCGACCTCGTATCCATTTCTTCAGATCTCTTCTGCTCTTTTTCATATTGATGTTCTCGCTTCTTCGTATTTAATAATAATGATGATGATTATGATAATAAATTTATTATTATTATTATTATTATTATTATTATTATTATTATTATTATTATTATTCTGTTCATGGTTCTCCATTAAGGGAAAGAGATGGGTGAAACTTTGTCATTTTTCGAGAAAACTCCCATTTTTTATTATTTTTTTTTTTCATTTTTGCAGAAAAATAATTTCTTTTGCTTTTCATTTACAAATAGATTCTCATGGCGGAAAATCGAAATTTTAAAGTCATTTAAATACAATACTGTGAATTCGCAAAAAATTTCATGCTATGAAGTTGAAATTTTTACTGCATGTTCTGAAATGTATGATTAACAAAATTACGACGCATTTTTTGGATAAAGTAAATATTTTAAACAGTAAGTAAAGTACAGACCTATCCAGCCACTAAAGACATTTTTAACCGACTTTCAGGTCACTTATACATTCAAAATTCAAATTATGGTTGTGCTGTTAAATTATATGCATGTCAAAAATGCTGTGCAATTTTTTTTTTCAGGCCTGTAACTTATATTTTGAGAGAGTAGATAAATTTTGCAAAGGTAGAAAAAAAATGTAATCACTGAAAAGTATTAAATTGATACTAATGAAACTTGGTGGCATTAATACAAATAACAAGATGTTACTGTATAGAAGAAAAAATTAAATCTCTAGTTTAAAAAATGTACCAAATAGAAATTTCATCCCTTAACTGCTTTTTGGCTCCCCAAAGGGCTGGCCGCGGTATCCTAGTTGAGAATCACTGTTTTACTCTACATCTTAGGACAGAGGGCCTCATCATCAAAAAGGTTAGAAACACTGCTCTATATTATCGCCGCGGTCTCATGCTTAACATTCGGCAAGTCTTTGAGCGGCCTCGTGCGTAACATTCGGCAGGTCTTTGAAATTTAATTGTATTATTCGAAATTTTCTCGGGCTTCCAGCCAGGTCATAAGTTGATGATCACTTAACCCTGAAGATGAGGAAGATGAACATCCTCGAAACGTCGGTGGATCACCAACTTATGACCTGGCTGGAAGCCCGAGAAAATTTCGAATTATCACGTCGCCAGGAAAGCTTCAGTAGTTATTTTAATTGTATTATTGTTTTCAATTTCTTGTGTCGCCGCTCCAATCACTCGCCTCAATTTCAATGTTGCAACCAATAAGCTGCTTCCATTATAAAATGACACCTACTTGTCTAATCCACTGGACTAAAACCGAGGTTGCAATGTCTTGTGCTAAGGACGAACATTAAGATATGTGATTAAAAATTATTATTAAAGAGTTATTATTAAGAGTTAAGAATGTCAACGTACTCGTATATGAAACAATAATAATAATAATAATAATAATAATAATAATAATAATAATAATAATAGCCATTTAACAATATACCAACTAATGCTTATTCTTATCAATGAAGTAGACGTGTCAACGTGACGCTTAGAGTGAAACCTACAGAGCAACAATCGGTCGGCAAAATTATGTTTTAAAAGCACACCGCACGTTACTGTATGATGCCGGGATGATAAGTATGAGGCCGCGGCGATAATACCATTACTATTGTCCACCGCTTAAATGATTTAACCACTGTCTCAGTTTTCACAACATCCTATAAAGCTCTGACCCATTCACAAACACGTATCAACATATGAGACGCATTCTGCGTTTCGGACCCATTTTCAAAGGAAAAAAGTGCGTCCTATACATTAGCAAATAATGGGAAATTAATTACTGAAAACGCTTCATTGTTGTACCTGTTCTTGAATGATTATAAGTTTTTTTAATGTCAATAGAAAAATATAAGTGGCTTTCGTAAGTAATTAATGAATTCAGATACTTGATCAGGGAGTGGGGTAAGGGAAATAACCCTCATTTGACATAATTTCCTTTCACCAATGGATTTAGGTGCATCTAAACTGTTTTAGTTTAAAACTATTTATAACATGTTTAATTTAAACCAAATTAAAATTATGAAATTCTTTATTCTGAAACATATACAGTGAACCCCAGTGATCATTCAGTGTTCGTCACTTTTGTACTAGCATTATGTTATATTAAAATATTTAAGAAGTTTTCAAAATTGAACATTCATTGAACCGACAATGTAGGGTGTAATTCCTGGGTAGCTCAGTCGGTAGAGCATTGGTGCACTAAGCCAAAGGTCCTGGGATTGATATCCGGCCCCAGAACAATTTTTCCCTTGAAATTATTCAAGTCTGCTTCACAGGGAGCTATACCTGAAAGCCAGATTTGCACCCACTATAGATGTCGATTAGACTATTTTCACGAGTTCGACTTCCCTTTACCTGCATGGTTGGTGAATCTCCTAATGCTTAGCTTATTTTATCACTCCTGACTGGTGTTTATGTTATCCTTCATGTATCAGGTTTTTTTTTTTTGTATACGTGACAACAGGGAGAGAATGAGGGAAAGAGGAGAGAGATCACCATGTGAAAACTGCATGGTGTATGAATCCCCATTCCCTGAAATTAGCTGTGTCAATCTGTAGTTTGTCCATGACAAGTGACAATAAAGGCACACAGTGATTCAACTAAAGATAAGTGTAGTTTATTACGTTGTGCATTGTTATGCTATTGCAGTGTGTGAAGCGTACACATTCTGAAAACGTACATAATTACTTACTTACTGGCTTTTAAGGAACCCGGAGGTTCATTGCCGCCCTCACATAAGCCCGCCATTGGTCCCTATCCTGAGCAAGATTAATCCAGTCTCTACCATAATATCCACCTCCCTCAAATCCATTTTAATATTATCTTCCCATCTACATCTCGGCCTCCCCAAAGGTATTTTTCCCTCCGGCTTCCCAACTAACACTCTATATGCATTTCTGGATTCGCCCATACGTGCTACATGCCCTGTCCATCTCAAACGTCTGGATTTAATGTTCCTAATTATGTCAGGTGAAGAATACAATGCGTGCAGCTCTGCGTTGTGTAACTTTCTCCATTCTCCTGTAACTTCATTCCTCTTAGCCTCAAATATTTTCCTAAGAACCTTCTTCTCAAACACCCTTAATCTCTGTTCCTCTCCCAAAGTGAGAGTCCAAGTTTCACAGCCATGCAGAACAACCGGTAATATAACTGTTTTATAAATTCTAACTTTCAGATTTTTTGACAGTAGACTAGATGACAAAAGCTTCTCAACCAAATAATAACACGCATTTCCCATACTTATTCTGCGTTTAATTTCCTCCCGAGTGTCATTTATATTTGTTACTGTTGCTCCAAAATATTTGAATTTTTCCACCTCTTCGAAGGATAAATCTCCAATTTTTATAGTTCCATTTCGTACAATATCTGGTCATGAGACATAATCATATACTTAGTCTTTTCGGGATTTACTTCCAACCCTATCGCTTTACTTCCTTCAAGTAGAATTTCCGCGTTTTCCCTAATCGTTTGTGGATTTTCTCCTAACATACTCACGTCATCCGCATAGACAAGAAGCTGATGTAACCTGTTCAATTCCAAACCCTCTGTGTTATCCTGAACTTTCCTAATGGCATATTCTGCAAAGTTAAAAAGTAGAGATGACAGTGCATCTCCCTGTTTTAGCCCGCAGTGAATTAGAAAAGCATCAAATAGAAACTGGACTCTGCTGTAAGTTTCACTAAGACACATTTTAATTAATCGAACTAGTTTCTTGGGAATACCAAATTCTATAAGAATATTATACAAAACTTCTCTCTTAACCGAGTCATATGCCTTTTTGAAATCTATGAATAACTGTACCCTTATACTCCCATTTTTTCTCCAATATCTGTCGAATACAAAAAATCTGATCAATAGTCGATCTATTACGCCTAAAACCACACTGATGATCCCCAGAAAACGTACATAAAAAAAAAACATGTGACAGAACAAGCAAAACTTTAGACATTAAAGATTCTGGCTGCCTAGTTTCGTCTAGGAAAACAAGACTGAATTTAGTGAATAGGTTAATGAAACTTGTTTTGTGAATGATGTGATTTGAATTAAATATCACATAAGATGGAAAATACTTCCAGTAGCTACTGTGTGGAGTGTGAGTACTGGTACAGAATGTTACTAATGTAACATAGTATATAGATCTAAATATTAAGTTAAGTTCACTGATGCAAACAACGACGGTAGTGGGGGGGGGGGGAACCTGCTGCTAGTCTACCGACAGAAACACCAGGAATGTTAGTTAGGTGTCACTGTTCTATATGGATCAGCTTAAGTAAAGATGGATCTTTCTCAAAGATGTTATGTACCGGTAATTCAAAATTGTATTTTTACATAAGCAATAGTTTATTTAATTTAATAATGACAATATAATAATAATCAGGGAAAGGATTTATATGTAAATACATATTTACTTATAAAGCTAATATAATTTATATTTTGCATTATCTTTATGTTTCACAATGTGTAGGGTTGAAAAATCCTACTTTTATTTTCCATATTTTTCCATATTTTAGAGTTTAGTACATATTTTCGTTAATTTCCATATATTTTCCATATTTCATATAAAACAGTCCATATTATATTAGGTTTAACAATAAAACAAAACAAAATTCCATTAACTTTTAAAAATACATTTCAACAATAGAGATTTAAACACATGTTCAGTAATCCCTTTAACATCAGAGTTATTTGAAAATTAGCAGTCCTATCAACAATGGGAAAGTAAGTTACAAAACTGTATTAATTTAATTTAAAATTTTTAACAGACTTCAGTTGTGCAGCTCAACAGTTAAATGCCAGTCAGAGTACACATAGGTTCAGTTTTGTAAATCATACTATAAAGACGGTAAATATGCCAAAAGTACGTCATTCAGTCAATTTAAAATCAAAACTAACAAGTTGCATTTCAGAATTTAAAGAAGATGGTTTATCAACTGACAATAAAATATTATTTTGTAATTTGTGTCAGTGTGCAGTATCATCTACACAAAAGTTCCTGGTGCAACAACACATTACAACTAGTAAACATCAGGCCAACAAACAACTAAATTCCAAGCAGAGACAATTGTTTTTAACACAACCAACAACATCGAATGTAAGATCTGAGTTTAACATCGACCTGTGCCGTTCTCTCATCTCTGCTGATATTCCTCTCTACAAACTAAAGAATAAGGTCTTCAGGGAATTCCTTGAAAAATATACTCAACATACAATCCCGGATGAGTCAACACTTAGGAAGACGTATGCTCCATCCATCTACGATGAGACAATACAGAAGATAAGAGATGAAATTAAAGATAGTTCAATTTGGGTTTCCATTGATGAGACTCCCGACAAAGAAGGTAGACTTGTTGGTAATGTAGTTATCGGTTTGTTAAGTGAACAATATTCTGAACGAATTCTTTTACATTGTGATGTTCTAGAAAAGTGCAATAACAAAACTATAGTTAAACTGTTCAACGAAGCTATGGGTATCCTGTGGCCAAAGGGTATTATGTACGATAATGTGTTATTCTTTATTAGCGATGCTGCCCCTTATATGGTCAAAGCTGGACAAGCATTATCTGTTGTATATCCTAAATTGACTCATTTTACTTGTGTGGCGCATGCATTTCATCGTGTGGCAGAAGTGGTCAGAGACAATTTCCCTAAAGTAGATTTGTTGATTTCATCAGTGAAAAAAGTATTTCTCAAAGCTCCCAGTAGAGTTAACGTGTTGAAAGAAATGTACCCTGAAATTCCATTGCCACCAAAGCCAATTTTAACTAGATGGGGTACATGGCTAGAAGCAGTTGAATATTATGCCGAACATATAGACTCTATTAACAATGTTCTCCTTGCATTGGACTCTGAAGATGCAGTCTCAATTGATACTGCGAAAACAGTTACCTGTGACATAAGTGTGAAGAATGACTTAGCTCACATTCAGCATACATTTTCATGCATCATAAAAACGCTCAAAAGTCTCCAAAATAGGCACCTTTCACTATCTGAAAGTTTTGAAATTATAAATAGTACTGTGGAACAACTGAATCGTGGTAGAGGTAAAGTTGCAGATGCAGTAAGAGCTAAGGTGGACACTGTACTTTCAAAAAACCCTGGATATGAAGAACTACAAAAGGTTGTTGCTGTGATGAGTGGTGAATCAACAGTGAAGATTAACTTGGACTTATCCCCAGCAGACATTGTGAAATTGAATTATGTACCAGTTACTTCTTGTGACGTCGAACGCTCTTTTAGTCAGTATAAATCTATCCTCAGAGACAATAGAAGAAGATTCACTTTTCAGCACTTGAAAGAAATGTTTGTAACCTATTGTTATGGTAACAGACAATAAAAATTGTGTTTTGTTGAAACTACATTGGAAGATAAGGTACGTCCATTATATTTTTTGTTTAGTTTGATTAAAATGTACCAATATTTAACGTACATAGTCATTTTTTTATAATTTTAAGTCCATATTTAATTCCATATTTTGGTAAAAATCCATATTTAATTCCATATTTTGGTAAAAATAACTACATATATATTTACATATTTCATATATTTTTAGTCCATATAAATCCGTTCCCTGATAATAATAATAATAATAATAATAATAATAATAATAATAGTGACGACGACGATGATGATGATGATGATAATGATGATGATGGTCTCAATACTTAATAAAAGTACAGAGTATTATCGTATAAAATACTTATTATTTCTTTCTTAGGAGAAAATGTTTGAAATCACTGACTGTAAAGTTTTGAGAAGTGTAATGCATTCTATTTTGCATGAAATATGTAGGCCTAAGTGGTTGAAAGTAATCCTACGTGATGTAACCCAATATCTGTGATTATAATTAATTGATTATTTCTTTTGTTTTCAGGGTCTCGTCTTGGCAAACAGAGCACGAAGTGTTTCTGCTGGATGGAGTAGAAGCATGTCAGCAGTGCCAAATACAAAACTCTTCATCAATGGAAAATTTGTAGAGTCTAAAACAACAGACTGGATTGATTTGCATAACCCAGCAACGAATGAGGTATGAGGAACTGTTTTACAACACTAGTATAGTGGAACAGATGCATTATAGAGACCTCCCACCATATGGCATTAAATGAAGTGGAAGTGGAAGTGATTTCTCAATGTAATCGATAGATGATTTATGTATTACAGGCTACAAACTGAAGTAAAATATTTCATATAATAATTAAAATCAAATTTAAATGCTTATAATAGAATCAATATTATATTATCATGGAAACTTTCTACTGGTACAAAGTAACCGTGAAATTCAACCAAAATAGCAGTGTCGGATTAATTTCACAATTTAAAAGACATAGGAGTATATATCTCGCTAGATTATTGTTAAATACAAATGTAAATAAATTTAATGTAAAATATGACTATTAGGCCTAGATCTACTGTAGACACAATTTTACTACGTTAAAGATTTGTTTTTTTACAAGTCTTGCATGAAATTTCTTTGACCCTGTTTATTCAACTATTAATTCATTTTTGAAAGCAGTATTTTCTTGTTCCTCGTATGAGATTTTCCATGTTTAAAAAAAAAGTAATTTAATAACCTTCCTACTGCTCCACTCCATAAGCATCCCAGAATAGTCCACATTATGTAACATAACACTGTCTGGAAGTTCAGCAGTCATATTATTTTGAAGGGAATAAACTGCTAAATTTTTCTCGCATAAAAGGTATGGCAATGTAGGAAAATATTGAAATGAAGTATTACATTGATTGCATTGATATTTTACATAGTTTTACATTGTTGATCTGTGTTGAGCCTTCTCTTCCATTCAAGCAGGTCTACAGATAATACAAATACGTAAGTTCGTTGCATACATTATTAATACATATTTTACTCCTTCATGTATTTATCCTTTGTATTCTATCACTTCATTTATTTATTTTTTTCTGAATTTATTTCCTATGAGAATTGTGTAGCAACTACCTAAAAATTAGCGTGTGCACGCATATTTTTAGAAATGTGTACCACACTAACAGTACATTATGACGATATGATATTTTAGATAATACATGGCTTGCCATTTACATTGCAGCAATCTCTTCATATAGGTCTAAACTATGAATTAAGTAGTTTGGGGTCCACACCTGTGGAGTAACGGTCAGCGTGTCTGGCCACGAAACCAGGTGGCCCGGGTTCGAATCCTGGTTGGGGCAAGTTACCTGGTTGAGGTTTTTTCCTGGGTTTTCCCTCAACCCAATACGAGCAAATGCTGGGTAACTTTCGGTGTTGGACCCCGGACTCATTTCACCGGCATTATCACCTTCCTATCATTCAGACACTAAATAACCTGAGATGTTGATACAGCGTCGTAAAATAACCCAATAAAATAAAAAATCAAGTAGTTTGCAGAAGAGTTTAAATGAAAATCGATTTATACTGAAAGCTAGCCTTTCTTTTAATTTTCATAACTGAAGAATTAGAAACTGCTGCAGTCACACACGTCTGCAAGGAAAGAAAACTTGAGCGAGAAACTGAGAGTAAATTTTGTCCAGATTCTTCTAATTAAAAACATCGTAATTCATTACATTTTGCAAAGATTTTTGGTCTTAAAATTCCATTACTCTTGCCTGCATTTGAACGATCTACGGACTTTCAATCAAACAGTGAACTTTTTACTGCCACGAACACCTAATATATGTTAATTAAAGTACATTAAATTATAAAAAAATTTCTCGGTCTCTAAGCTGAGAACAATAACTGGAAGCACTGTCACCTGGCAACACTGTAAGGCACTGAATCAAGTGGTGTGACATAACGATATTTAGAGAGCAGTACTGTAATCTAACCTTGAGCCACTATGCTGCTTCTAAACTGAAGCACATACATATATTGAACAAGGTCCTATTATTCAGTGGCGTCTGGTGATTATATTTGCAGGACTTCCAATTAAACTTGTTTGAAAAAGGAAAAATAATTTTATTAACTGATAAAGTATTAACTTTTTTCCAGTTTCATTTATGAAATAATTATCTACTCAATACAAATATGTATTGTATTGTAAAGCAAAAACTACTTATGGAAGTGAATAATTTAAATGGATATTTACATCTTATTCAAAGTACAGTAGCTCTACTTACTTTTACTATTTCAAAATAATTAATGTATGGATATGAATAAATAGTTCAGAGCTGTTAGGTAAAAAGTGCAACTTTTATATTTTATATTTGTCTCAGTTAGTAAATTACGCAGTCGTCTAAATCTTTAACTATACAGAAAATAAGAACTAGAATTCGACACAAAAATTATAAACTATGCATCTAAACAATTAACAATGATGTGGTGTATGTGGGTCACATATATACGTAGTACAGGTATTATATTACATCAGACAGTATTGTTTCATTTTGTATCATAATACATACCTGTACCATATTATATCGTATTGTATGGTATATCACATGGTATGGTATAGTATCATAATGCATGGTATGGTACCATGGTATTACTTTGCATGGTACGACCATATCTGCAGTATCATATTACATGGTAAGGTACCCATGGTATCATATCACGTACAGTATCCATGGTATATTGTATGATACAGTACCTAGGTATCACAGCGCATGGTACAGTACCTACAGTGTCACATCGCATGGTACAAGTACCTACAACATCACATCGCATGTTATGGTACCTACAATATCACATCGCATGTTATGGTACCTGCAATATCACATCGCATGTTATGGTGCCTGCAATATCATATGGTTTGGTGCGGTACCTACAATATCCATTCACATGGTATGGTCACTACAGTATCACATCGTACTGTATGGTACCTTCAATATTACATTGCATGGTACGATACCTATGGTATCATGACATGGCACTACAGTATCACATCGCACAGTATGGTACCAGTGGTATCATATCGAATGGTACGGTACCTACACATGGCATGATATCCACGATATCACATTGCACAATATGGCACCCACGATATCACATCGCACGGTATGGTACCCATGATATCACATCGTATGGTACAGTACCCACGATATCACATTGCACAGTACAGTACCCACGATATCACTTCGCATGGTACAGTATCCATGATATCACATCGCATGGTACGGTACCTACACATGGCATGACATCCACGATATCACATTGCACAATATGGCACCCACGATATCACATCGCATGGTATGGTACCCATGATATCACATCGTATGGTACAGTACCCACGATATCACATTGTACAGTACAGTACCCACGATATCACTTTGCATGGTACAGTATCCATGATATCACATCGCATGGTACGGTACCTACACATGGCATGACATCCACGATATCACATTGCACAATATGGCACCCACGATATCACATCGCATGGTATGGTACCCATGATATTGATATCACATTGTATGGTACAGTACCCACGATATCACATTGCACAGTACAGTACCCACGATTCACATCGCATGGTACAGTGCCCACGATATCACATTGCATGGTACAGTACCTACACATGGCATGATATCCACGATATCACATTGCACAGTACAGTACCCACGATATCACATCGCACGGTACAGTACCCACGATATCACATTGCATGGCACAGTACCTACACATGGCATGATATCCACGATATCACATTGCACAGTACAGTATCCACGATATCACATTGCACAGTACAGTAGCCCACGATATCACATCACACGGTACAGTGCCCACTATATCACATTGCATGGTACAGTACCTACACATGGCATGATATCCACGATATCACATTGCACAGTACAGTACCCACGATATCACATTGCACAGTACAGTACCCATGATATCACATCGCACGGTACAGTGCCCACGATATCACATCGCATGGTACAGTACCTACACATGGCATGATATCCACGATATCACATTGCACAATATGGCACCCACGATATCACATCGCACGGTTTGGTACCCATGATATCACATCGTATGGTACAGTACCCACGATATCACATTGCACAGTACAGTACCCACGATATCACATCGCACGGTACAGTACCTGCACATGGCATGATATCCACGATATCACATTGCACAATATGGCACCCATGATATCACATCGTATGGTACAGTACCCACGATATCACATCGCACGGTACAGTACCCACGATATCACATCGCATGGTACGGTACCTACACATGGCATGATATCCACGATATCACATTGCACAATATGGCACCCATGATATCACATCGCACGGTACAGTACCCACGATATCACATCGCATGGTACGGTACCTACACATGGCATGATGTCCACGATATCACATTGCACAATATGGCACTCATGATATCACATCATATGGTACAGTACCCACGATATCACATTGCACAGTACAGTACCCACGATATCACATCGCACGGTACAGTATCCACGATATCACATTGCTTGGTACGGTACCTACAGTAACACACCGCACTGTATGGTAACTACGGTATCACATCGCATGGTACAGTATCCACGATATCACATCGCATGGTACGGTACCTACACATGGCATGATATCCATGATATCACATTGCACAATATGGCACCCCTGATATCACATCGTGTGGTACAGTACCCATGATATCACATTGCACAGTACAGTACCCACGATATCACATTGCACAGTACAGTACCCACGATATCACATCGCATGGTACAGTATCCACGATATCACAACACATGGTACGGAACCTACAGTAACACACCGCACTGTATGGTATCTACGGTATCACATCGCATGGTACAGTATCCACGATATCACATCGCATGGTATGGTACCTACAGTAACACACCGCACTGTATGGTACCTACGGTATCACATCGCATGGTACAGTATCCACGATATCACATCGCATGGTATGGTACCTACAGTAACACACCGCACTGTATGGTACCTACGGTATCACATCGCATGGTACAGTACCCATGATATCACATCTCATGGTACAGTATCCACTATATCACATCACATGGTACGGTACCTACAGTAACACACCGCACTGTATGGTACCTACGGTATCACATCGCATGGTACAGTATCCACGATATCACATCACATGGTACGGTACCTACAGTAACACACCGCACTGTATGGTACCTATGGTATCACATCGCATGGTACAGTACCCACGATATCACATCGCATGGTACAGTATCCACGATATCACATCACATGGTACGGTACCTACAGTAACACACCGCACTGTATGGTACCTACGGTATCACATCGCATGGTACAGTATCCACGATATCACATCGCATGGTATGGTACCTACAGTAACACACCGCACTGTATGGTACCTATGGTATCATATCGCATGGTACAATATCCACGATATCACATCGCATGGTATGGTACCTACAGTAACACACCACACTGTATGGTACCTATGGTATCGCATCGCATGGTATAGTAGCTACGATATCAGATCGCACATTATGGTACCTGCAGTATCACATTGCACAGCACGGTACCTACAATATCACATTGCATGGTACCGATGGTATACCCCTACGGTGTTACATTGCAAGGTACATTACCTATGGTATCAGATCGCAAGGTACGGTACTACAGTAACAGATTGTATAGTATGGTACCTATGGTTTCGTATCATATGGTACGTTACCTATGGTATATCACACAGTATTGTTATGTATTGTAGTTGACATTACATTATATCTTCTGGGATGGTATGATAATGGTATGATTTCATATCATAATATCACAAATCTATGTTTCAGGTGGTGACGAGAGTACCAAAGTCTACACAGGCTGAAATGCAAGAAGCTGTAGCATCAGCCAAAGAAGCATTCAAGACATGGTCAAAGTTATCTATACTCACCCGACAGCAAGTGATGTTTAGATATCAGGACATCATCAGGAAAAATATGGTACGTTACTTTTGTTGTGGTTGAGATTCTGATTCCTTGCAAATAATTATGTAAAGAGAGTTGGGGCATTTTAGTCACTACAAAGTAGGTATATCAACAGATTTCTTGAAATGGAAGTAAAGAATAATGCTGATTGTAAACTGTTACTACAGACATTTCTCTCGTGCATTGATTGTCTGGCCATAACCTAATTACCAAACTATAAAAAGACCGGGATTCGATCCTAGATATATCCGGTAAAATCAACGAAGTGGTCGTGATACAGGTTTTCTTGAAAGTATTTCGAATTCCCCTTCCATCCATATATAACTATTGCTGCACTGTTTCTATATTATTGTTTCATTAGCTCTGAATTATTAGTTGCAAATTAATGTGCGTGGCATTTGTTCGGAACTCTAATGGTAGTATGGTGTAGTGTCACATTTAACTCATTTGGTAACATAAAACTTAACACGTGAAAGACAAATAATACATTTTCCAAACTTATATCTATTTAGACTTTTTACTGAATATATCACTGACGTTCGCTTAAAAAAATTTGATTGTAATAGTATTTCATTTAATGCATCGAAAAATCTGAATTCAGATAATTTCTGTTTCCTGCAGAAAGAAGTGGCTAAAAGCATTACAACAGAACAAGGGAAGACTCTTGTTGATGCAGAAGGAGATGTGCTGCGAGGACTACGTAAGTTTTAGGGGATTCTGCCCCTGATTATCTTATATTTTAATACTGTATTGTAGTCACACGCATAATTTTAGTATGCTGTCTATTAGTGACTTTTCGAATCCTGAGCCACTTAAGAAATTGTATAAATCATGCTCACTGTCATTATCTCAATCATTTCCATATCTATAATTTTGTAAGTAAGTTTCTGAGATGTTCAGGAGTTATAATAGAACACTTATCCCTGAAACTGGATCTATGTTAAAACAGGTATGTCTTTCATTCTTACAACTATTTATTGGACCAGTGCCATATCTCGATGTAATATTAAGAGATCACAATCATATTTTGAGGTTACTCTTTCTCCTTCTCTTTCTTCTTCGAAGGAAATCTAATCATTAGCTTTTTTTCATAAATTTGTATTTAAGTTAACACTTTATAGACTATAATTACTTCAGAGAAGAGAGAAGAAACGGAAAGGCTTGATGTGCATTAGGAGGGATTACACCCCATTTTTGTGATCACATTTGCGCGTAAAAGGGAACATCTTGTTCCATAAATGAATGGAATAGGATTACACCAGTAATACAGAAAAGGTCAATGCACACCAAAAGTGATTATTGTTTTCTGTTCGCAATTAAGAACTTAGCTCATACAAGCTAACCTAGATTATGAACTCTTAACAAATGAATTAATCTAAATCATCATAGTGCACATAACTAATTATAAGAATAGCTATATACTCTACCTCGGCACTGTTATTCAGCAGGATATAGACATAGCTATTTGTCTATTGAAGAGCTATATGACAAATGGCTTTTAAGGAACCCAAAGGTTCATTGCCGCCCTCACATAAGCCCACCATCAGTCCTTATTCTGTGCAAGATTAATCCAGTCTCTATCATCATATCCTACCTCACTCAAATCCATTTTAATATCATTCTCCCATCTACGTGTCTGCCTCCCCGAAGGTCTTTTTCCCTCCGGTCTCCCAACTAATACTCTATATGCATTTCTGGATTCGCCCATAAGTGCTACATGTCCTGCCCACCTCAAACGTCTGGATTTAATGTTCCTAATTATGTCAGGTTAAGAATACAATGTGTGCAGTTCTGCGTTGTGTAACTTTCTCCATTCTACTGTAACTTCATCCCTCTTAGCCCCAAATATTTTCCTCAGAATCTCATTCTCAAACACCCTTAATCTCTGCTCCTCTCTCAAACTGAGAGTCCAACCATACACAACAGCCGATAATATAACTGTTTTATAAATTCTAACTTTAAGATTTTTTGACAGCAGACTAGATGACAAAAGCTTCTCAACCGAATTATAACAGGCATTTCCCATATTTATTCTGCATTTAATTTCCTCCCGAGTGTCATTTATATTTGTTACTGTTGCTCCAAGATATTTGAATTTTTCTACCTCTTCGAAGGATAAATCTCCAATTTTTATGTTTCCATTTCGTACAATATTCAGGTCACTAGACATAATCATATACTTTGTCTTTTCGGGATTTACTTCCAAACCTATCACTTTATTTGCTTCAAGTAAAATTTCCGAGTTTTTCCTATCGTTTGTGGATTTTCTCCTAACATATTCAAGTCATCCGCATAGACAAGAAGCTGATGTAACCCGTTCAATTCCAAACCCTCTCTGTTATCCTGAACTTTCCTAATGGCATATTCTAGAGCGAAGTTAAAAAGTAAAGTAAAGTATTGAAGAGCTATATTTTTATTAATTAAAGGATGTTATGTAGTAGTTCCTGGATCTGAGTTATCTTCAGCTAAAGTCAATCCAACACATGTGAACACGTGCAAGTGGTTTTAAGATCTCTGAATTGGCAGCGACTCTTTTGTTTGTTACCATGGGAACAGATCTATTGCTGTTCTATGGTTTACATCATTTTAGCCTTCTACTCTGCAGAGTATAGGTTTTAACCTGGATCTAACCACTTCATCACCTATTTGCGTCATATTACAGAGGTTGTGGAGCACTGTTGCAGTGTGACGTCTCTTCAGTTGGGTGAGACGCTGCCTAACATCAGCAAGGACTTGGATACTCTCTCATACCGCCTGCCACTGGGTGTGACTGCTGGGATAACACCATTCAACTTCCCAGCAATGATACCACTGTGGATGTTCCCTGTTGCCACTGTATTGGGTAATACGTCGGTCATCAAACCGTCAGAAAGGGATCCTGGTGCATGCATGATGCTGATGGAATTGTTGAACGAGGCAGGATGTCCCCCTGGTGTTGTGAATGTAATTCATGGAGCACACGATGCTGTTAATTTCATTTGTGATCATCCCGATATCAAGGCAATTTCCTTCGTTGGGTCTGACCAAGCAGTGAGTAATATAAATATTACACAACAAGATAAATATAATAATTGGTATTGAAACAAACTTATGAGTGAACATCAGGTACCTAAGCAATAAAAGTTAAGAATTCCGCATGTATATTAGAGAGGAAATGATTTCTGTTGAGAGGGCTTTGAGACCTGGTTCACAAGACTCCGAAATTTAACTATCTAACGAAATGGAAAATTTTCCCCTTATATTTTTCTGGAAAATTTTCCACCTAGCCAAACTGTTACTTTATTCACGCCCTTGCTTGCAACTTCAAGAGCTGCATATGTATTGCTCAATTACTATTCTCATTAGGCATTAGATTATCAAACTGAAGTCATAAGTCTTTTAAACATTTTATGGCTATATCATACCGAATCCAAAACAAGAGCTATTGTCACATTTGCTTTACCATAACATTAATATTGATTATAAACAATCGCTGACAAGTAAAATTTGCTGAGAACTCTACTGATCTAATTATCACAACACTATTTGTTTAACATAGGGCTGATGTATGCCTATCATTTTAAAATAATTATTTATTATTGGCTCGGGGAAGGGAGAAAAAAGAATATGATGTGTGGTTTGTGATTCCTTGACTTCGTTATATCTGTGGATTCCCCACTTTATTTTTTACAACAAATTCCTAGTTCAGTTGAATGTAATCTATGAATATCTGAGAAAAAGTGTTTCGTGTAGTTAATTTTCAGATAAGATTTATTTTTAAATTCTGATCCGTTTCGAATTGCGTAAGTACAATTTCCATCTGACTGTGTAATAGAAAAAAATTTGTATTGTGCAAATGGTGGCTATTTGAGTAGCAATTAGTTCATTTAACGATCAACATAACAGTTAAGTGATGATTAGAACAGTGCAGTAATAAAATTTAGCAAAATCAGTAAGCTAAATTAATAAATTGCTAATTAAACTTCGAGGAACATTTCTAATCATATTAGCAGAGTTATAAAACCTTGTAAAATCAACAAACTTGAAAAGAAAAAAAAATCCCCTCAAAAGAATTCTCTGTCTTTCCTAACTTCGGTTTTGTGGTATATTGCCCTGCATAAAAACTTTTCATAGTACGTCCATTTTGTTAGATTACGCTGAATTGGAAGAAAAATATTTTCAGAATAAATGAAATTCTGCAATACACAAGTTTTTCTCCCTTTGTAATCAATTCAGAGTCTGTTTGTTATCTTTGTTTTGTGCTTTGTCATCTTAAATGAGAAAACAGCTTTTGTTGTCAAGAAACATTACGAGATATCTTATCTACTCGCTTATCACTTTCAAAATATGTATAAAGTACGCAGAAAATTGTAAGTTCTTACATTCTTCTTTGGGATTTGTATTAGGACTTGTTAATCATCTTCATGATTTTGCTTTATGAACGTCCTATTAAAGTATTACATTGAATCTTCAGATACACAGAAACCCTTTAATTTTCTAACACATTAAAATAAGAACTATTTATTTAGCAAGTAATTGATGATTCGTCAGTTTAATGATCTCTTACCTAATTCATTTACATAGAGTATTTAAAAGAGCCATGCATTTTTTCATAGAAACTGATGCTTACATTATAATCATCGATTGAAATATAATAAAAAATTTAGAGGGACTTATACATAACATGCTTGAGGAAATAATGTCTTCTGCAGCATGTGTAGTGCAGATAAAGAAAAGCAGAAATATTTATATTTTTGTACCGGTAATGAATTATGAATTGATGCTTTTGTTCCAAAAAATAATAATTCAAACAATTATTAGCTTATAAATTTCCCGAATATTGTGAGCAATGTCTTCTGCTAAAACTCATTGTCTCCAAAACAGGCCGCCTTTAATTGCTGTGAAATATTACAGTTATGTCTTTTAAGACGCTCTTTTTTGCAGGTGGATTTTTTTATTGGTTATTTAACAATGCTGTATCAACTACTAGGTTATTTAGCGTCAATGAGATTGGTGATAGTGAGATGTTATTTGGCGAGATGAGGCCGAGGATTCGTCATAGATTACCTGTTATTCGCTTTACGGTTATGGAAAATCTTGGAAAAAATCCAACCAGGAATTGAACCCACGGCCGAGCACAACTCCGATCAGTAGGCAAGCGCCTTAGCTGACTAAGCTATGATGGTGGCTAAGTGGATCTTAAACCTGATAAATAGAAATATACGTTAATTTTAGATTTTGAGTTTAAAATTAATTAATTTCATTCTTAAGTACGGAAACATCCAAAACACCAGAAATCATCCAAAATCCTAGAACATATTAAAATTAAATCATGTATAATTTAATACAAAGCATTTATAAGCTACTATGTAAACACTTTGTGTTGTCAGCTGCATTTCCGATCTTTGAGATAATCTTCTAAATTTATTAAACTATCGTAATTGGAATGTCCTAATCTTCTTCCTTCCTGCTTTATTTCCATAGCCTTCTTAATTATTCTTCCTTCTGAACATTTCATTAGATTGGTTATACATTTAAAGCTGTATAGCATGTTATTCATAAACATCACACCTTCTCCCACATATATATATATATATATATATTGGCAAAATATTATTTTGAGAGAATTGTACTAAATGAAGTTTGAAGTCATTTTCGCTAGGAAAACATTAATGAAGCAAATGTTGTGTAGATAATTTACTGTACTCCGTATAGCAACTTCTATAAAAATTGGCAGGGGATTTAAGGAAGTTCCAATGATTGCGTGAAACAACTATACTTGAATTAAAGTAATAAAATACAATATATACTTTCTTTAGCACTGTAATGTATTTTATTTGATATTTATGATTTTTTTCACGAATTTCTGATATGGGTCGGAGAGTTAAAATTTTTATAGATATGAACGAGACTCATTCTATACACTTACGATCGCAATTTGTCGCGAATTTTGCTTGTTTTTTCCATTAATGCGTTGAACAAGTTTTTTTATGAATATATTGAATCGTGCATTAATCAGTCACAAAATTCCATTATTTTATTTTCGACAATGAAATCTTCAAAATAACTATGAAAATTTCATGTTTTACAGTGCAGAAAGCATGGCAGCTCATCTGTGAAAAAAATTAAAATCTCTGTGTTGCACATGCGCATTGCTTATGTTTGTTACTAATACAATATGAAGAAATGTTTAAAAGATATTTACCGCATTTTGAGCAAGAGTATGCAATGAAGACTAAGAAATAATGTATCGGAATGAGTGTTTTATTACAAAATTTTTAAATTTAATGTTTAAATTAAAAGTTCTTCACATGTTTAAATACAGACTTTTTCTTTTTCACGAATTACAATAGTTTTATTTACCGGCTTTGATGTACTTTATTCACTATAGTGTCCCTAGTTATGTGAAATACATAGTTAACTTATAACTAGAGCCTAAAATAGGCTCTTAAACTCCTTTATTTATATAAAATAAAAAAATAGGCTTTTTTTTTTGTTAAATAATATCACTAATATAAGATTCAAATTTATTTAATGCAAAATTTTAGGATTAAAAGAAACTTCCACACATTTCACATTTTACAAGGTTACATATGCATACACAAAATGAAGACATTCTGTCTTAAGTTAGTGTTTTTCATTCACCAATCACATTTCCATAGTTTACTTCACAGTAGATGATCAGCACCTATTGTGGCTATGTGTCGCTCACTGCTGTACTTACAAATGGTGAGAAAAAAGAAAGGGGTTGTTATCTGTCTTGGATTATAAGAGAATGCTTATTTGGGTACAACCCAGCGAGTTTGTGTTAAATTGCTGACAGACAGAGGAAGATATAATAATAATAATAATAATAATAATAATAATAATAATAATAATTTGCCCTGCAGGAGTTCTTTTACATGCCAGTAAATCTACTGAAATGAGCCTGTTGCATTAAAGCACACTTAAATGCCATTAACCTGAGCCGGGATCGAACCCGCAACCTCGAGCACAGAAGGACTATGCTACCCAGGCCGACTGAAAGTTGAAATTTTAGGATTGAAAGATTGTAAGAATGAGAAGGGGTGGCCGAGAGGTACTTTTCTATTGTGTTTCTGCTAGGAAGGAGTTGTTATTATCCATCTTGGAATTTAAACGGTACAGGATGTTAAGGAAAACAGTAAACAGTTACGAAAAATGATGCAAAAAAAAAAAACTTAAAAATAGGCACTAACGTCGAAATTGGCATTTATAGGCAATATAAAACTCCTTATACCTATATTTCCATGAAAAATGTAAATATTAAATCTCAAGTTTGTATGTATCGAGGAAAAAAATAGGTTTTTGCCTAAATTCTATATAACAAGTAATCAGTTACAGCAGAAATATAATCTATACTAATAATATTTATTATGGTTATGTCACTTGCACTCGGTAAAAATTGACTTTGAATGTAATATAAACATAAGCGTAAACAGTAAAAATTAATAAATAGTAGCTAGTAGCTGAGTATCACATGAGTTTAAATACATATACCACCCAATAATATATGCATCCTTCCTGCTCCCTGCTTAAAATTAAAAGTCAGTGCGTAGAGGACTGTGGAGTCTTACAGGGATGCCTTGTAAAAGAACTGTAATCCTAAATATCAACTGAATTCCTTTTTCTGATGTACTGTAAATTAACAAATATTAGGAAGACTGTTGGAATTTGATTTATACGTTCGTTCTTGTAGGGAAAATACATTTACGAACGAGGATCTCGGAATGGAAAGCGAGTACAGAGCAACATGGGTGCCAAGAACCATGGTGTGGTGATGCCTGACGCAAACAAAGAGAACGCCCTGAATCAACTGGTGGGGGCTGCATTCGGAGCAGCAGGGCAGCGCTGCATGGCACTGAGCACTGCTGTGTTTGTAGGAGAGGCACAGAAGTGGCTGCCAGATCTTGCAGCAAGAGCAAAAGCTCTGACAGTGAATGCAGGTATGTGGAAATAGCTGCCGGTTATGCAACTGGCAATTCTCGATATAATGTCGACTAACTTCAAAAAAATCTGTGAACAAGTATGTTGTACACTATTTTTCAGATAGCTGTTTGTCCGTGCTGGTATAGCGACAATTTTCCTACCTTCTCCAGTTAGTTCAGGAGTGGAATATTGAACTGCAGATCGAAAATACCTGGTTCAAACCAGGTTGCCTCCTAAATATTTTACAATTAAATTTAATTCTTAATATTTCATGTATATCGTTATCAGTAAAACAGTTGAAACAATTTAATGTATGTAGGTTTATTAATAAAAAAAAAAAGTCACTTTTAAAAGTGGGCCTGCAATTGTTTGAAAATATGTAAGATTTAAATTTGTTATACTATAACTCTCATCTTTGTTCCAGTCATTTATAAATCTGTAATTCTTTGTCTTGTGTATTTAAGGTCATGTGCCAGGCACTGATTTTGGTCCTGTGATCTCACCTCAAGCCAAGAAACGAATCTGTGATCTAGTACAATCGGGAATTGATGAAGGAGCCAAATGTGTTCTTGATGGCCGTGATATCCAAGTTCCTGGTTTTGAGAAGGGTAATTTCGTCGGTGCAACCATTCTCACAGATGTCACAGTGAGTTTGTTGGCAAACAATATTTACAGTGCTGAAGTTAGACATTATTTCATCTAGAGCTAGAATTCGATTGAGCACCCGTTATCTCAGCTTGAGTGGTATTATTGTTATTATCCACATAACTCATAACAGTTAATCATATTGCACATAAATGGGTTTGTGATAGGTGAACTAAAACAATAAATGATGCACTTCAAAAATATAAATTTTATTCAAACATGCAGAACACAATTATTAACAGTATATCTGTAAGGTAATTAGATTACTAATTATAGTACCATTTCACAGTTTTAATAATAATGAAGTTAAAATAAGCTCCTTAACTTTGATTTAAAGAATAATACGATTTTATAAGGATTAAAATATGTAAATCATAATTGCAAGAGAATGCGTATAGTAACAGGATAAAGAAATTTCCAGCATACATTGAACCTCCCTTTTTAATGAATCTCTGGTGACCAATTAGTAAGAGTCTTATTAGCCATTACGTCATTGCATTACTGTAATACCACTGAGGGATCACAAACAGTATAAGAGAGTTGTGGCAACATTGCATTTGAAATACTAGAATTATTGAAGCACAGCCACCTGCATAAATATAAATATTTGCGGCAAGATAACTTGTTCTCTCTACTCGGACTAAGGCTGTCTTAAGTTTGACTAGGAGATTATCCATGTTTGTGTTTTAGGATGATTGATTTTGACTCTTCTTTTCCAATCCTCATTGAGATCATGTTGTATCCATCTTGCACAAGCATATTTTATTTTAAGATAACTACAATATAAATAACCCTCATGGTCTATTTATTGATGGATAAAAAAAATGAATATGAATTATTATAGTTACTTCGACACAAGTTTGGGGGGGGGGGGGAAGAAAAGAAATTAAACATGGAAATTGCGAATGTAAAAAGGATATCAATATAAATTCTGTCTTGTGTAATGGTAACGTCATTAATACAAAAAGAAGACATCGATATTGCAAATTATAATTCTGTATAAATAAGATACATGTATTTACTTATTTACAAATGGCTTTAAGGAACCTGGAGGTTCATTGCCACCCTCATATAAGCCCGCCATCAGTCCCTATCCTGTGCAAGATTAATCCAGTCTCTGCCATCATATCCCACCTCCCTCAAATCCATTTTAATATTATTTTCCCATCTACGTCTCTGCCTCCCTAAAGGTCTTTTTCCCTCCAGCCTCCCAACTAACACTCTATATGGATTTCTGGATTCGCCCTATTTGCTACATGCCTTGCCCATCTCAAACGTCTGGATTTAATGTTCCTAATTATGTTTGCTAAAGAATACAATGCGTGCAGTTCTGTTCTGGGTTGTGTAACTTTCTCCATTCTCCTGTAACTTCATCCCTCTTAGCCCCAAATATTTTCCTAAGAACCTTATTCTCAAACACCCTTAACCTCTGTTCCTCTCTCAAATTGAGAGTCCAAGTTTCACAACCATACAGAACAACCGGTAATATAATTGTTTTATAAATTCTAACTTTCAGGTTTTTTGACAACAGACTAGATGACAAAAACTTCTCAACCGAATAATAACAGACATTTCTCATATTTATTCTGCATTGAATTTCCTCCCGAGTGTCATTTATATTTGTTACTGTTGCTCCAAGATATTTGAATTTTTCTACTTCTTCGAGGAATAAATCTCCAATTTGTATATTTCCATTTTCTGGTCACGAGACATAATCATATACTCTTGTCTTTTCGAGAAATAAGACATGTGACCAGAATAATGAAAATTGAAATGGATTTCTGGAAAAGAGCAGCCAGAAGAAAAACACTGATGTCAAAATAAGCCTACAAAGATTAATTTAAGTGAATGAAGAAGGCTAAAGTGATATGGACATGTTAAAAGGATGTAAAGCTAAATTATACTGAAGACTATCCAGGAATTGGAAATCAAGGGACAGAGACACAGAGGCCACTCACTAAACATCAGACAGAGCAGTATTCATTGCTCCATTCAAGACTTAGATTTAATAGAGGAAAAGAAAGAATTCCATAAAGAAATGCTATAAAAGGATTGTAACATATGTCTGAATGTTTGTTTGCATTGTATTGTCACAACGAAAGACTAGAGAAGAACATTTTTTATAATTAAATAAGAAAAGACCATGATTTCTCTTGCCTGACACAATTCCCTGTCTTCAAGCTCTCGCACTCTTCACATTTGCATCTGTAACTACACCTACTGGTATGAAACTCGTCTCGTATAGTATTTTCACCATTTGAAAACCTGACATTTTTCGATGAATTTTTATTGTAGGGGCAGATTCATGTAATGAGTTCCTGAACCACTTTCTCCAAGCAAAACACACAATTCAGTGGCCTATCGCTTGTTTTGCCATTCCTAGAATGTCTATACGTATTAAAATGGTATTAGTTGAATACTGTATTAGCAATTGAATACAGATTTAACAGTATGCAAATGAGACTTTTTCGTTTTGCAGCCGAGTATGAAATGCTATAAGGAGGAGATCTTTGGACCCGTCTTGATCACAATGAATGTGGACACTCTGGATGATGCTGTAGAGCTCATCAATAGCAATCCCTATGGTAATGGCACAGCTATCTTCACCACCAACGGTGCTACTGCTAGAAAATTTACCAATAACATTGATGTGGGACAGGTGAGTACAATGTCCACTAGTACTTCAGCTCTTTAATTTCGTCACTATTTGCATGGATTTTGTTCAGTCATTAATTCAAAATGTTTGAAATACATCCATACAGTAGTAGTATGAATAATTCTCTGTAACAAAAAATAAATTCAAGTGCAAAATGTCTCGAGTTTATCCAACACTTTCACTTGTGTTATACAAAATTATGAAATTCTTGCATGTGAATATTTGCTTTGTCTTCTGTCTTTCTCTTCTGCTTCTTTTCCTCTTGCTACATTTTGTTCTTTCTTTTCCATCTCAATTATTGAACCTTTCCAGATTACCATTCCAACCATTGTAATTGAAATTTAGTAAACTGTAGTAGCCTACTGTTCATTTTACATACCCAAAATGTCCGTACTAAATCTGTTTTTAAAAATTAGTATAGAACGTTTTCCAGTTTTTGGAGATCGTGCTTTCATGTTTCAGCGCTTTGTTAATGAGATTAATGAAATAAAAATAGCCCATAAAATATGAATACTTGGACTACATTGCTGTACGATGGGAAAATCATGAACTTTTGTGCGTACATTTTACAGGTGGGAGTGAATGTGCCCATTCCTGTGCCACTGCCCATGTTCTCCTTCACAGGTTCACGTGGTTCCTTTCTGGGCGACGCACATTTCTATGGCAAACAAGTAAGTAATGACTGTCTTGTTAGTGTATGTACTCTCATTGTCATCATCTTGTTAAATATAATTATGTTTTTTTGTTCTTGTTCATCAATCATTTAGACATTCACTGTGATGATTATTCCTGCTGAAAAAATGTACACAAAGTACTATGTCTGGTGTACTATATACATAATGCTCTCATCACATATCCTCAATTCATTTTGCAGATCGCGATATACTTATGTAGTTAATTTAGATAGTAAAATATCGTATACAAAGCTTCTTTGACAAGTACTGTTTGCAGAATTAGAGGAAAGCGAATTTTATGATAGTCTGACATTGTAACAATAGTAGTTATTTACGATACGAGTGTTAAAAATGATACTTTATTTTGTGAGTAGGGATGTTTACAAAACGAGGCTGCAGATCGAGTGAAGCAACCCTACAAACAAAATAAAATCTTTTTTAATAGCTCAGTGGTGGAATATTCAACTGCAGATCGAAAATCCCTGGTTCAAACCAGGTTGCCTCCTAAATATCTTACAATTAAATTTAATTCTTAATGTGTCATGTATGTCGTCATCAGTAAAACAGTTGAAATAATTAAAATGTATGTATGTATGTTTCTTAATAAAAAAAATCCACTTTTAAAAGTGAGCCTGCAATTGTTTGAATTGCTTTATTGATCAGTAGCAATTGCTGCTGTATGGCATCTGGTGGAAAGCAATTGACAAATGACGCAAATAGTTGAAAGTCAGTGTTAAAAATATTTTTTTCGCGCTGTTATATACTGTAATAGTCAATTTTTAATGCATTTGCATAACATTAAAAAATCTTTCAGGAATAGCTACGTGAAGAAATAATTTTTGGTTCATAAAATGCTTATCTTGTGTATTTCTAGGTGCCAAGAATTTTGACTATCACAAAACAGTTACTCTCATTTACGAAGGAAGCTGTCCATGATAGATTATTGAATTGTACCTGTGTGAATTTTTATTCAATGAGGCAAGAACGTTCATAAGCTAAAAATTACACAAATATGCAAACTTATGATCTTAAAAAATTACAAAGTATGAAGTACTTGTTTTTAAAATATGATCTTCCATTTTCAACTAATTTAAAAAAGGGGGTGAGGGAGGGGAGGAGATCGAGCTTTTATATAAAGGAAGTCTGATTTTCAAAACATACTGGTACAATCTGATGTCTTAACATGGACCTATTTTCGTTTGTAGAATTTTACTTTACTTTAGGACTGAATTGTATTCATTACTTAAAAAAATATTCAACAAATAATTTTAAATCAATAGCATTGGTTTTTATTTACTGACCTTATAATTGACTAAAAAGAAAAAAATCTTACACAAGGGACCTGTTGTAACAAGTTCAGCTCTCACTTTAGATCTGAGATTTACAGAAAACATTTACATACTTTTAAATTTTTCAAACAATAATGCCTTCTGATTGTAACTGAGCATCATTTTATAAAGGGAAAAATTCTCTTTCAGATTGCAGGAAATGGTTGATGTATATTTTTAAAATGTGAATTCAGTAGTATGGAGTTCTGTTTCATCTTCCTACACTGTTACATCTATTTACCACGAAGAATTTCACCAGTCCTCCAAATGTAATACCCTTCATTTTGTTGGAGTACACTTTGTAATATTTTGCAAACATTGCCACCTACTGTGTCATGTTACACTTAACGCACTTTCAACTTTTTTCACAATTTGAAGACTCCCAACAGAATTGAGTACAATTCATTCCTTCGTAAATGAACAGTACCAGGTATTTCTTATCAGGTTATAAAACCAATATTTGCTCTATCTTACAGTTTTCACAAGTAAAATACTGAAAGGACGAAAAGATGTAAAACACTATGCTTAAATGCTCTAAATATGACCAAACTCTAAAAGTGAGCCAAAATATGTAATTATAAGCACAGTAAAAACCGTACAGATTTAATAAGAAGCTAAAACGTGTTGAAATTAACTTTGTGGTGATAGTAGGGGGGAAAAAATACATCCTAGTCCTATTCACGAACCATCACTTTGGTTAGGATACAAGAATGATAAAGAATTGAATGCAGTCAAAAATACACTGAGACAGCGAACATAGCTTGAACCACACACTGCACAGAGCTGACTGTTTACTGTGACATTACACCCATTTTCAATGTCTCACAGCAAAGAGAACTAATATACATATTTGCAATTCAGAAGTAGCTGATAAGATCATGTACTTTTAACTCTTAATTAAGTACCATAGAATTTGTTTAAAAAAATACATAGCATATTCACCATTGTGATATGTTACTGAATCAGGATGTTTTTTTATAGGGTATAAATTTCTACACTCAAGTGAAGACAGTGACGCAGTTGTGGCGAGAGAGTGATGTCACACATTCCAAAGCTGCTGTGTCAATGCCCGTCATGCAGTGAATTGGAACGTCATTTTGTTGAAACACAAATATCTTCGATTTTCATATACTGTCATATCATTATGTTCACAAAACAAGCATACAAATGTACAGATGCAGGATACTGTTGCAAAATGTTGGTTATCAGGTAGTGACTTTCTTACATCTACTTGCATTCATTCAATTGTATAAACTTATATCACAACAGCATGAATACAAAATGTGGCAAATTGAAACAGAGAGTGATAGACAATGCAATTGTTAAAGATAAATATGCTTCAAATGCTAGTATTTCATAAATAGGTTGCAAATTCATTTAATTTTAAGATTTTCTGCAAAAGTTTGAAAAAACTCTGAAATTATTTGTAATGGAGATAATTATTATAACCGTAGAATGTGGGTTACCAGAATATAAGAATTTTCCACGAAAATTTTCCAGTATTATATTTCTTCTAGAATTTCCATAACGATTTTTCATACTACTTAGTCTGTGGTTAAAATATTGCTTGTATCCTTACACTATTCATTAATTCAAATTTTCTTCAATCTTTCTTATGCTTGGTATACCAGCAGTTTCTTTTAGTATATTTTTTTCTGGCATGGTAATGTAGAATTTATTTTTTGCCGTCTTTCCTTTGTTTCTGTACAATATTATTTGAAGTAAAGGAATATGAGACATATTGTGGAAGAAGTATTTTCACGCTTAAAGCTAACATCTTAAAGTATTTAGTATATCAGTTAGCCTACAGAAAAATAGTTTTATATTCATTTTTGATGGAAACCATAATTTTGGACGTCACTATATTGTATGTAGGAAAGAAAATAACTTTATATATGTAAAATAATACTTAATGATTTAGTGCCATATTGTGTATGAAATGAACTACTAATATTTGTATTGTGTTTCATGGTTTAGCTAGGTAGGCAGCTGCTGGTTCAGATAGTTATATTTCGGTATGATACTATTATTACAACAAATGACTCTAACATGTCTGGTTTTCAGAATGTTTAGCTACATATTTAATACAAGAAGGTAATTTTGAATTAAAGCGAAAGCACTGAACTATGCAACTAAATTTAGCTTACTGGTATATAATTATATAAAGTTTTAAAGCCATATATGTATATATGACTTTCGTTTTCACCTATGTATACACTTAACAATAATGTGTGTAAAGTAGTGTGAATGACATGAAATCCTGCATCATTTTATGTAATGAAACTGTGAAAATGAGTGAAAATACCCAGAAAATATTTAAACGAACAGAAATGTTCTAATCAATAGCATATCTAAAAAAAATTGCAGCCTTTGGCTTCATTTGTTTACCATTGGAGGGAGGGGGGATCATATTGATGTTTCTCGACTGCATTCTTTCCTCTTTAATCTTGAGTTCACAGTATATGCATGTAGCAGATTATTTCGGTAACTGGTCCACGGAAAATTGTTAATTTACCAAATTTTCAACCCCCACAAGTTTAGGATAAATGTATATTTGCTTACCAGTGTTGAAAGTGAAAGGTGTCCTAACAATAGCCATTCCGCTATTAAACAATTATTTTGTTAGTTGTTTCGGACTTTGAAATGGATAAGTGTTGCCAAAGCTAAGAAATAAAATTTATCTGTGGCTCACATACTTACATACACCAGAAAGATTTAAATGCGTGCAATTATACGAGTTTTCTTTCATTCCAAATGAAAACTAAAATGTGACTAGAAGCTGCTATACTTGTTTTTTTGAAAGATGGGAAATGACAGTTAAGCAGCCGAGCTTGGAACTACAGTGCTATGTTTCCAATATGGACTACCACGCTGCCAGCTGATGGAAGCTAGCAATTGACGTTAACATGGCTGACGTTAAAACATTCATTGACAATTGACGCGAAGTTAAGAAAACAATACAAAAATCGACAGAGAATCAAAGATGAAATGTACCAATGCTAACATTGTGTGCACAATAAATGTCGCCAAGAGAGTTACTAAGCACTCACCACATGGGGATGGTAAGTTTGGCAACTCAACCGTTGTTACCATAGCATCAGACCTACCATGCTATGTGACATTCAGTAGTTTTTCAGATCGCAATGCTCCTGTAATGTCCCATCTTTCAAAAGAAAAGTATAGAACAGAAAAAAGATTGAGCACAACAGAATGATTATTTTTTCTGAGCTTTTATGCAAAAGTTGAAATTCATTGAAAACCTGTCATGATGGGTCATTAGTGCCATGCCTTGCTTTAAGATTGGTACCGATATTATGTTACAAATTTTGAAATGAGTTATCTGAAAAAAATGGCACAGTATGTTACTCATTACTGTGCATGAATGACACTTGGGCGAAACCTTCAACAGAAAATAATTATGTTCCTGTGTTAACAGTAAAACTGTTGCATTTACTTTAATGAATTATGCTTCCAATAAATCCAGTTAAACTGGTATTATCACAGCATAAAAATTGAAAAATTTACGATTTGTTGTTAGAAATGTAGTGGATACATTCAGTGCAACAGATGGTAACCAACACACTAAACAAGAGAAAGACTGTTATTTGGAAGTATGAAAGTTGTTTTTATTTGTTTGTAATGAGCTTTATAATATAGTCATTGTAATAGTTTCACAGCACATTTTTTATGAGTTTACACTCCAACGATTTTTAAAATCTTGTTTATTTTTTTAATATAAAATGTCCCAATATGAGTGCCACATTTCTAGTCGGTCTTATTCTTTGCATTTCTATCTGTCTCGTAAAGATTTATGGTTTGAAGAATAATTTGCATGAACTTATACTGGAAGATTAAACTTATCAGCATTTCTCCGATTTGTTAAACTTTATACCACATAATGAAGATACAGATTGTTATGTTAAAAAATGTATAATATTGTATTTTTGTATGAAATAAAGTAAGTTACTTGAAGTGCACGACCAAAAATTAATTAAAACCATAAGCTATGCAATTGTACAAGATCAGAAAGTAATGATACTATTAGCGACATTTGGGTTAGATTTGTTTGTTGCTAGTATTGGAATTACAAGAACTTTCGCTGTCTTCTACTAGCAATATTTAGGCCACTGGAAGATTCAATTTGATAATGGCAAGAGAAGTTGGGAGAGAATAATTTAAAAGATATTTGTGATCTTGTGTCATTGGAAGGAATCACAGACTGATAACATGCACAGGCTAAAATATCAGAACTCAAAATTCCCTCTCTTTCAGACTGATTTCAGGTACATCTAATTAAATATTTTAATTAAATTATAAGTTACTTATGAGTTTTACTTAAAAAAAAGAAAAACAGAATTAAAAGTTGAGAAATCTATTGCTTTCAGTTACGTATATTGTAGATCATCTCAATTATAAATAGCTTTCCCCAATAGGTAGGGATCTCTTTTCTTAAAATATTGAAATGTTCATTAAGTTTGTTCCAGCATGGTTTGGAATCGATTCTGAACTACCTGCTCATGCGCAGTAGCTCAATGTGCGTTCCAACAAGACTAGAACTGATTCCAAACTGATACTGAACTTCCAGTTCCCTGTTCCAACTTGCTTTAGAACTCATTCGGAACGAGTGAAATTGGTTCTAGATTGAGAGCAGAACTGGGAATTCTGAACTATTGATGCATGCGCAGATGGTTTAATCTGAAGTTATGGTTAAAATGCTTTGAGACTAGGCAGGTTAAAATAAAAAATAGTCGATCGTGAGTGATTTGGAAGCTGATAGTGATATATGTATTTTATGACGATTTAAGTTTCGAAGATGAATATAATTTTAAAATGAGAAGAAATTCCGAAGGCCGTAAAAGGACAGTTCAAGAAACATCCCAACAACGTAAAATCCCGAACTAGTTCTGACACTGTACACAACTGGTGCATGCATCGAAAAAAATTTGGCATTAGTTCAGAATGCATTTTTGAATTGCTTGCTGGAACAAACCTAATATTGGATACACTCTTTTAGCACTTATATAATCACTGATGAACTGTTATTTCAGACTACGATTCAGAGGATGACGCAAACAACGTCGAAATTAGACACAACATTGAAATTTATAACATTAACACAGTGAACTAGTTATTATTCATTCAAATAACAGTTCATCAGTAATACTGAAATGGTCTACCTCTAACAAAATATGGGTATCTGTCAGGTGCAAATACATAATATTGTGATGTAGATGATGCTTAAATGGAAGTGCAAATATTTACCACCAGAAAAAATGTCCAATAACTTAACCCTACCTAGACACAACACCTCAAAGACGGGAATGTTGTGTCTGAAATCTTCACTGTATATAACAACCACTGTCTCCTTGAACGCATTCATGCATCCAATGGTTGCTTATACTGCCTGCTTATAAGACCGTTGTAACAATGCTTTCGCTGAAACAGAGTATTTCCAAATTTCAACAGTAGGTGCAGCACCAACCAGCTCATATGTATGTTTGCTGCTAACTATCAAAAAACGTTGTTCTATCTAATTTGTGACAGTGTGACATATCGGAGTGTGTTACGAATAATAATCATTAGAAATTCTTGTGGATAAATTCGTGAAACCGCTACTCTACTTAATAATGCAGGGAAGTTCCACACAGAAAAAGTTTTTCAGTTTTCTTGTTGGGAAAAACTTCTCTTTTTTTTTTTAATTGAATTGTCTAGTTGCAAAAGTTCCTATCTGAACATTCATATATATTTTGTAAACACAAAAATTGGTAGCATATGACAGAACATGGTCTCCGTCAGTTTTTAAAGAACAAAACTAATTAATTAACCTTACAAGTTCCATAAAAGTCCTACTAGTAGTTAATTTGCAATTTTAACTTGAGAACTGTTTTTATACACCTTGATTACACAACTTTTAACACTGTATCACTTCGGAATATGTATTATAAGACTTTCTTGTGTTAAATTCTATCATACTTGGTATGATAGAATTTAACACAAGAAATTCTTATAATACATATTCCGAACTGTTTTTGATTCTGTCACATAGGAGCTTTTGTAACTGAGCAACTCTTTGGCTTTCGTATTTGTTTATGCATTTCTAGCTGTATTTCCTCTTGTTTCAAAAGCAAAGAATATAATGGATTAATAAAGCTATTGGAGTTGCGAAACAAAGTAATATTTTAATTGCATACTACAAACATAAAGCATAGGACCTATATCTACAAGCGACTTTACGGGCCATTAGGAGCTGCCATCTAGTGGAAATTTTATTCTATTCATTACATGTTTGACCATTTAATGAGCAGGCAGTATAAGGAGCCATTGGATGCAGGCAGTGATGACTGTTCTTATGTCTTCCAATGAGATTAACTACCATTTCATACAATTTCTCACGAACGTGAGATGTACTTGATAATATTTTGACAATACAAATAGGGTAATGAAATATTGTCTAGCAGCAGAAATAAGACATTTTTTAAGCTATGCACATCGTGTTCATCTTTCAGATGTAGCTAATAGTGATTTAAAATGAGATATTTCTATACAATTTAATTTGACTTTCTTTTTGCCTTACTGTCCATAGGATTTATTATTGTTATATTATGAAACAGAAGACTGTGAATCTTGTGACTTCAACTGTTATTGTGACTAGTTACCAAGATTGACTGCAGTGTGTGTACATATTATAGGGGCAAAGTATTATTAAACATAACATTCTTTCTTACATGAATGTTTTCTGATACAGTAGTTACCGAGACAGTAATTCTGTTAATGTCAGTCATGGACTGATGGAATATAGGGTTTCCAATTATAGTTACTCAGTGAGAGAAAAGTGTAAGTTCTTGTATTAACAAAATACAACACACTTTTCTTTCAGATATTACCGATACTGTTGCAACAGAATTTTCCTGTGTTATATCAGATCTAAGTCTTGAAAGAAAATAGTATATTTTATAACAGTAAGTCTGCATCTATGTCTCTTGATATTATTAAAACTTCATTAAAATATTTAACTTTTTTTTCGTCATTATATTCAACTATCGTATATCTCTTTACTACCCACTTCCTTCAACTTTCCTACCATGTATTCCTGTTCCTTCTTATCCTCTTTCATCTTCTTCACTCTCCCTTCACCTCCTTTTCCATCACAAATTTCATTTTTCTCTATCCATTATTGCCTTCTCTCTTCTTTTAGGCTGCTTTTCATCTGTTACTCCTCCTTTTCACTTTTTTTTTTTCATCTCCTCTTCTTTTCATAAACTCTTAGCTTCTTCTCATGCCTTGCATGTGCCTCTTCTTAATTCATTACCTCTTTTTCTTCCCCTTCACCTTCTCTTCGAAGGTCGGCCTACACAATTGGGAGTGCTGGCCTTCTGTGCCCTAGGTTGCGGGTTCGATTCCGGCCTAAGATATGCGTCCTTAAATGCGTCAGGCTCATGTTAGTAGATTTACTGGCGTGTAAAAAAACTTCTGTGGGACAGAATTCCAGCACATCAGTGACGCTGATATAACCTCAGCAGTTGTGAGCATCATTAAATAAAAATCATAATTTAATTTCTCTTCACCTATTCTCTTTCAACTTCTCTTCTCCTCTTTCACTTCATCTCTTCTTTTTAAATTTCTTATCACCTTTCCAATTTCTTTTGAATTTCTCTTGTTGCCCTCTCTTCATATTTTCTTTTTCAACTTCTCTCCACCTCTTATTTCTCAACTTTCCCTTATTATTTTTTCAACTTTCTACGTACCTACCACATTTAATTGTCATCAATTCCTTACAAATTATAAATACCGATAAAGTGTCGTAAAATAACCAATTAAAAAAATTACAGCATTACAGCCAAAAGACTAATTTACTGAAAAATAAAATTATCATGACAAAAAAATATATTTCTTCTGAAAAGAAGAGAAAAAATATATTTAAAAAATTCCAATTGAGACAATTTCTTAAGCCTGAAGAAGTTGTAGATATTTCACACAGAAAAAAGTTTGATCTTCATCTCTTAAGTATTTTATTCAATCATAATCAAATTTGGCTAATGAAGGTGAACATGACAGACTTGAAGAGGAATTTGCAGGTTACCAATGTGATACTTTTCCTGAATATATATAAATGGATCTAGAATAAATGCAAAAAGGGCTAAAATTGCAGCTTTCAGAAATGAAAGTCACTACAAAACATTAAGTAAAGTTGTCTTTGCAATATTAAGTGTGCCTCACAGTGACTCGTATGTAAAAGTTTTCAGTTTTGTGAGAAAAAAATCAGGCAGAATCCAGGCTTACATTAAACACATCAACAATGAAATTACTTCAGATCAAGATGATTTTATTTTTATTTTATTGGGTTATTTTACGACGCTGTATCAACATCTAGGTTATTTAACATCTGAATGAAATGAAGGTGATAATGCCAGTGAAATGAGTCCTGGGTCCAGCATCGAAAGTTACCCAGCATTTGCTCGTATTGGGTTGAGGGAAAACCCCGGAATAAACCTCAACCAGGTAATAACTTGCCCCGACTGGGATTCGAACCCGGGCCACCTGGTTTCGCGGCCAGACACTCTGACCGTTACTCCACAGATGTGGACGATCAATATGATATCACAAGGAGATCCTTCAAGAAAAAATGTACAGAAAAGTAGTTGCTATATACAAAATATGTCGCAAAGAACTCTTTTTCCGCAGAAGTGACAGGTAAAATGTACGGTAATATTCTTATTAATATGCTTTGATCTGAATTTGCCAGAATGAGTGGAGGGAGGGAGGTTATGCACACTGAGATTATTGATATGTAATGATAGCCCATTTGAAAGGTTGAGAATCTGGAAATGGGTGGTTTAACTGAATTCAGTGCTCCCAATTTACTTAGAATCGTTAAATTTGTTCCAATCGGTCTCATGTGCAATGTTTTTTTTTTTTAAATAGGTTATTTTACGCTGTATCAACAGCTTAGATTATTTAGAGTCTGAATAACATGATGATAATGCTGGTGAAATGAATCCAGAGTCCAGCACCGAAAGTTACTCAGCATTTACTCAGATTGGGTTGAGGGAAAACCCCGGAAAAAACCTCAACTAGGTACCTTGCCTCAACTGGGATTCGAACCCAGGCCACCTAGTTTCGCGGCCAGATGCGCTGTTACTTCACAGGTGTGGAGTGTGCAATGCTGTAGCTGTTGAAATAATGTTAGAAATAATAATAATAATAATATACTAGTCAACAATAATTAACCAGTAATATGATAATACAACAGATAAAATAAGTTCTCACTTACATTTAACTGTTATATAATGTCCAAATTAATAAAACAGAGTGAGTATTATGCAAATTAAGCTTTCAGGTATAACTCCCTGTAAAGTTAATTTGAATAATTTCGAGGGAAAAATTGTTTGCATAATACACGTCACTGTACGTACCAGAAAACCACAATTTAAGTCACACAGAGTTAGTGTGCACTCAATGTTGGTTGCTTGACGGTTGTCAGCCCACTTTGAGGTCTGTGGATATAGAGGGAAAAATTGGATCGGTGTCAGATAGAGTTCCTGGGTAGCTCAGTTGGGAGAGCGTTGGTACGTTTAACCAAAGGTCCCGGGTTCGATACCCGGCCCCGGAACAATTTTTCCCTCGAAATTATTCAGAGTGAGTATTCTTTAACAGTAAACTTTATTTTCTTAAACATGTAGATTGCATATACAGTCATGCAATCAGAATGTTTGGTTTAATACAGTCAGTAACTACTTCTTTCCTATGTTTGATTCTCTTCTAATACCATACTTTACATTAGTTACATGAAACTCGAATATGCATACAACTGACTGCTAAAGTAGAAAGTATCCAAAGAAGATTCGTATCGTTATGTTCATATAGATTTCTGCCTAGTGGCTTCAGGAGCTAAACTATGAGAAAAATTGTCATTATTTTAAATGTCGAACTTTATATTGCAGACACCAAAAACTCTATTCCTTACTTTTATTCAAGGTCCTTATAGGTGTTATAACCTGTGATTCTTTAAAAAACAATGCTAGCTTTCGTGTTCCTGTGAAAGGTATGAGAGCTCACAAACTTTTCTACAATATAAATCTAAATCTCCCTATGTGGAAAATGCAAATTTGCACAGCAGTTAATTCGAACCATTTAATGTACAGATCTACATTTTGCATACTTGTAAAATATTTACCATTATTGTCATTGTTAATTTTTATTGTTTTAATTATTATAGTTGTGTTCTTTTATGAGCATGCATTAATGATTATTATGATACTCTCAGCAATGCTACGTGAATTTCCTGTTAATGTGAACGTCGTCAATACTAAAGAATGATGTGGCAAACCTGACATTTGAATCCTGCTAATAAGTCGAACATAAATATAAAAGAAAGCGTGAGAGAAGTTTTAAGAGATGATGGTGAAATTTAAGGATACAAAAGAGGACAAAATGGAAGATAATCAAGAGTTGAAGAGGATAAGAAATTCGAGAGAGCTTTCCACATTTATTTCACAGATTCTAATCACAAACATAAAACAATGCCAAACAGCATTTATTAATGTACACAAATTAGTAATGTTAGCATCCTTTATTAACTTCCTGTTTTATATCGTCTAAAGCTTTCTGAACCAGTTGTTGTAATTGTGGAGGTAAGCTGTCGTCTTGTACCACTGTACATGTTTGCGGTGGGACAGTATCTTCAACACAGACGCCTATAAATGTCAAAAATACAATCATTTCAAAATTATAATCTTTCTTCACTCTTTTAACACTTATATAACCACTGATAATCACTGATGAATGTTATTGAACACGTAATAACTACTTCATTGTGTTAATGTTAAAAAAATGTTGATGATAAATTACCTGGCTGATTACTCACGCTGGAACTCATTAGGATTCAGAGGATGACGCAAACCATGTCGAACCTAGTCAACCAGATAAATTATCATCAAAATTTCTAACATTAACACAATGAAGTAGTTATTACTTGTTCAATAACGATCATCAGTGATTATAATCTCTAAATGAGTGCAAGTAATACATGCAATTAATGCCCATATAGCAAAATCAGTAGGAAGGTATGCGAAATTTTGGCATCATTCAAAACGATCATGGAAGTCATTGAAATAGTGTGTACCAAGCCACTAGGCCACTTCACTCACTCTTCAATCCATGAAAGTTTAGTCACAATAATTTTTGCGGAATAGAAGATGGAAGTACAATAGCGACTATGAAATTTGATCCCTAGGTTTTCACCCATCAAATCAGGTAGACCTATTTAATAATTTCTAAGATAATAATATCGAATGTAAGCCAGCTCCCAAATATTATAAATGTCGGACAAGAAAAAGTCGAAGACTGAATCTTTCTAGCTCAGTTGGTACAGCAACTAGCTACATACTAAAATATCCCGAGTTCAGTTCTGGGTGGCGACAGGACTTTCTCCATTGCCAAAACTTTAAGAATGGTTCAGTATCCACTCGGCCTCCTGTTATATTGAGGACTGGGCTTTTACCAGGGATAAGAGGCAGCCGGAGCATGGTGCTGACCACACCATCTCATTATATGGGCCTAATCACGGAACTCTAGCTCCATACTCTCCATATGCATTCACAGTGTGTAAAGGGAATACAAAAAATCTTCTATAATCTCTCTTTAACATGGAAATAAAACACACCTTTTACCGCTGTTTTACTACTACTGTCACTGAAACTAGGGCAATTAAGCTATCATTTGATAATGGTTATTCATCATTAACCAATGATTCTTTGTATTCTATGCTGTCTTGTGCATTCGATATAGCACACTTTGTAGTTTACGTCCACCTGTCATGCATGCATTACAGTCATATGTTTGCTGTGTTCGCACTCTGTCATCAGTGTTTGCACTTCATTGTTTATATCATTACTTTTTATCTGGCCAAGCAGCAATTCACCATCTCATAATAAACCTCTGAAATTCTACAATTTTTTTAAATCTATTCACAGTTTCTGGATTATTTCGATGTTAACAAAGAGAATCTGACAAACACTTTATGAACAGCTATACCTATTGCCAACTCACTTTACAGTCAGTCGCATTCAATGTCATCAGGCTTAATTTGTATAATTACAGTAGTCACTGGTAAACAGTTCACCATTACTTCATGAAATGCCGATGACGTTTGTCTGCTACCCACTCAAAAAGTCTGTAGAAATTTATTTTTATGTATGTACTTTACATTATGTGAAATTAAATCTGGTTTCTCATCCTCAAGAACCTTTATCAAAGTTTCTTCCATGAATAAAACTGGCAATTTCGAAAGTTATGTCTATGGTGATCTCTGTGTTGCGTCTCTAACTTGCTGATGAATGATACATCAATATGTAATAAAATCAAGGAAATTGTCACATTTACAGCAATTATGATAAATCCGTAAGATGGCCTGTCATGATTTTCGCTACATTTATAGGAAAGGCAACAAGTTCTAATAATGACAACTTAAATTAAATGACAAAAGTAGTGCAATCGCATTTTTTCTGTCACATACTTTTAACACCAACTAGGAAGCTACTGTTCTTAGAGCCTAATCACCAGTCACAAACCCTTTCTTTATGGCTAGTAAAGAGAAACAGATTACATATATCGTATTTTCTAGTTCAGTTGTCAGTAAATAAATAAATTTTATCCTTGAACAGGACGCATTTCAAATTCATCCTATGTGCACGCACAACACGCATGTCAGCTATCTTGTTTAATTGGGCATTTACATGATATCCTGCAACATTAATAGCACGTGTCATAATTTCCATGTTCCTGCGCATCTTTGATAATTTTAAGTTTCTCGCTTCAAGTAAAGAATTGCAATCTCATACTTTTAGTGATACTTATTTTCAGAATTGAAAACATAAAACGCACAAACTATACACTTATTACACTTGAACTTGATTCTGACATGTGTACTGATAATCCAAACGCCATTTAACAATGTTAACAAATGTAATACCTGCATGGGAAGATAATGGCATGCGCTACTACCTTAAGAGTTGCGCAGAGGAAAAATTGGGCAATGTTCCCAACTTCATTTCGAATAAGCCATGCACCCGTATTTTTTACTTGTATATTTCAGAAAAAAAGTGTGCGGGGTATTTGAGAAAATACGGTAATCACATTTAATGGGAAATGAAATTCTTAAATTTACACTTAGTTTGAAACTAATACACTTCGTATCTTGCAAACAGTACCTTTTTCTTATTGATACTTATCTCTTAAAGAAGAAATTATGCGAAAAGTGTAAATTTCGAAGACATGATCCTAAGTGTGCTGTGCCATAAAAAACGAGTGTTTTAAGATTCTTTGGAAAATGACAAGAAGCTACTTGAGTTAAATAAAACAAATCTTGTGCTAAATGAGCTCTGAGCCGAAAGAACTCTGAAGATTTATGTGAGATTATAGATACGCTCTAGCTGTAAGTCAAGCTGCTGCTAGTTTAGGAAATCGCAATTTTACAAAGATCACTTTCAAGAGACTTTTTAAGAGTTTTATCTTGACAAAGTTTATGTTGTTCACAGTTTGAAATCTCCTAATTTTAATGCAAAAGTTAGTTTTGGTAACTGCATGCTTCAGTATGTCCACAATTAAATTATCGACCCATAATTCATTTACACTACAAATAAGGCATGATTTCATTTAAGTGGAGATATATCGGCCTATTCCCAAGATGTAAGATTTTGGGCAACAGAAAATCCCCATACTACACAATACATTCCATTGCACGACCAAAAAGTAGGGTGTGGTGCAAGTTAGTACTCTTTTCTTCTTTTCTTTTTTGTGCTCGCTGAAGAGCAAACTACGCACTTTTTCAACAATAGGGTGTCCTACTCTCCACACTCAAGTGTTTGATAACAGTAAAATCAGTTAAGAATAATGGCCATTTTGTTCTCCTAATCTCAGAGAGTGTGATTTTTATGTCTGGGAGAACTTAGAAAATGTAATATAACAATATGCATACTTTGCAAGAATAGAAACTGAGATCTAGAATGGTCTCAGGAATATTATAAATAGAGCTCCATAAAGTGTTCCAGAATATCATTTGTCAGTGTGAGTTATATATAGACTAGGACATCATTTTCAACTGCTATAAGGTGATTTTAAAGAAAGCATTTCAAGCAGTTCTTCTTCAGTCTGCAATCTTTAAAAATCATAACGAGAGAATTCAGATCCTGATGATGATAAAATTTGGTGATAGAAGACGTACACAACGAAACGTGTGCACACTTTTTAACGACACTTATCCAAATCGACTACCTATTTCTGAGTCAACTGTGAGTAGAGAGAAGCAAAATTCAGAACATATGAACATGTCAAAGACCTAAAAAGATCGTTGTCTGTTAATAAATTCTTGTTTTATGTTGATTTCATCAATAAAACTGCTTTCAAGTAACGATAACCATAGTGCTTCTGCATAAAATGAATGAAGTACTGCACAATGATACAAAAAACTATGGGGTGTCATTTAAAAACGTTCTCGATGATGTCATAACTTGAATAATAGTCGCAAAAATATTTTGCTCCAAAAAAATATTTCTTTTTAAATACAAAGTTTGATGTGTCTGAGCATTTATTCAAAATCCCCTCATTCAATATGAATTGCATTATGCATTACTTTTGAAAACCCAATATGTAAATAATTCTGCATAAATTTCCATGATACAACTCTTCATACTTATTGGATTTGCTGATGTGATACAGATCTCCATATGATGCATTCTAAGCACACCATTAGCTGAATGGCTAGAGAGTCAGTTTTCACACTGGTAACCCGGGTTCTAATTCCGACGCCAACTGAAATTTGTGGTGTATAAAGACAGTGTTTGGTGGTAGGTTTTTGAGGGGTACTCCCATTTCCCCTACTGGAATTCCACCATAGCTCCATTAATCATCATACAGTATTACGTAGTTTGCTTCCTATGGTGCACCAAAGGCAATGCCTTCATGGCGGCTGAATGAACTACAAACATTGGTGCAGTGCACAGCAGATGTGGACACTTGGGTGAATGACAGAAGTGCCAGCCATAAGTTAAAAAAAAAATTGCATTCACTTCTAATATTACATTGTTTTTCACGAAAATCAGTATCTAAATTTGATGGAAATGAAAAGCTATTAACTACAGTCTATAATGAGATTCTAATTGTATTACTAATAAACAACTAAGTCTTACAGAAAATCATTCGAGTGAAAATAACTTATGCGCAATTTCTCTCGAACAGAAAGTTGATGTTTTGTCTCACAATGAAAAGCAGGCAATCCTTCAAAACAAAGAGCAACCCAAGCTCTGTTTTGCTTGGTTTTTAAATTATATGTGGCAAGAACTGTACATTTTTTGAGACTTTTAAATGGTGCATTCCAGATCTTTCGAGATCTTAAGTTTCTCCATGTATAATTTAAGTACGTAATTTCACTATTATTCTATTTACATAATGGCAAGTTTTGTAAATTAATTTCGTGAAGATATCTTTAAGCCGTAAAAGTTCTGCATTAAAAAATTTTTTATTGGATATATAATTCTGTAGACATCAATTAGCTTTTAAAGGAAACTTAAGCCTGTGTGCTATTATTTCCATAATGATTAAGCTACATTAGTTTTTCAAAGCAATTGTATATTGGTAGATACTTTTATGATCTAATTTTTGTTTGAAGTACTTGTAGATCTTGATTACACAACTTTTAACACTATATCACTACGGAATATAAAGTATATTGTACATATGCTTTCGTGTGAACCTAGTTAATTAACATTTTTTTATATTTCGAAGTGAAGTTCTTGATTGGTAGTATAAATTAATATGCAAATAGTAATTCATTCCTTTGCCATGAATGTTTTTGGAGACATACTGTCTATATCATTTAATTAATCATTATACTTAAAAAAAGAGTCAGCATTTTATGTTATTTTCTCAAATAAAAAAAAAATATTTTCTTACTAAAAAGGGTTAATTTCATGTGCATCATTCCTGGTCGAACTGAATCGTAGATACTAAAAACAAAATTCGTCCAACAGGAGACACTACTGTATACAGAGGGACAGACAGATAGGCAGCTTGTCCAAAACTGCTTTTTTAGTATTAGGGATGCTGAAAATAAGTATTTTTGCGAAAATTTTGAAACCTATTTTTGCCAGCATCAGAATACTTTCTCCAATGATAAAAAAAAAGTTTGGTGTCTATCAACAAATTTTTTACGCTCTACAATTAATTGTCATAAAACCTATCTTACAAAAATATATTTTTAGTCACACTTAATATTCAGTGAATGTCTGAAAGAGCTATTACATTTACACAGTTTCATTCGTTTTTAATATTACACAAGCAATTTTGCGTAAGGACGAAAGTGAGAAAGAAGAATGCTATTACTGGTACTCACGATAGACCTATAGTGTTACCAAACAATACGAAATCTACAAAAGTTTCTTTGGGATATATAAAATTCATATTATAATGCAACCAAGTGTTCAGCCTAGAGATGAACAAAACTAACTGCCACTCTCGCTCATTGTATTCGTTGCACTTGTCTTTCGAGTCTTGTCTCGTAACTCTTGTGTGCTTCGAGTCTTGCTCATCATTCTCGAAATAGCATTTGGATGACGTGAAAAGATTTCATAACTTTGAATAATATACATAATTGAAATAAATAACATTAGAGATGTTTAACTGATACAAAAAGACAACGCAAAACAATATCATAGTTATAAAAATGTTCTGGCTCTATTATAAGATATTACCTATGGTTATATAAATAGAAAAAAAAATTCTGAAATAAATTTACATTTCTAAGAAACATAAAACATAACGTTAAATAAAGCGTTAATATTTTTTTACTTGAGATTGTACACTTGATCTTAAACATACGAAAAAAAAATTCCTAGCCTTTAATAAGGGCCTAGTAATTAATTGATTGTTTATACATATATAACAGTTGCCAAAACAGATAAAAGTTCATTCTGGTTTGTGAGTATAAACAACTGTGACGATCAAGGCTGCTTGACATTCAAGAGTAGACCACTCCCAATGTCTTGAACGTTTGCTTGATTTACTCACAAACAGACTTTGCATCAACGATGTAGGCAATATTGTCATGCAGGTTTTCGGCTTTGCGGGCGCTGTTAGTCTTGATGTCTCGCTCGTTATTCAACTCTAGTTCAGCCATATTGGCAAAATACCGATCTAAACGTCTTACGTGATTCCTGACAACTGAATACTCCCCCCCCCCCCCCCCACCGGAATAAGGATAAATGGTACATTGTTTCCCTATGTACTTAGATCCTTATTCCGTGGGGGTATTCAATTGCAGAATGGAGAGTTCATGTACCATCAGACTTATCAATCTACGAGAGATCAAATGTAGAAGATGGGTATTTAGTAGGAGGTATCCTTTTAATAATGATGGCAGTAATACAGATGATGATGATGATGATGATGATGATGATGATGATGATGATGATGATGATAATATTAATGGGACGAAAACATAACATTAAATACGAAAGTTATGTGATCACCTCTAAATCAAGTCAATGCAGATCAGAAGTCATATGCTAACTACAGGTGATCAAGCATTATGCATAAAAGCTGGTCCCTTTTCCACACAGTACACATATGTTGTTGTAAGACTATTTTAATAATTTTTGCACTCATTTTCTGCAGAGGTCATACTACTGTCGACTGAATATCATTGTGGCCACTTATTAGCCACGTTTGGTTTACACAATGGAGTGTTCAATCTAATTATAACAATGTGTTATTTCCATTTTACCTTTGGCTGTGTCTTCAGGTCTACAAGAAGACTTCTCAACGTGTCTGCTAGATGGATGTTGTCGAGGGGAAGACTTCCGTGATTCACGCCCTAGGACATCTTGTGATGATGGCTTGCTGATAGGAGACAGCTTCTTTGATATCTCAACACTATCCGTTGTGGTGATATCATCACTCTTTAACACAGGAGAATCTTGCAAGTCTGAAATATAAAGAAATTCGAAATTCGTCTTAAATTGAAACTTACAGAAGTTCAATTCTTTGTAGCAATTTTCAAGTTCATGCTTCAAACTTACAATAATCAACCTTATGATATTAATAACCCACATAATTTGTGTGACAGATGGGTGGATGGATAGACGAGTGTATGTATGGATGGATGCACTCACGTTGTGTGTCTATGTGTATGCTAGTGATGCACTCTCCTTCCGAGTCTGAGCCATCTGCTCGCTCTGGAGACAGGATACGCCCCACATCTCGGTCCACTTCAGAGCTCGCATAGCCCTCCAGCAGCAATTGTGAAGGAAAAGCAGCCACACGTCCACCACACTGCACAGCCTCCTCTAAGTCAGAGATGCGACTTGCCAGGATTCTGCACATCAAAGTACATACTGGGAACGGATGTAACTAAGAAAGTAAAGTTAAATATAGTATTACTGATGGTCTATCATTACAAAGCACAAAAATGTAACACAACAATTTCCGAGTATTAACGCTCGTCTCCACTAGTAAACATTTAACATGTTAAATGTTAAATTGTTTACCGTTAACATCCCAACATGTTGATTGAACATGTTAATGCTAATTTCATTCTTTGTCCGCACTGTTAAACATGTTAAACTTGACTTTCTTTGCGTAGTCCACCATAAACAGTCTATGAGATTTTAATGTAGATAGTGTCTTATTTTCAAACCTTGGACAATGAACTCAGATAATTTGGCTTTTGTAATTGCCTCTATTGCTTGTTACAAGGCCTTGAAAAGGAAGAAAATGAGAATGTGGGTGCGGCAATATCTTCACTATGCAGAAGACATTCTAAACGAGCTTAAAGTTGAAGATCGATTTGGATTCAAAAACTTGCTGAGAATGTCAGAACACGATTTTAATATAGTGCTGCAAAAATACTTCCTGTTACATCAAAGAAAGGCACAATTTAAGAGCAGCCATGTCATCTCAATTAAAAAAATTACAGCGCTATTGATTGACTATCATAGTACCTACGACATAAGATGTTAAAGGAGTGGGTAATATCGTATAATTATTCTTGCCGAAGTTTTACGAATGTTAACATACATCACCAAATACGACCATTACTGACATCAACATAGCATTAATGTTTAGCTTATGACGAGAGTGCAAAAACTCTCTATTGTATTCAGAGAACAATTAAATAATAATTCCAGTTCTCAGAAACAGTCGGCTTTCTTTGGTTTGTCTCTGTATTCTTTTGCAGACACATCTCACAAACAAGGCCTTTCCATCAGTGCATTAATGTTATTCTAACGTATTTTCTTTTGTCCAGTCCATTACTTCGAACAACTTACAGCCAACACCAAAGACCAATGATAGTATAAAAATGATCAAGATACGCGCCACAAAATCAGAAGTTAGTTGTTGCTATGGAAACTGTATGAACTTTGCCGAACTGTACCGACACTGCACGAGCAAATGAATTGACTTGACACGTTTTCCATTGCTGCTGGAAAACACGCCAACATGCTAAAGTGTTAACTTCAACATACTCAGCCAACATGTTAAGTCAATTGAGACTTGAAATGGCCATATACATGTTAAATTCAACATGTTATATTTAACATGATCTACATGATTCAACTTTTCTTTCAACTTTATGCATTCAAGCAATGCATGCAAGATTGATATTTAATATTAACTAATATAATATGTAGTGAAGATGACGTTCAAAATGGCACACCATGTAGATACAAAATCTTCTTGCATCTCAATTGAACATATGTTTTAAACTTGATTCTTTCAATATTCTTCCTAGATTGCATGCATACGCACATGGAAAATTGAATTGTGTAGATGCAGCTTAAGAGAAGCTAAAATTGTACCATAGGATATAATTTTTTAACTTAGTTATTTAATGATGCTGTATCAACTACTAGCATCAATGGAATTGGTGATAGTGAGATGGTATTTGGCGACATGAGTCCAGTTAAAATGAGTACGGTACAAAGTTTACAAAGTACAAATAAAGGAAAGGAAGAAATAAGAGGATGATAAATGGCAATACAATCAATTTTTATTTCTTGACTGTGTGTGACATTGTACCTGTTTGCTTTCTTTTGATGTGCAAGAGCTAACGTTTTATCTCCTAGGGCCTCTAAGAGAGCGAGACACAGCGATTTCATATCTGACAGAGTAGCAGCAGTGTTGGGTAGTTGTGCTGATGTGCCTTTTTCCAGTAGTTGTTGCACTGAAAAAAATAATATAGTCTATTTAAAAACACATGGTTCGCTCCCATTGCTTGGACAAAAACACACTAAATTATTAAATACGTTACATTTCTCATATTAATTTTAACAGAAAAAATTAATAAATTTTGTAAAATTCAATAAAGATCAAATCTCACATTTCATTGGAATGTAATGACTAGTTTCATTACTTTGATTTTGTTACAGACACTGTTGTTTGCCAAGCTTTTTATATGTCTCCTTTATCAATGATTGTTCTAATCATTACAGACGGAATTTTGTATTTGCTGGTTATGCTCACAATTCAATCACTGCCTCAAAATCACTAATAATATTAACTCTTCTACAACCCTTTACCCACTATTTTCACACTTGTAACTCGTTCTGAAGCCATATATAGCGTAAAATAAAAACACCACTTTAATTGCAAACAGTCAATGAACTTGATAAATAAATCATGATTTAAGTCTTCAATAACTAATATTGTAAAGACTGAGTTACAGGTACTAAGATCAGAACTGACCATGTGACTCACAACACTACAAAAACATTCAGCCGTGTGACCCAATGCTCGAGATTGTGCAATGTTAGTCATCCAGTAGAAATGAACCAATATATAATCTGACAAAAATGACTATTGGTAAACTAATAATGGCAATCGAATTTATCAGTATTAGAGAACAATGGTTAACAGAAATGACAACAGTTGAAGACGACAATCTAGCTCCAGTGTAGTTAAGAATGTTCTCTTTAGTCATTTAAATTACTGACACCATAGACAACATTTCTAATAGAATACTATATGTTTAATTGATATAAAGCAGCGGTAATCAGCACAGTGCACCCTCGGGCTAGTGTCTCTTACCCGCGGATAAGAAAGGCACTAGCATGCATCCGTGGCTACTGCCAGGTATGCAGTCCCCTCTCCCTTCTGCACGACAGAGCATAATTTGTTAATTTGTTACACTCCTTATCCTTTACTCATTTCAGTCTGTGCTGATGACCACTAATATAAAGGATCCTCCAATAAGAGTGTCATACTCTTAAAGTGAAACAAATTGTATAAATGAAAGAGATTTATTTAATTATTATTATTTTGAAGGCAAAGGAAGTTTTTAATAGAAAAGAAGCATCTTCTGCGGACCTCTGGTAAAAGAATTAAGGAAGAGACTAGTGAAGTGTTTTGTGTGGAATGTGACATAGCATGGGACAGAAACATGGACATTACGACGAAGTGAAGAGAAACGACTAGAAGCATTGAAATGTGGATATGGAGAAGAGTAGAGTGTGGACAGACAGAATAAGAAATGAAGCTGTGTTGGAAAGAGTGGGTGAAGAAAGAATGATTGCTGAAACTGTTCAGGAAGAGAAAAAGGAATTGGTTGGGTCACTGGCTGAGAAGAAACTGCCTACTGAAGGATTCATTGGAAGGAATGGTGAATGGGAGAAGAGTTCAGGACAGAAGATATCAGATGATAAACGACATTAAGATATATGGATCATATGCAGAGACTATGTTTTCAATTTTTAGAGGATTGAAAAGTTGTAATACTATTATATCTACAGCATTATCTATTGGAATTTAAACAACAATCTATATGCAGATACAGTCAGAGATATAAAATATCAGAGATAGATTTAGAGTGGTAAGCAAACCTTTTTTATTACAGACGAAAATATTATCACTCAAATCTCAAAGCATGCAATATACTAGTAACAATGATTCAACGTTTTATTCTTAAATACTTGTTTGTTCTTATTATTGCCTAAATTAAAGAATAATTTAAGTCGTATGCAGAATCAGGATGCGTCAAACATGCAAAGTAAGTAATTTAACAAAAGGCAATAATCTAATTTGCATAGATAATTACTTCTCAGTCTGCATATAAGAAGAAACAGAATATTTCATCAAATAAAAATCCGGGCTCTTGACATACAAAGGGCTATTTTTCAGCCAGAGAGCAACACAACAATGCTCCAGAAACTTTCTTTGTAAATTGGTCTATCTGAAGTAGTGTTTAGAAACATCACAATTTATTATAATTGGTTTCGTAAGTGTTCATTATTCAATTTCAAGTATTTTACAAAGATCACAAAGAGGTAAATGAGTACATATAAGATATTTCTTTCCTTCATAATTTAGTGAAAACTGTTAGCACCAGAACAAATGGTGTTTACAGAGACAAGATTGCCATACCAACAACTGATGTTAACTGACAGTGAATTTTACCGACAGGTTTTAGTTGGTTATTTAACGACGCTGTATCAACTACTAGATTATTTAGCATCGATGAGATTGGTGATAGCGAGATGATATTTGATGAGATGAGGCCGAGGATTCGCCATAAATTACATGGGATTCACATTACGGTTGGGAAAAACCTCGGAAAAAACCAAACCAGGTAATCAGCCCAACCAAGGATCGAACCCACGCCCGAACGCAACTTCAGACCGACAGGCAAGCGTCTTAACCGACTGAGCCACGCCGGTGGCTTTTACTGACAGGTGTCTGTGTAAAATTGCAATACAACCTGATTAAAACTCTTTTAATCATTCACGACAATTTTTCACAATGAGGAAGATTCACCAAACTTAGTGATATACTAATAGATTCATTTTTTAAAATTGCATTTGTGAATGTGCCATCGAAATGCTAGTTTTAAAGGTGCATTGCTTAATTATTTTGCTAGAAAAATAGCCCTGGTAATGTGTAATGCATAGAACAATCCCATTTTCTTCCCCCAAAAAAAATAAAAACCCAAAACCACTTTAAGTGTTAGTGAACCAAAACTCACCCTGTTTGTGTGACATGACCATGCCGGTGTTGTTGTTAGTGCCAAGCTTAACTGTGCCTTTGCTGCGTTTCTTGTCCAGCATACTCTGTTAGTAGACACACAACTACTTACTACAGGTTAAACATAAGAAGCTATTGTTATTATCTAAAGATTAAGTACAGAAAATAGTGTATGCTTGCAGAACACAATTTAGGATTAGAATTTCTGATCAGTTCAAAATTTAACTATATCAATTACAGTAGAACCCTGGTAATTTGAGCCCCGGTATATCATGGTTCTGTGTAATTCAGGCCGGTCTTAAGAAAATTAAACTTTTACATAAAACTAGAGTAAAATCCCATTTTTATATGTTGCTGGCATGTACGTTTTTTGCACTTCCGAATGTGTTACATTTTGAACCTTCTTTCAATTTTCCATGTACAATACAGGTAAAATTGTCTTACTTATGGTTTTCGTTCATAATGCACAGAAATAACCCTGGCCTCAGACTATTAATACATTTCTATTAGAGATTGACAGATACCGTTAGGTTTCGAGGAGTGCGCTTGCTGCTTCTTTGTTGTCCCTTCACTAATTGGAATCACGTGTCAATCAGTTGTACAGTGAATACCATCTTTTCAGAAAAATATTGTTACAGTACAGTAATCCCTACCCAGCGACAGTGGTCACCAAAATACACTTAAGTAAAAATACACATTTTAAAGCAGTAATAGGCTGACCATTGTTGTAGACGGTACTGTAGTGAGTGCACCTATACGTTACTTCTAAAGTGATTTACAGTAAATTTGTGTTTCTTAATGTTTTAATTGTGTACATTACAATGAGTGGCAGGAGTAAGAGAAAATTTGTCCCATTGAATGAGAAACTGGAGGCTTTGAAAAGACTAAACAAAGGAGAAACATCAAAAAAACTTATTGCTGAGTATGGAGTTGGTGAAGTGACAGTTGGAGATTGGCGTAGAAACAGAGACAAAATTGAGAAGTTTCCATCTAACAAGTGCTCGGGTAATTCGTCATTTGAACGGAAGTCATTGAAGAAATCTGAGTACGAAAAAATGAGTGAAGCTGTTCATTTTGTTTACTCAACAAAGACAAAAAGAAAATCCAATTTCAGGGCCTATTCTGCAAGAAAAAGCGTTATTTTTTAGGAATGAGTTAAAAGAAGGTGAGGACGACTTTACTGCAAGTTCAGGATGGTTGGATAGGTGAAAGAAGCGATACGATGTAAGGCAGCTTGAAATTTGTGGTGAAAAACTTCCTACTAATTCTCAGACTGTTACACAATTTTGTGAGAAATTAAAAAAAAATTATACAAGAAGAAAACCTTACTCCTGATCAACTGTATAACTGAGATGAAACAGGACTAAACTATAAAATGCTTTCATCTAAAACTCTAGAGCCTCAAGAGAAGAAAAGGCTGCCCCAGGCTACAAGAAATCTAAAGAGAGGTTGACGGTTCTTGTTGCATCGAATACAAGTGGAGACCATAAATTGAAGTCATTGGTAATAAACAAGTCTGCTAAGCCTACAGCTTTAAAAAATATCACTGTGTCTGTGCTGCCTGTTGTATATGTCCACCAAAAATCCGCTTGGATGGACAAAAATATTTTTAAGAAGTGGTGTTATAGTAAGTTAGATATTACATGTGTCAGACAAAATACATATTGTAGCCACAAAGATGAGATGTAGGAACTAAGTCACGTGAAAGCATTATAGTGGCTAATGATGCTGAAAACATTTATTTCCGTGAAAATCTAGAAATCGATTTCTTGCAGCATTAAATTTGTTTTTATTCTATAGTACGTATCATGAAAAAGTAAGAATAAATGGTGTCATGCAAGCATCACACATTTTCTTATTATTAATTTTGCACAGTAACTAAAAAAATGTTTCTTTTTTATAAAATAACGTACCTTGTACTTAGAGAGCGCTTGATTTGACATTTCCTTCTCTTCCTCTGCTTGCTGAAGTCTCTCTTGCAAATACCTGCAACATCATAAAGCAAACTTGACACTAGTGTTTAAAAATTGATCTACTGCTACATTAAAAACAACAATCAGACTTATATTGAATACATAAATATTCGAATGAAGAAAAATCACAACCCGGAAAAATGGCCACCAAGGAAATTAGGCATATCATCATCATCATCATCGTCATCAAACAGTAGCATAGCATCTTTAAAAAGTTAAACTTCCTGCAACGCTATTTATTTCTAATAGCCGAAGTTGTCCACCTAACGACTTTTGATCTTTCAATGTCTCTTTCCTTTGTTTGATCGTATTCAGTCTTTTGGTAATCTTGCACTGTCCATTTGTTTAACACGATATCTCAAGTTCATTTTATTTTCTCACATTTTTTCAGTTTGTATGTATTAAATTCATATGTTAAAATTTAATGCTCTATTAAGGAATATCAAGCAACCAACTGTAGGAATTTCATTTTAGAAGACTCAATCTTTCTTTCTTGAGTTCTTCGCAGTGATATGTTGGTTGTAAAAACTATTGTTTATAATGAATCGGAAATTATCTCAATTAGTTATAAAGCAGATTATAAAAAAGAAAATTATTTTAACCTAACCATAATTTAAGAGCTGAAAATCAAAATTAAAGATGAAAGTATTCCTTAAAAAATTGTTAATTGATTCCTGATCTACCTACAAAATCTGCTATTGCTACGTTCAGATTAGTTACTGATCATGATTGCCTACGCAAGCATCTTCATAAAATTGGTTCATTAATTTCTCCAAATTTTTCTTATGCACTAAAGTAATACAGTGAAACTTCATTTATATGTTTTCTTCTGAAGTCCCAGCAAAATACCTATACTTTCCATGTTAATTTATTTAAATTATATCTTTTTCACACTTATACGATCGTATTTTAAACTCCAAGAGGGACAAAACTTCATTTATGCGTTCTAATTAAATTTTGCCTGAAATAGGTTTGCTCTGAAAATGTATTTATTCGAAAATACCGTATTTACGCCACTGAATATAATACGCACACCAATTTTTATCCTAAAATACGCACCTCTGCTAAAACCACTCAAGATTAAAATTAGGCCTATATTAATAAGACAAGTTATAAAGACACTCCTTTACCTCCAGCAATACATCACATTCATTTTCATTTGCAGTATCAGTTCCAGGTTGGTGTCAGAACATTGATTGACAATGACTAACGTCATGCTACTCTTTCGTGAGTAATCATTGGCAAATTATTTTGGTTTAATTAAAGATGCGCAATTGTTGACAGTGTTGTTGTTGTTATGTAATGGCGAGACGTAAGGATTCAATCCATGAGTCTTCTGGCATTCCAGTACAGTTCTGAGAGGTTCTTCGTCTTCTGGAGATTAGAATCCAGTTTTCGGCATCGAAGTAGATGTTCTCCATTCATTTTAGTGCTTTGATCCTTGCAGATGGTGCAGTGTTCAGAGTTATAAATTTTCATGTGATATAGATGTGATGCTAGATAGTCATGCTCAATGTTTAGTCGGAAGGTTGCTATTTATTTTCATAAAATCTCACAATGAAAGAAAAAAATGTTATTAAGTAATTCTAGTAGTTAGAAATATTATTATTAGTGACTGTTGTCAAAAATGGACAAGAAATTACGAATGAAAAGTCCGTAAAAGACGAGAAAACATGAACTCGGAGTGGCCATTTGTCAGTTATTTCCCACCATATCTCGTAACATAAATAGAGCATTAATTTTAATTTGTTCGAGTCTGAGTGTTTGAGAGTGAATATAATATGCACCCCAGTTTTCAAGGAGTTATTGCCCTAGTAATATCTATTGCAATCGTATTTGAAGTGTCCACTGCAAGAATGATGGATGTCACTTTCTTGTCGAAAGTGAACCAAGACTGTCAATGCATAGCTTAAGACATACAGAATGTACACAGAGAGTTATATGGCATTAACACTGATAGTCATTGTTCAGTAACGATCGGAAAATCACAGTTAAGCTTTGAGCGCTAAGCATTTCAAACTTGCAATTGCTTCTCTTGCAAAATGTATTCCAAATGACATTCTTGCAGTGGACTCTTCATTTATTATACCTCTATATAATTCAAACTTCCGAGGAATACAATTTTACCCAATTAATCAGATCATTATTTTGATCACTAAGAAGAATTGTAATTTTACTAACATTTTGTCAAAAAAGATGCTTATTATAATCAAGTAAATACAGTAAATTACAGGTTGCCGAGAAAGACAAGGTAAACAAAAATACAATAATAACGGGAATAATAATTTAGGATTTAAGTATACATACAATAAATGTTGAAAAAAGAACTAAATTAATATGATCAGAGATCAAAATAACATTTAAAATTGTTGTCGTCGTCATAGTTCAAGATTTACTTTGCTGCAGAACTTCCAGACAGTTTATTCTCTTAAAAATTGTATTTAACATTGCAGTTTCTCTTTAGTTCATCAGTTCTCTTCATTACTCAATGATATATAACTTAAATAAAATACAATAGAAGAGCTAAAAATGTAACTCTGTTGACAAGTATGCTATGAATACAGTAATAAAACATCACCTGTTTTCCATAATTAATGCATCAATGTCAACCAGCTTTTTACTGTCCCCTTTGAGAAGGGCATTGAGTTCGTGATTCAGACGATGCACTTTGCACTTGTAGGCATCTCTTTCTGTCACAAGCTCCTCTTTTTCATCCAGCACAGCCTGCAAGTCTGCTCCCAACTGTGTGCACTGCAAACACACAAGCAGGAAGATTGTTTCTGATATTTCAAAATAATGTTAAAAAGTTCAAATAGTCTACATGAAACACGTTTTAAATTCTTGCTTTGTAATGGTGCAGTACTAAACAAAACCGGTTTCCAGGTGTGCATCCAATTGACAGTGAATCAGTGTATATCTGTTTAATAAGTTTCAAGATCTCCTCACTTCATACCATAAAATGGCACGTATTTCAGGATGGTACAAGACATATATTGAATATTTGGTAAGAATGAATATTAGATTGTGACCAATGTGTGTTTTGAAAAGCATTTCCACCCGAAAATTCACTGGTTTACAAATTCTTTTGATTCAGTTCTATTACATTACACATCTACCTCAGGGCACTGTCCTCAGCACAACTTTATTCAATATTTATATAAATGACTTACCCTCCTTATTAGAGGAATTAAACATGAAAACAGCACTATTTGCAGATGATATAGTTTTGTGGACTTCCGGATCTTACAGACATAGAGACAAAATTCACAATTCTGCTCTTAAAGCTCTAAATCAACTACATGAATGGAGTACATCAAATTTGATGACACTCAATTTAAGCAAAAGTAACTACCAAATATTTTCACTCGGTAAAAAAGAAAGAGAATTCAATATCCAATACAATGGCCAACATCTTCCTAGGACTTATGAATCCAAATATCTTGGAGTTATTTTCGATAGTAAGTTAACATGGAGCAACCATTTGAAATACATTTCTGAAAAAGCTCGTAAAAGATTCTCCCTTCTAAAAAGACTAGCAGGAAAGAAATGGGGATGCTCTAGGAATACTTTGAACACTACATACAAAATGTTTATACAGCCAGTGCTGACATACTGTGGAGAAATTTTAATTACTTCACCTTTCATATTCGACATAGAATATGTTCAAAACCAAGCTCTCAGACTCATTACTGGTGGAATCAAAACAACTCCAATAGATTCTATGAGATTCCTAACTAATATTAACAGTATCAAAATGACAATAGAAGAAAAAGCACTGATTCAATATGAAAAACTTATCAGATTACCAGGAAACAATTGGCATTCATACAGTCCTCTCTGTAGATTGAAAACTCGGTGAAATCATTGCAATAAGTGAATGTCTCAGGAATCTTCTATGCCACATCAATAAATTTAGGAATGCAGTTATATTGTCAGACTCCAAAACAGCTATTCTATCAATCGTCTCTAAACACACACCTTCATCTCAAACAGCAGAAAAACTAAAATGCTCTCTCAATTAATATCACTCAATAAAAGAATTGTATTCCAATGGATACCATCCCATTGTGGAATCCTGGGAAACGAGAATGCGGATGCTTTAGCAAAGAAGGGCAGCACTGCTACTTACAGACCTGTTACTAAATCTACGCATTACTCTGTGAAGAGATTTATTAAATCTACATACTTAGACTTCAACAAACAAAATTTGATAACACAATCCCAAGAGAATGGAACTCTCTGCATCAAAATCCACAGTTAATTCCCGATTTACCACGAAAATCGTCTGTAGCTGCATTTAGATTGGCAACAGGCCATGATTGTTTGGCTAAACACCTGCATAGAATTGGAATAAATCAGTCTCCTAACAGCCCATTGTGCAACTCAAACCAAGAAATGGATTCGGAACACCTCAAAATCTGTGCTTCATTGGCTGGGCATGATAATATCTTTGAAAAATATTGGAGTGCAAGAGGTCAAATGACTTTATTGTCAAACGCCTGGCATTAGAAAACAACAACAACAACATTATACAGAGTTTTCCTTTTTTATTAAAAGTAACCAAAAGCCAAGAACATTAGATCATGGCCAATATGTATTGTGAAAAGTATTTCCCTCTGAAAATTCATTGTTTTATAATCTTTTTTTATTTTTTCTATTGTATGATACAAAGCTGTTTTGTTTTATTAAAAGTAACTAAGAACCAACTATTATTTTTAAAGTATAAAGAATAACCTATCCATTTCCTACATTTTAATAGTCATTAACTCATATGTTTTAGCACTTAAATTTCATAATGTAACAAGTGTAAACGTTTCGTTGTTCAATTTTTGCATAGGTTTGAAGGCAAAGAATACAACAATTTTGTTGAATCACCTGTATGTATCTTATTGTGCTAATATACCGTATATAAGCAAATACTCCACGCCATCTAATAATTCGCACACCCTAATTTTAGGGAGAAAATTAAAAAGGTGTTTGAGGCAAAACAGTACCAACCTTATTTCAAATAATTCGCGCACCCAGTTTTTCTTTGCTAAATTCCGGAAAAAATATGTGCGGAGTATTCGAGTATAGGATGGTAATTCTTTTTCGGAATGTGGGGTAATGGGGTAAGTTTACTGCTTTTGCATGTATGTCTGCTTATACTAGCATATTACGCTAATCCCAAGCTAGGTGCATTCTCATCCATATTGGCCGACTGTGCTAAGTTCTGCTGTGTATCCAGGGTTTTATACAGGCAATGCCATATGCATCTTGGACCAGCGTCCTCTGCATGTCACTGGCCAGTGATCAGAGAAATGCTAATGAAATGAACCAATAGTGAACTGTTGAAGGAATGACATTGAACCTACATTGGGGAAATACGAGACTCATGAGAAAAAACACAACTATAACCTTGTCTGCCATCATAAATGTCATTATGAATTTTTCATGAAAACCTCAGGCCTGACCTAATCTATTACCGTATTGGCCCGAGTGTAAGCCGCACCCGAGTATAAGCCGCACCCTTAATTTTAGAGGGAAAGGAGAAAAAAAGAGAAAAATTGAGTGCAGAATGAGAATAAAAGGAAAATTGAGTGCAGTGAAATTTACCTGTCACATTATCCAGTTACAAAACTGTTTACACTATTTAAACACTTTTTCTTCAATTACGGTATTACGTGGGTAAATCACCAAAAATACCGGTACAACTAATCACTGTCTTCTCCAATGTCACTGCTGACTTCACTACTATCGGTACCGGTATTTATTTCATCACTGTCACTTTGTTCATCACTCTCCGCCCAAAGTACGTCGTCCTCACTGCCATCCAGAGCATTAGACACGCAGCATTTCTTGAAGCCTTTGATGATTGAATCTGGTGATATCGTGTGTCATGAAGAGAGAATCCACTCACACATAAGGCTGACAGATGGCTTCTTGATCTTCCCAGATGGAGTGAATGCATGACCCCCTTCTAGAAGCCAATCCGAATACTGTTTTTGGAGATGGTCTTTAAATGGCTTGTTCACGACGACATCAAGCACCTGCAATTTTGATGTCATACCTCCAGGTATGACGACTAGGTCTGTCTTCAATGCAGTAATTTTCTTCTTTACTTCGGGTGTGAGGTGACCTTTAAAGGCATCCAATACTAACATAGCCCTCTTACAGAGCAGCGCACCTGGTCTGCGATTCCAAACCGTAGCTAGCCAGTCCACCATTAGTTCGGTTGTCATCCATTCTTTCTCTTGGCAACGAATCACTAATCCCTTAGGTAAATTCTCCTTGGGCATAGTTTTACGCTTCAGAATAACGTACGGAGGCAGTTTTCCTCCATCTGCCGTAACCGCCAGCATCACAGTGATTCTTTGTTTTTCATTTCCAGTTGTTCTCAATGATATGCTTTTCGCCCCTTTATTGTCAACTGTCATATTGCTCGGCATGTCCCAAAATACGGGCGTCTCGTCGGCATTGTCGATCTGGTGTAATGGGTAAGAGTGGCGCTGACGCAATTCAATGACGTGCCTCTGGAAGTTGATGAGTTTCTCAGTAAAATCCTCTGGCAGTCTCTGTGCTAATGAAGTGCTTCGTCGGAGAACAAGGCCACTTCTACGCATAAACCTGCGGCACCAACCTATACTCCCATGGAATTCTGTCTGTGGAATGTTTAGGGTCTTCGCTATTTCCAACGATTTTACCTGGATTACTTGTCGAGAGATAGGCATCCCTTCTTTCCTTTTGTCTTGTACAAAGGAAAGGACCCTACGTTCTAGTTCAGGGTATTTCCCGGCCTTGGGTCCTCTGAAAGATTTTCTGGTTGTATTGGCATTTTTAAGTTTATCCTCCGAGGCGATCCATCGCCGCACATTAGACTCATCCACACTAAACTTTTTGCCGGCTTCTCTATTAGATGTACTCCTAGCATGACGAATAACTGCAAGTTTGAAACTAGCGTCATAACTGCGCCAAATTCCCAAGCTTGTTGAAGCTTTTCTTTCTACGTTTCCGCTCATGGCTGAACCCGTAGCTACGTACAAACTGTTTTAATCTGTTCTACCATACAAAAGAGTACGATCACTGTAATATGAAGACTGGTACATTGTTGCGTCATATACCATACGACTGCTGACAATTTAAAACACGAGCGCGTGGCATTGTTGCTCCATTTCAAAATGATAAAATTACCGGTAGCAACATGCGCCACATTTCAAGTTTAAATTTATCGGCCGCGCAAATAAGCCGCACCCCAACTTTTCGAGTTTGAAATTTGAATAAAAAGTGCGGCTTATATTCGGACCAATACGGTATTACAAACATACTATTTTACTACTATGGATTATACTGACTGTGCTTGCAGTAAATTTCTATATTTGTTCATGTGACTCAGTATTCTTAGAAGCTAAAGTTCACCTTGAGGCTGAGAGTCTCGAGTTGCTGTACCAGCTCCTCTCTTTGATGAGCAGGAAAAGCTTGACTTTCTCCCACACTTGCACCTGAACGCTGCTGTCCCAATCTGATCCGAAGAACCTGAATTGAGAACGAAATACTTTTTAAGAACTTTTAAGAATCTTAAAACACATTTTATATAATCTTAGCATGCAGGCTTTCACAGCCGGTGTCTAGTTGAAACAGAGCTTCCGGGCTAAGATGCCGTGGTCTACTGGTGCTGACATTACCAGACGTTTCGTCTACTTCTACGGCAGACATCTTCAGTGGTTAGGTATCCTCGGTCGAACATTTTATATAACTAACGAAATATATTTTTTATTAAACTGTGAACAATTTTAATCAATAAGTATCATATATGAAATATATGGTATGGATACAGGTAGAGCCTTCTTACATAAACACACACAGACACACAAAAGTTTCACATTTGTTTACCTTGATGTCTCCTTGTGCATCTCGAAGTTTCTGTCGCAAATCTTCTACCTCAATCCTTAACGCTTTGTTTTGTTCTTTTGTTTCTCCTAAAATTTGTGCGAGACTGCTGCCTGTCCTATTTGAATCCAAACCATCAGGGTAAAACATTTGACGGCTGAAACCCTGTAACATGTAGCATAAAAATATCTACATTAATTTATTGCCATTATAATTATTAACTTCAGGAAAGTCTAAAAATTATAAACGAACAATAGGTCCTATTAAATATCTTCAGACTAGTAACTGGACATGACTGTTTGGCAGCACATCTCTTCAGAATTAGAATTTATAGATCACCGAAATGCGTTCTCTGCAGAGGAGAGGATTCAACTATGAACTTGCAGTAAATACTAAACTACAAAACTATCAGCGTTTCGGACAAAATTGTTAATAACATTACAGATGTTTACTGGCACGTTAGAAAACAAAAGGAGAAAATCCAATATCCTGAGCATTTCATTATTTAATTTTGTTCACACAAAACACTGATTAGGTACACAGTGTAATTTTGCCTACGTATGTACGTACATATTTCTATAGTCTACTGTACTTCAACAGAATTGAAAGATCTAGTCAGGGAAGGGGACAAGCCACAAATCCTGTTATGTAGTTATTTCCTTATCTCACTGGAACGTAAAGAAATAGGCCTAATATCTTCAGATTAAACTTAATGACAACATATTATTCCAAAGGTATAATTTTATTTACATATGTAAATATCTTAATAGTGGCAAATTCCCTTATCTGACTAGGCTCCTCAATTCATTTGTCAAGTTTCTTGCATTTATCTCCCAGAAGTTACTACTTTCTGAACCGCCCTAGTAAAGTTTTTAACGAAAATATAGTCTTAGCAATTTTGCTAAATAATGCTTAAGCCGAGGCCTCGCGTTTAGGGAGATTCGGTAACGTGTTGAACCACAAAGTGTGGGAATAATGTTTTGTAACTTTGGGTACACTACTGATTTTGATTTTAGTGCATTTGAGGGAATTTACTCCATCGGTTTCCATTCATAGTTTTCTGCCCAAGGGCAGGTCTTTCATTGCAAACCGAGCAAACTCGAATCTTTCCATCGATTTTTGTTACCGATGAGGCATACCATATCATGAGACTTCTTCTTCAGCATCGAATATCGGTCTTGAAGTTGTTCTGCCATTAATTTGAATTGATCTCTTTCTGTCCGACATTGATCAAGTTCTTTGCTTAAAATTAGCAAAGCCTCAGCCTTACTCTGGAGTTTACGACGTAGTGCAGAGTTCTGTGAAAATGAAGCGTGTATGATAACAATTTCTGTTAAGATTCTATTACTTCATCATATAAACTTTACAAAGAAAAATTTGTCTACTTACCTCGCCCAAGAAATTTTCTACATACTCCTCTACACCTACTTTTCCTCCTGGTATATTTGACATAATTCACTAAATGCCAACAAAAACACACAAAATCTTATTATTATGAACGAAGTATGATAACAACATACACATACGAATATATTTTAAGGATCAGCTGTTAAACAACAGACATCTCGACATCTTTTACATTTCAAATAGAAACTACAATTCAGTGGTACCAAATACAGAATATTACACTAATGTCAAATATTCATATTAGGTTAAAATTGCATAGTTATTTCTAACCAGAAACGAGTACTATACTATCTAAAGTTCATAAACTAACTAACTGAAACTCAGAGGATAATTTTAATCTTTATAAGTATTTTGAATATTATAATTATTTTAATGTAAACTGTTAGTTTAAAAAATTATATTGGCATTATGATTCTGATTTAACTTCGTACGTGCACTCTTCCGTCATTCCAAAGAATTAACATCACCAGCTATGTTCAGTGTCGCCAAAGTAGCTGTTTTCCCATTAGATCGAGCGTTTTTTATATTAATTTGGAGAATAAAATGTATCAAACTCCTAGTAGTCATAGTCTATTACTGATATAGAGACATAGTGGTTGATTTAATACAAGCTCCGGAAAATAACCTTATTTTAATTGATGCAACAATTATTTAGCGACTTTTGCACTGTATAGGCGATTTAACAATAAAGTTGGCAACAATGGCTAAATTAGTAATGTAACAAAATGCGGGAAATTCGATTGTATTTGACTACATCAGTTGTTGTATTTCTATTATTACAGTAATTTCTTCGTAGTCTTCAAAGAGGAAAACCTCGAAAGAAACCCAACCAAGTAATATCCCAAGCGGTATCGAACCCATGCCCGAGTGCATCTCAGAATCAGCAGGCAAACGCGGCTACTGCCTGAGCTACACCTGTGGCCATTATATGAAACCTTTTTAGACGAAAATTCAAACATTAAGTCAGCAAGTTCCTAAAAAAAATATGATGATGATGAACACTATTTTTTATTATGTTATTTTTTCTGTTTATTGTAGATATGATCGATTCCTGTTCCCTTACATATTGATGAAAATGGTAGCACACTTTGTAGCATGCCTACGTTGTTTTTATTTTGAAACACCTTTGATTTGAAGTCTGAGTTAGTAGTTGTTACCATCATGCCTACTGCCGATATTTTCCTACTCTTCAATATTCACCTAACGACGAACAAAATTTTAAATAAATAAATACTGTTGTTGTTAAGCTGCTCACCGATATTCAGCACTTAACGTCTTCACTTCCCAGTTGAATTGCAGTGCTTCGGGGAACGAAAATTAAAATTGCATGAATGTTTCAATCTTTCCATAAAATGTTCAATAATCATGCCATAATCCAAATGAATTGAACAGTTTTTTTTTTTTTTGCTAAATACTGATCAATTCCTATGTACACAGGGCTTGGAATGGATGTTTACACGAACCAGGCCACTCGTGGGCACGGTACTATTATGATGACAACGGATCATTGACCATGAAATATTTATATATACACATCAATTAATATAAAAATAATGGGCACATATCTTCGGAAATTTTTATCCCTTTTGTCATATTTATACTGACGGAAACCACGAATGATAGTCACTTCATTCAGCCGAAAAAATAATATATATTGAATAAAGTGCACACATCTTTAATAATTTACTTCGACGCGTCTATTCTTACTAACAAAAGATAATGATTTTCGGCCATACGCTTAAGACTGGAACCTGATTCGTAAAATCTTTGAAATGGAAGCTCAGGCCGTAGTCTAAACAATAAGAAATTTGACTCACTGCTTAGCAGTGGCCTATGACAACTGATCATTAGCTCCATATAGAATGGTGAAGTGCTTAGTCCAGGTCCTTTTTATTTCATCAATGCCACGCTATTATTCAGAACTTTGACGATACTCAATGCAGAAACATACATACCAAAGGCATGCCGCAAGAGCCATATAAATTAGCGAGAGCTTATACAAATGCTGTAATATAGTAAAGCAGTACCGACAGTGTCGTTGTCAATATTTTTAATAATTTAATTCACACTTTAATTTAAATAATAGTGTACTAAAATATATGTGCTTATAATTAACACCAAATTAAAATGATCCCAAACAGACAATAGTCATTTCTTACGAAACGGAATGTTTTGGTTCATTTGGAACCCTGTATGTAGCCTACGTTTGTAAAACTGGTCAAAAGCCAGAGTATGTGAGACTTGGATACTTATGAGGGAGAAAGAGAGACACATAAAATACGGGAAAATTGGAAGATCTCTTTATAATGTATTTATCACTTTATTATTATACAGTTCACACGTACAATATTCAGTAACAAATTCTATGATTTTTGTCAAGTTGTCCAAGCTAGCAGCCAAAATATGATTATAAATTAAAAGTCGGACAGCAAATTGTTACAAAGTCCAACCATATTTCGTACTTACAAATCAGCAGAACCAAATACAGCAGACCTACATCTTAGTACCGGTATATAAGACTATAATCAGTGGCGACATCTTGCAGGGAAGCTCCAATGGATTAGTACTCTAGCCTTCTGACCCCATCCCTTTTCACACGAAGGTTGAATGAAACTTCAACTCCACTTAGTCATTGCTTTACTGTATATCACATTTCCTTACCAGTACTTCAGAGATTCTCCTTTTGCGATAATAAACTGATAATGCTCAGTGTTAAATCTTTTTTAAATACTCGTATTAGTTTCAATTTGTTTTTGTTTTGCTTCTAAATGGTGCATACATGGAAAATGAATGTTATGTTACTATTAATATACCATACAGTACAAATATTAATTGTCTTCAACAGTAATAATCTGTTCCCATAACAATTTCTAATTCACGAGCATATCTCAGGAGGCAGCACGTTTGCCTGCTGATCCTGAGTTGCGCTTGGGCGTTGGTTCGATTCCCACTTGGACTGATTATCTGGTCGGGTTTTTTCCGAGGTTTTCCCCAACCATAAGGCGAATTTCAGGTAATCTATGGCGAATCCTCGGCCTCAGTTTGCCAAATACCTTCTCACTATCATCAATTCAATCGACACTATATAACCCAACAATGGACACAGCATTGTTAAATAACCGAGTAAAAAAGAAAAGCAATTTCTACTGTGTGAAGTGCAAAGAAGAATGGTTGCCCACCTTGCTTAAGTTGTTCCTATCCAAATACTTCCCCCAATTAAAAATGCTGACATCGCCACTGATTACAGCTCAACCAATTTTACTATACAAAGTGTTCGGAAAATAACGTCCAAAAACCGTAAGACTTGATAAAAAGGTTCAAGACATGTAAAATCAGAATAATAAATTACCTCGTAATTCATACTTTTATCCAAAAATCAAATGGGACATTATATTTTTACTTGTACCGGTAAATCTCGTCTTATTCAAGCATGATCTAAGAAACATTTGAAAATATTTCGAAAGAATTCCTTACATTTTCTGAAATCAAATGCTTTGATGTTGGAAGTGACTATGTACAGTACGTTATATAAATAACTACAGCAGATGCCTCATGATCCATACATTAGCATTACATTGTAGGAACTGGCACAGCAGAAGAAAACAATAATACGTGTTTTACTACTGGATGAGCAAATTATCTGTGAAACATAAGCACGGCATGAAGTTCACAGGCTGCAAAGTTTATACTCCCAGCTGGCAGCAAAAAGATTAACTTCGACTGTTAAACTCGTGGCACTGAAGTGATTGTCTAACAAAATACCACTTATTTTTATTTTAAGAAGTTATGGACACCCCATGTCATGTGGTTCATGAATTCCATGCTGCTTTCATGTTTCGTAGATAATCTGTTCACTCAGTAAATACCATAGGTAAAGTAAAGTCAACCTTATGACAACAATAGATTACTTTGGAAGAAGACGCAACAGAAGCCCATTGATCTGAAGATAAAAAGAAGAAAATGGTGCTGGATTGGACACACCCTGAGACGCCCAGAAGGAAACATTACTAAAGAAGCACTTAAATGGAATCCCCAGGGGAGCAAGAAAAGAGGAAGATCCAAGATAACATGGCGGTGGTAAGCTAAAAATCGCGGGAAGAGCTGAAGAGAAGTGATGGTCCTGGCCGCAAATAGGTCAAAATGGCGCTCCTACGCTCCCCATACGGAGACACAGGACTTTGTATGTATGTAACCCCATGACAGGCTAAATCAGTCCAGAGGGTGGCGAGAGGTTAAGGCTCCCAGCTTAACCGACTATTGGCATTTAATGGTAGTGGGATATCAGTCCTACCCCCAAGGAAATGCCCCTGGTTCTCAGTTCTGTTAGAGGCTGATTAGACACCAGGGCCATTGTGCAGCTGGAAGAATTAGATTAATGGAAAAATCCATGACCCCATTTGGGATCGAAACTGTGATCTTTCGGCTTGCAGTGTTTTGCCTCAACAGCGATGCTACTGCACGCATCTCTCACTCAGTAGAACACAAAAATGAAAAATATACGTACTGTATGCCAGAGGCTAGTAAGTAGGTAAAATATTGTCCAACAGATAGTATTACAGCACTTGCGATTGTAAATGTAAGTTCATTCAAAAACATTAACATTGTGAAGGAGTTCACTGGAGCAAAGTAGTGTTATAGGCATATCTTTCTGAACAAGAGTAGTGGTCATCCTACATAGCATTTCTGCGCGACTCTATGAAGAAATACTGCACATGCCACAATAGCCAACAAGGAGCATATCAATACTTTTGCATGTATTTTGACAGTGTGCCCTATTTGATTGACAGTTACCATGATATTTTTATAACGTGTTGGTTCCTATATTTAAATCATCCAGAATTATATTCACTATCCTGCATTGCTATTCTTAGACTGCATTTTCCGAACAGTTTGTATACTGATATGCAATATTATATAAATAGTCAATTATATAAGTTATTTCATTCCTTCTGTATAATTTCTATGAATGATATATAAACACCCTGAAAATAATACTTTTGTTACCACTTATTTGACATCATTTGCTATATAATAATTATTCTTTTCTTCCTTTCTGAACACTTTCTTCTTTTTCCATTTGTCAACTACTTTTGTAGAGTCAGGAAAGAAGTTGTCACATATCAATATAATATTCGAGGGGTTGTGTGATAATTTTTTAGCCCAAAACAAAAAAGGTGGTTGGGATTAATATATAAAAAAAACTTTCTTAATTCAATACAATTTTGACACAATTCAGAGCCTTTTCTATCCCTCTAAAATAAAATTCAGAAATTATTTTATTGAAATTAGTCATCCACTGCTTTCGTTACATCATTATTTGCTCTCGAATGTATTTTCTTTCAATTTTTGTTTGAATTTGGAAAGAGAAAATAATCTGATGAACCCAGTCTGTTGAAGTATGAAGCCTTTGTTCAGTTATCCTTGCCTCCTTTGTATTAGTTTTTCTCGCATTGGCCTTAGAAGATTAGAATAACATTCAACTCTAATAGTGGCACAATGTTCCTGGAAATCAATCATGAAAATTCCTTCTGCATTCCAAGCAATAACTTTCCCATTTGATTTCTGTGCTTGAAACTGTTTTGTGGTAGGAAAAGAGGGATGCTTCCACTATTTTGATTGATTTTTTGTTTTAGGGTCTAGGTGATGAATCCACGTTTCTTCCATAGTAACACGCCTCATCCAAAACTTCTGTTGTATCTTCCTCAGAAATGATACTGGAAATCTCAAAGCAATGCTTCTATTTAGCATTCAATGCTTTAACGATCTACATAATATAGAATAGTAGTTACAGACTTGAAAGTTTCTGCGAACAATAGAAAAAATAACAAAAAAGATTCGAAATATTATTTCTAATGAATTCTGTTGCCATTAGTAGTGAATTAAAACTTATCAATTCTCTCTCCCTGTGTCCTCAGATATCTAGATTACAAAGAGAAAGAGAGGAGTACCGGTACTTGTCTTATTTTATACGTTTGTTATGGTACTTTTACGTTTTTCACACTTAATGCATTTTTTTCGGTTATACTTTTTTATACATTTTTTACACTTACACGATCATATTTTAAACGCCTGGGGATAAGAAACGTAATTTATATACGTTCTAAATCAATTTTGCTCGAAATTAAGTTTTCATCGAAAATCTAATAACGCGAAAATATAGCATGTGTTCATTTTTAAGATGCAGCCCACTTTGAAATTCGTAGAAATTCGAACCTGCCTATGCTTCTCTCCAACAATCTTGTGTCCTTTAATGACGCTATTCTGCTCTAGAAACAGTGAAACATTTTGTAACACACCATGATGTAACTGAACAAACAGAAGAGTTATCACAATTTGAGAGCATGGTTTATTCCTTAGGAGTAAGTAGTCCAAAATAAAATAAACACGTGTTATTAAATGAAGATCTCACAGGAAGAACAAGACAAGTCACTGTCGTAAAATTTTCTGGATTCAAGTTTGAAAATTGATGTATCATCCAGCTTTGGCTCTAAGCAGTCAAGATTTTCTATAAGTAATGTTACATTCTTCAAGAATATGACGTGTTATGAATTTGAGTACTGTACCGTATTATAGACTCTAAGATGGTTTAACTGGGAAGTTATAAATTTCGTTTGTGAATATTTTACTAAATTGACAACTTATTCTCCTCATAATAGTCTTCAAATGCTATTTCAGATGTTATTAAATGTTATTTCAGTAGCATAAATACGTTTTTCTCACTTAGCGTTTTTTTTCTTCAGACCACTGGTACTACAGAATGAAGTTAGCTGTATTATCATTGCAATTATTACCTAATTAAAAAATTGTAAGTGTGAAAGTAATGTATTATTTAAATAAAAAACCAATCATAGCTCAATCAGTTACTTGAAATGAGTTCACATTAAAAAGAAGTTTTCTCTGAGTATTGTATTTGCTCTGTCCTTATTAAATCATACCTTCATTACGACCATATAATCTTGATTCTTAATAGCCTCCACAATTTAAAAAAAAACAACGAATTAAAGAAGGAAGTATCTAATAATAGTAATAATAACTTGAAAGCTCCAAAGTATCTAGAGAATAATAATAATACTTATTTTATTATATTTACATTATAATCGTTATTAATCCATCTCATGTATTGGATGTAATAATACCTACTTTATGTTTTCAATAAAATCACGCCATTTTTACTTATATTCAGTACATAATTTCCAGATGCTCCAAAAAAATTTTCTGTCAGAAACATAATTTCACAACGAAGAATACAATAGTAAAAAAAGTAAAGATATCTCCTTTACATGCCATGAAAACACATGGAGATATGGGGAAGAGCTCTATGCTTCTGTGACTTCAGCACTAGAATGAGGTGATGTAGTAGGCACCACGCTCTGATATCTTCCCGTCCCCGGGATTGACCCAGTACGAGTACTCAATTTGATAGAAGGTTGAGTAGACCTTGGGATCATTCTGGAATTTTTAGCAACAGAAAAAATCCGGACAAATACGATAGTACTAAATCAAATAATAATTGTCAGATATTTTCAAAACTTTCTATTTGCTGAGAAAAAGTAGAATATAAATACAGTGAAAAATATGTAGAATAACTCAATTTTACATACCGTACATTTTTCTTGAAACATTTCTAAGTAAAATTTGTTTTGTAGTACTAGGATACTGAGTAGGTACATAGAACATAGAGGGAAGGAAAAATTCTGTTCTGGTTAGTTTGTTTTAAGACTGAAGTTTTTATCGAATGGCAGGAAAGTCACTTGAATTTTTATTTCGGGGAAGGGGGACTTAGGATGGAGCTCTGGCATTTCATTAAAAATATTCGCTGTTAAAATGAAAGAAAAATTATTGAAATGCTAATTTCTGAAGTAAAAGTTGCTTAATAGTATCTTATTTTAGTGATATGTATAAGATTATCTTTGGAATTGAAGTCTGTATTTCACTTGAAATAACTAAGTGATGCTTTAAAAAATTAATTCTATAATTATCGTAAATCGACATGATTTTGGAAAAGGTGGCTTAAAGAAAGTTTCGGGAGGTTTAACTGACCCCAAATAGTGACGTCAATAGATGAGGCTGTATTTTCGCAGACACTACGCAAGTACAAAATGCTGAAATACTTTCCATGTCACAATTCTATTTTTCCTATTTTTAATAACTACAGATGTTTTAAAATGAACTTCATGATGCATATCGTCACTAGGGTTGTACAGGTGAAGATTGAAGGGTGGGTCACGAAACTCTATGGTAACGAGAATTTGTCTTGAATACTGGTATGTTACGCAAGTTTCTTTTTTTTTTATAATTGTTGGAGAAAAGAGGAGCAACATTATTATTATTACTGTATGATGATTATGATCATGATTATATTATTATTATTATTATTATTATTATTATTATTATTATTATTATTATTATTATTATTATTGAATCATAAATTCGGGGGTTATAATTTTATAGTGTTTATATAAATCTTAGGATGAAAACCTAAGTATAATGTGAGGAAGAAACAATGATTCGTAAGGTTCTGTCCTAATTTTATGCTATTTTTTGTAGCTATTTGGTCATTCCTTTCACACCCTAGAGCAGAAATATCTTAATCAACATTGAAGTGTGACTTGGTACGGTACTGTACAATATTATATGGTACCGGTACCGGTGCCAGTGTTTTTTCTGTGTCTCTTTAAATATGCCTTTGAATCAGGCATCAGTTTTCAATAGGAGGGGATAGGTCTACATTCCGAAATCTTCATCAGTTAGATCGTTGAATTAAAATTACATTTTTATACTCCTGGTGACTTTCTTCACTTTAGATTTTTATTAGATGTTTAAATATTCATAATTCTTCCATTCAGCGACTTATATACTAGAAAATTCTTTACAAACTAAAGGAACATAACCTTTGAGCATTTTTAAATAGTGTACCCATTTAACTTAACTGACCCAAAATAGAAATTACTTACGGTACCGTACCCTACCTTCAATCTATTTTTCTTTCGAACTACGAGTACAATGTTGTGTATTTCTATTATGGAAACAACAAAAGTTCTGTATGCTCTAAAATACCAAGATACTTTAAATGATCTTGAAACAAGGATTTTATTTTTAACCAAAGAAATATGAAGTGCAAGAGAAATTCATCTGAAACAACTGAAAATGAAAAGTGTAAGAAATTCCACAAAATAAAGTTAAGATAACTTACTGCATGGTTTAAATCATACAGAATATTTTTTAAATCATAACAGAAGAACTTTAAACTGCACAGAACTGATTTTTTACAAAATTCAATTGAATCCTATAGAGTCAAAATCCCTATATCCACTTTCACAAAATAAAGGTTTTTGACAGTAACTGGTGGCAAATAGAGGGAATTTTCAACCCAACAGTGACTTTTAACAAACCTTTTGCTTTAAATTTAGTGATTTTTTAAATTCAAACTACATAAATCATTAGAATTCATTCTTAGCAAGCAGTATGTGAACATAACTCAGTTCTGAACAAAATGGTCTTTAGGGGGTTTTAAATCTAGACGATTCAATTGAAGACACTTAAAACTGAGTAGAAGAAACAAATTCAGTGCATTATATTGGAGCCAAAAATAGTTTACTGATACTAAAGATGAATACTAAACGGAGGGAAGGGCAAACGCACTCCCTTTTTACGAATGTATTTGTAAGTTAAGGTGTAAACAACGAGAAAAATATTTTCTTTCTGTGAATGCAGAGTCAATGAAGTAGTTAATGTTCATGAATCAATTCTGGTATGGAAAAGACGTAACTCTAAAAAATAAAAAAATAATAGTTTTTTCATTTACCACAAATGCTGTTATTTTCTACAAGGAACCAGGAAAAATTTTTCTTTTCAATACTCTAAGGTGTTTTTAGTCATGTAATTTGAGAGTATTTTTAAAAATATGTCCACGTGATGCGATTTTTATAAAGTACTATTTAATATATTAAATAACAATTTTTAACTTTTACATAAGTTACAAGATGCTGCACTTTTCGTAAAATAAGACTTACAGAACCAGCCTGTAAACAAAAACTGCCACGAAAATACAGAAATCTAAAGACACTTTGTGAACACTGTTACTAAATTAGCCATTTCAGGTAGGCTATGTTTTTAATAGATACTGTAATCGGAAAGCCAATGCAATTCGATGACAGATTAAAATGATATAGTGATGTTAGGGTTGCCAACATTTTGTGAAGAAAATGCGGGAGATTAAGGAATCGACAAAATATCACATAGGAAATTGGCAAATTATTTCGTTCAATTATTGAAAAACAACTTTATTCAACACTTCGCTAGCTAGGCTCAAATTAAGAGTATTTTGAGACAGATTTTGTCTTGCATAATAGTTGAAGTCGACTGCAGTTTGTAGCTCTGATTTGGTTAGATGTGTCCTGCTCCTGTTTTGAACATCTGTCCAATATTGTTCATGAGATAAAACATCCTCTTTGTATGAGCATTACTGCTTGGCATGCTCGGAACAAAACTAATCAGTTTTTATTTGTTTATAATAATTTTAATATTGTTTGATTTTAAACAGATGAGCACTAAAATCCATTTCTGGCAAGCATTACCTCCTATAAAGACTACACATTTTAATTCATTTCTTCAGCAACAAAATTTACCATATAAACAGTGATCATTCACGGCAAAATCAAATGTCTAGAATAATAACTTTTACATTATGCAAAAATGAGGGAGAAAAATGCTCGAAGAGAAGAAAAATACGGAAGCCAGATGACTGTTCAAAATTAGGGTCAAATACGGGAGATCCCAGGAAATACTGGAGGGTTGGCAACCCTAATTAATGTTAGACTACTGTAATATGTTTCATGAAATAAATAAGGGTACCAGTACCTATTATGGTAAATCACATTTTGAAGCAAATCAATAGAGAAGTTACAATTTCTTATTTTGGCGTTAAGGGTGTACCGTACCAGTATAAATAATCATGAAAATTTGTCATGAAGTTTTCTATACAATTTCTATAAAAATAACTTTTAAGAAAGCTTCTTGTGAGATATTCCTCATCACTGGCACTATCAGTTCCTTGATCTCACAATACTTGTTCTCTTGGGGACATCTTTCACATTCTTCTGGCATATCTCAAAGTGATCTAGGAACTTGAGGTGAAGGCTAGGTGGAAATACTTGTCCACAGCCCGGACATATTACATCTTCCCGTGTCTGAGTCGCGACACCCTCCTCAAAATATTTAGCTTTCCAAGGAACTGAAGCCTTCCTAACATTTGTCGTAGTAACATTACCTTCCGATTTTGTCAGATTTTTAGAAGATAACATTTTGAACGCTTTCTTCTCTTGGAAATTATCTTTAAAAAAGTCATTGGTTGGAGGTGGGCCCACTACAGAGGCCCAACCCGAATCGAGGGACAATCCAGACATTGTGGCCTTCATGTCGCTATCACCATCAAAATTTATCTTCTCTGATATCGGCAAGGATGAAGATTTCACGACAGGTCTCTGTGAGAAGGAAGTAACTGAAGCCAAACCACCGCTGCTGAAGCCAATGGTGACACCGCTTGCAGAAGAATCCACCGCCAAGTCTTCAGTTGTAAGATTGCTGCCACTGCTGGTTGGGGATATATGCAGTACAGAACGCCTGTACTCATGCCCTGAATTATCCTCAGTCGAAATGTTCAGACCCAGAGGCCTGTCTGTTGTTTCTGCTGTTTCATGAAGAGTGCCTCCTCCTCTATTCGCAAAGTTGTTGTTGCCATCTGACTCTGTCTGATGCACTGGTTCAAGTGGTGATAGAGGAGGAGGAGAACAATCCAGGGAAGACGATCTAGACCTAAGGGTGTCAAGTGTCATCACAGGCTTGTCTACTTCATCAGCATGTGCTTCATCACCATCAGTCGTTAAGTCATCACCGAAATACAGCGTTGTACCTCTAGATAACAGATGCCCCTGTAACACAAAGCAAGGAATGATCAAGAAAATATATAGATATATATTTTTCATTCTTGGATATACTCTTTTAATACTAAATCATTGATGAACGTTATTGAACAAGTAATGACTACTTCACTGTGTTAATTTATATTAATATAGTGAAGTAGTCATTACTCGTTCACTGTGTTAGTATAAATTCTCGTAGTAAATTACCTGACTGACCAGTTTTGACGTGGTTGTTTGTCATCCAGCGCTGGACCTCACTAGGATACAGAGGATAACGAAAAAACCACGTCGAAACTAGTCAGTCAGGTAATTTACCACGAGAATTTATACCAATATAGTGAAGTAGTCATTACTTGTTCAATAACGTTCATCAGTGAAAATATTTTTATTAAATTCTGTAAAATCTGACTTTAAGTTGGTCTCATATAACATATTTACTGCACGTAAAAATCTCTTTTGCTCATGAGGGCAGTGGAATAGAAACAAAACTCTATACCCAGACCCGCCATTACTTCGTTTTCAGCTCATTATAACTGACAACTAGGGAATGGATTTCTAGTTCTGTACCTATTTTATTTGCTACGTCCTAGACGTATGTTATTCAAATATCTCTCCATTTCATGTGCATAGGATCCCCCTATTAAAATTCTATTAGATCTAAAACGCCTAAATGAAACATAAACGCCTATAAATGCCTAAAACCCAAGTTTGTACCTGAAAGCGCCTTTTAAGTAATCTGAGTACCATTTAAAATAAAAATACCAGTAGTAGAAATGCAAAAGTGACCAAGAACCACAAAAATGCTATTAAAAAATGCTATTAAAAAAAAATTTACAGACAGACACTGGTTTGACAAGTTCGTCCCATATTGGTCTTAGAAGGAGAGAGAAGAAGATTTTACTAATTTCCTGGAACCGAAATTCGTTTGAAAAAGTTCATCCTAGCTAGGGGTGATAGGTTATTCAGATTAGGCGGGAGCTTACAAATTAATTTTTGTGTCAATGCATCCTCATTATGCGAAATGAAACTGTCAACAATCAGTCTATTTCACTGATATAATTTGAGTCTTCAATTTAGTAGCATTCATTGTTAGACCAATTCTTGAATATATAAATTCCTTCGGAATATGTATGATAAGACTTTCTTGTGTTAAATTCCACTTAAAATGGACTATTTACTCAAATTAAAATTATTAATTTTGTATAAACTCCTAAAAGTCCTAAATTGGATTTTATAAAGACAGTCCTAAATCTCTCTTTTTTTTTTAGCACCTACAAATCCGCAGGTGCTAACCCAAGGTTTCTTATGCCTTTAGGTCTATGTTGGAGTGTTAAGTTTAAGAAGAATCTATTATTGAATGAATTTAAATACTATTATAGTCATAATCATGCCATGGTATGAAAGAAAAATTACACAACCTCGAGCGGGAATCGAACCTGCGAATTCCTGTTCTCCGGTCAGGTGCTCTATCACTGAGCTATCGAGTTCGTCTCACGCCAAAGGCTTGGAATTATCCTTTCATACTGGCGACTCTGTTATAGAGTACTGTCCATAGCGTCTGATCTAGTCAGCACTGCTTATGGGTGTGAAGAAACTTTTTACAAATATAATCATCTTACGGTGTTTGGTGACGTATATACGTCCGTTGAGTTGACATATTAATGAATTTAAATACTATTGTGAAGAAATAGTATTTAAATTCATTAATATGTCACATCAACGGACTTATATACGTCACCAAACATCGTAAGATGAAGATTAAATCTATTATTCTTTATTCGTTGTAAGTTTTTCTTTCGGGAAGATTTTATGTTTCATATGTTCCATTTTTCTTGCACAATACGATTTCTTTGGTAGCCTAATCCTGTAAGGTGCATTTACCGGTATGTTGCATAATAAAACTGCCTATTATACTTACGGAAGCGCATGGAAGATGTACTGAAGTTCTGTAGGTCTTTGGATTGTCCCTGTGACAATGTTTGCCAACAGCTCCAGCACTGCAATGCCCAGTCTCGCACACATAAACGCCACAACAATGCACACAGTGGTTATGGGGCTTGTGTGACCGCTCCTCCTTCAGCTGTGCAGGGAATAAAACAAGAAAATAATGAATAATCTGAATAAAAATACATCATCATATTTTTACTTCAAAGCAAATACATTTTTAGATAATGAAGTAATTAATATGCTTAGCACATTCCACGATACATTGGGAAGCCTATATAAAACATTTGGTAATAATGTTTGGCTTGAGATTTCATTGAAAAGTTATAAATTTATGATAGCTTCAGGGTGACATTTTTTGTACAATGCATTAAATGCCAAAGACAGAAATTTCAGTTAAAGGTTATGAAAGTAGTATAACAGGGAAAAAATTCATGGAAAAAATATACAAACAATTTAATAACTGACATTTAATTTCTTTAACACCATATGTACTTCGGAATATGTATGATAAGACTTTGTGTTAAATTTTAACGTACCTTGTTTACATGTTTCGACCTATTTATGGGTCATCTTCAGAACTGGTCGTTGTTGGTCTTGGCGCCTCTTGTTGTTTCCTGTGAGGGTGCGTTCGTAGTGTAGAGTCAAAGAGTGTATGTGTTTTGAAACACACAACTCAATTTCAAAACACATACACTCTTTGACTCTACACTACGAACGCACCCTCACAGGAAACAACAAGAGGCGCCAAGACCAACAACGACCAGTTCTGAAGATGACCCATTAATAGGTCGAAACATGTAAACAAGGTACGTTAAATTTGACACAAGAAAGTCTTATCATACATATTCCGAAGTGATACAGTGTTAAAAGTTGTGTAATCAAGATGTACCATATGTACTTCGGTACATCATAGTAATATAATAAACTATATTAAATGCTACGAACAAAAATTTGAATTACAATTTACAAAAATAGCTCCAAAACAAATTTTAAAAAATCTTGTATCAAATGCCAATAGAGATAAATTTCATTATAATTATTATAGAAATAGTTTAAAAACAAATATTTCCAAAAGTGAAAATTTAAATATATTATATCTATTAAATGCTATAGGATGTAAAACAATGTGTGTGGAATTATAGAAGCAGTCACACATTGTAACATTTTACCTTGAGCTTGAGACTGCGGTTTTCCTTCTGCAGTTCCTTGATACGTAGCTCCAGGGCAGACTTCTCCTGCAGTGCCTGTTGTTTCTCACTGCGTTCTGCCTCCCAGTCATCCTTATTTGCCTTTACTTGGAACTCCAGTAACTCCACGTGTTCTCTGTGCTCCTGCTCCAGTTTTTCAATTCGTTTCTGAAGTTTAGCTATATCTTCTTTCAGTTTGGCATTCTCAGCATGCACAGCCTCAATATTTTTGTGATTCTCCCCTGGTACTATCTGACAACAAACAAATACAGGCTATGAATATATTGTAAGCAGGCTGATGATCATAAAATTGGTAAAATTTTCTTGTAGAATGGGTAATATTTACATTACCTATTATTATTATTATTATTATTATTATTATTATTATTATTATTATTATTATTAATATTATTATTATCATCATCATCACCACCACATTTTGAAAATTTTACGAAACAAAGAAAATTATAAATACTGTACTTTTAAAATCGCTAAAATTAAAATGCTTACTGGTACTTGTTTTTTTTTTTTTTGTAAATTTTAAAATGAGAACGGTATTTCACATTCAAAACGAATACCTTGTTTTTTCACGACCTTGTCTCGAGTTATGCTCAACATTGCAATCAAGTTAAAAAAACCTTCGAACAATGTTAACAAGCTTAAACTTATATTACCTGTTGCAGTGATGGAAATGTTCTAGTCTCAACGATCTTGTTCATCTGTTCTTGCTGGTCTTGTATAGTAGACAACAGTCGTTGCACATACATCTGCCTGTCATTGTTATATTTCTGCCACCTCTTGTTTACTTCTGTAACCTGCACAGTTAAAAAAAAAGAGTTGTAAAAATCGTATGTGATAGGGAATAGTAGCCTATCAGTATCCTAAAATGTCAACAACTTTGCACTTTTAGGTTAAATTTTTATTTTAAACGCTACAATAATTTTTTTTATTATTTAAATCCCTTCATATTTATTAAGAAATTCTGGTGATTTGCTCAGCTATTATATATATTTGAAATGTTGTTTTATATGTAGCCTATCATTCTTGTACTACTAACCAATTACTTAGCTTATGGTACTACATGTTGTTGATTAGCTCAATGACATTGAAATAAAACAACAAAAATAAAAAGAATACAATATAAGACGTATTTCTTAGAATATGGTTATTAGTGTTTTTGTAAACTAATCAGATATAATATTTCTGAAAATAGCGGGATGAACAGAAGCTTGAAAATAATATCCTGAATTTACACATGGTTATGACTGATACTACTGTACTAAGCAGAAGTCTGTGGGTATTTAATACAAAGTGTAAGAAAAATAACATTAGCAAATACAACAGGTGTTACTATTTTACTATGTTGGATGACGTATATACGTCCGTTGATGTGACATATTAATGAATTTAAATACTATTATAGTCACAATCATGCCATGGTATGAAGGAAAGTCGCAGGTTCGAATCCCGCTCGAGGTTGTAAAATTTTTCCTTCATACTGGCATGATTGTGACTATAATAGTATTTAAATTCATTAGGTGTTACTATTGTTCTGCTTTTCTAGTGTCAGAAATTTTATTGTAATATGGTTTTACTACTCACATCAGTAATGACGGCTTGCAACTTGTAATTTTCTTCTTGAACAGCTCTGAAGTTCTTCTTCAGTTCATCAACCTCTGTCAAGGGACTTTCACCAGTGCTCTGAAATGAAAGAAACACATTTATTTACCAAATGAATTCGAAAATTTTAGTCGTTTATTTATAAATAAGTAATAATCTATTTTCTTATCTACATTCGTCAAGATTTAATAAAACAAATCTACAGTTCAAAAATATTTTTTTTATAACTTCTGTAAACTAATTCACAACTTACAATGAGTACGCTTATTAATGAAATACAAAATAAAAACGTATGCCTACAAATTTAATTACTTCTGTGATTTGCAGAATTAGCCTCACATGTCTGACAAATTATAGCCTATTATTGTCCTAAAATATTTTCCAAATGACATAGGCCTACAGTATACCGATGCTCTTACTGACATGAACATAAAACCTTTGAAATAATTACCTATTATCTTAACGCTCATTAGTGTCTAATGAATGTGTTTCTATCTTTAAAATCTATAGTTTTTTGTAGGAAAAACTCTCCAAAAAGGTCCATTCAATTGTAATTATTTTTTTAACTAGCCTATATATATATATATATATATATATATATATATATATATATATATATATATATATTATAGGATATGTACTTTCAGTCCAATATCATTATTACCATTAATATACTGTACGTACCGTACATTATTAAACATCGATATTAAATATTGCTTTATTAACTGGAAACTAAATTCATCATAATATAAAAACGTCGATTTGAAATGGTACCAGTAAGTTACAGCAGAAAGAACGTAATATACCGGCACGCGAAAGCCAGAGCTCTAACGTTCCTTGGAACGTCGTGGGTTCGAGTTCCGGTCCAGAGCACATGAAGAGCCGATGTCCTGCTGACCCTATTGGCCTATCAAGCGAATCCAACCACTCAGCCATATATTGTAGCCTATACCGAAAATACAGTATATTGACTAGATGTATGATAAAGTCTTCCTTAGATAAAAACGACAATACCATAGTCATTTAATTAAAGTATAACGACTATTAATTAATAAAAGTAATTGTAAAGACGTACAAAATAGATTTCAATAATATTGCTTCAGAACATTCTTGGTGTAGTGGGTATGTATACGTATAACTATACTGTAATTTGATCATATGTGAATTTTAGTATGAATGGGATAAAATAGGCTATATCTGCACATAAGAGGAGACAAAGAGGAAGACACAAAATAGGAAAGACTGGAGAATGCTGGGTTTGCAGTGAAAGATCTGCCCTATCTATGAATGAATGCATATATTGTGAAGGATTGCGTTAAAGAGTCAGGCAACAAATGATTTGAGAAACGGTTGGGGGTGGATAAAAAATTTCTACAAATAAACGCTATAGTAGCTTATAAAAATGAATGGTCCCCTAAACGCCAGCAAGCTGCATAAATTAGGAAAATTTCTTTTTAGAGTTAAAATTAGATTGGAAGAGAAAGTCAAAGCTCTAACGGATATGGAATTGTAAATGTTGAGTAGTCGGACACGATAGGAAACTACGAAAAGTAGTCAGTGAAGTTAAGAGAATAATTTTTAAGAGATTGAGTATAGGAATGAAAAAGTTAAGGTAAGAGTTTTAAATACAAGCGCTATACTTATTAGTTTTTTGTTATTATTATTGTCATTATTATTATTATTATTGTCATTATTATTATTGTCATCATTATTATTATTATTATTATTATTATTATTATTATTATTATTATTATTATTATTATTATTATTGTGAATTGAGGATACTTATAGGTCCAATATGTATTAGTTTTTGTAATATTTATATAGAGAGTGATGGCGGATTAAGAACTGGAACACATCTAATTCGCCATAACGTGAACAAAGATTAATGAAATAAATAAATAAATAGGCCTAAGTTAAATAAATATTGTGAAGGATAAGCCCATTAACTCAATTTGTCTTCAATAAATATTGCCCAATCTTGTGACAATTCTCAGCCAACACTAGCCATTCATAAATACCGGGATGTCGATCATGTGATCAGTATGAGGCAAAGCACGCTTACAGTAATTTAGGGGAAATACAAAACACGGGACATCGCCTACACACGATAACACAAATCTCAACTTCTTTGCCAGGAATCAAATGCGGGCTTGAGGCCTGCTGAATATATTGCTAAAAATGCTATCACTTAAGACAGGGGAGAACATTATTTTTTTAAAATACTGTATTCAAAATTTTATATTCTATAGGCCTATAAGGATAGATTTACTATAGCCTACCAGTACCAACAACATGATACGACCGAAAACACGTACGTCCCAAGAGTCGATGATAAATTAAAAAAAAAGAATAGTAACTGCTAATTAGTCATTTAATGCATTTTACTATGAGAATATGTGGCAGTGGAAATCGAAATATTTGGAGAAAACCAGCTCCACTGCCGCATTAGCGTAGGGCCTACCAAATTTCACCTAATCTGCCCAAGACAAAAAAAAACTTGGTCCTCATTTGATGAGAAGTCGCCAGCAGCCGAACGTAAAGTTCAATTACTAAAGAACGCTATATGCATGAGGATTGCACACTAAATTATGTTTTTGTTACATAAATGTGTCTATAAGGAAAACTAAAATATAACTTGCTGTATTCGATATCGACCTCGCGAGACTGCGTAGCACTGATTGGCCCGTTGGTACAACGAGGAAAACAGCGAGCGCCAATCAAAAGACCAGCAACAAACTTGGATGCGAGGTCAACGATATGGTGAGTCGAGAGAAATTTCCTCAGTCACGATAACGTATATTCCGATGCACGAAGAAACATAACAGGCAGTGATCGTCTGAACAGCGGGGAGCAAGGAAGCAATTAAAGCTCTCTTTTATAGCTGTAAACACGACTGGTGCCACTTCTCATCTCTTGTACTAAATGACAGTTCTCTATTTAAAGTCCCCTTTTCAACTCTATTCATTGTTTACTGTAAAGCAGATTGGGTAATATGCCAGAAATGGAGCAATAGTGAAGTACTCTAGGAAAATCTTACGCACAGATGATTTGTTTACTCAGGATCGAACCTCCTTTGGTGAGAAATCATCAAATGAATGACTGAGCTCTGGTGGACCTATTCATACATAATTAAATATTAAATTCCAGTACTGTCGTAATCTTACAAAATTGTTCCCACCATTATTCACATAAGCATGTTAATAGGCCTAGGCCTAATTATCGTAAATAATACTAATTATATTTCAAACTAGCAGCACGTTAAACAAGTGAAGACAGCACCGTTTTCTTACTGCGCGCATTATATCTAATATTTTGTGTTAATGGTAGGCTATGCGATACAAAATTAACATGCCTACAGAAAATTAATTTTTCAGTAGCCTAATATTCTGTTGCGACAAAATTTAATACTGTATTCATGTAATGTTAATCTCGCTAGATTCAATGTATTAATCATTATCAAAGTAAAATATTCATAAAATAAACATAAATATAATAGAATGTTTAATTTATTTCTGATAATAGCTTAAGTAGGTTTGCAGTGAAATACCTGCCATTGGGCAGAAAACTATGACTGAATAAATAAATAACATATAATTAGCTAACTATTCAATTGCAGAAATTGACTATTCCATATACAGAAAAAGAAAAAGACTCCAAGCTGTGTTTGCGCTTATATTATTAAAAGACCCAAGTTCGAGATTTATAAACGGAGGAAAGGTTTACTCCGAAAAAGTTCTGTTTTCCCAACTGTTCTCCATCATCTAATAATTTCAATAAAACTAATCCACGCCTAGGACCGACCATCTCACTGCTGGCCTCACGTCCACATGCCTCAGCAGATGTTATTCATCATCCAACCAGTACGGGAGTAATGTATGGTTAACACATGATTCCCAGAGCCTTTATCGTACAATGATCCCTTTTGAGCCGTTAGGCCTAAGATAGCTGGTTTCGAAACAGAATTTTGCTACCTAGCGTAGCTCCCCAATTCATCACGATGCTGAGTGGGCACCGATTCCATACACTCCCCATGAGGACTCGAACTAGCGCGAATTCCGTAACGCTAATCCTAGACATGATGCTTTAATATTAGATCATGACGTTATAGAGCGGGTCTAATAATTTCAATGAGTCGTTAAATAATTCATTACCTTAGCTCAGTCACGAATGTCGAATACCGAATAATTCATTATGACTTATATGTAGCCTACAGTACATTATCCTCCGCGCACCATGGGTATAACTAAAAATAAAAATACCGAATTGCAGTTCTAACTTTGACAATGTTTCACACAGTTAACGTTGGTTATGTTATTTAATTAATTTATAGTATAAATGAAAACATTTTATTATATTTAACACTTCTTGATGATTTTTCCGTGTCGCTACCTACAGTTGCACGTGTGACCTTTGCTTAGTCCGTGAAGGGGTGCAATCATTCATTGCATGTAATATCATAAATTAGATTGGTTCTATCCTTGTATGTAGGAAACGTGCAGAAACGCACGTATTTCAACTCTTACTTTCTCATTTTATGAAGTACGTATAGCCGACAAAGATTACCTTTTACAGCATACATGACGGCGAAAAGGTTACCTGCAGTAAGATATCTCTACTTATGCTTACATGATGTTTTTTCTATGCTAGTGAATAGATTTTTTCGTATTAGGCTACATTCAATAAGTCTCCCCCATATACGCGCGCGCACGTAAGTACATACAAACATACAGCATATTTCAAGACGGCAGAATGACTTGCAAGGCAAGTATTTTTTGTGATTTTTTTATGTTTATCATCCCATTCGTTGGGATCGTTACAAACGGCTAAATCCATTTAACTGGCCCCAGTCTTCATCATCAACAATGGGAAAGGTTCAAACTACGCCTCTTTAATATACGTAGTTAGGTGTTTAAAAGTCACTGTATTTATTTAATTAACACTTGCATATAAAATTAATAATAGTTAGACCAATTTCTTAGTAGAACATTTCTAAAAGTTGTTCTTTCATAATTACCGCAGAAAGTATAAATTAAGAAATTATATTATATTATACTATTTATTACACTGAAAAGACATAATTACATTGTTTGTTAACACCTATTCATTATTTATTTTTATTGATACTCGAATGATACATTTCACCCGAGATATCCATGATAGGATTAATTATTTAATTTGTTGCAATTCATACAGAACAAATTACAAGTAAAAATTTATACTTTACATTCACAAATGTGTATCATACTTTACATACATACATAAAATCTTGATAATAGCACTAGTTCCGAAATACTTGCAATGGCGTGATTAATTTAATTTTATAAAAAAAAAATCTAGTCTACAAAATAGCCCTAATTCAAAATGTTTGGGAATAGTTCCCTATAGTAGTACAGCCCATGCATTATGTCCAGACACTCCCCCACTCTTCCTACAGAGCTGCGCACGAGATCGGATAAGTCTACTTACGAATTATAGGGAAACGGGCTAGCCTGTGCATGAACTCGGCAGACACACGCCCGACTTTCCCTTCTACTCCTACCCCCTCAACAGAAACGTTGTTCCCCTACTGCGCATCTTGAGTGTCTTGACAAAATGCACGAGCTGTACACAACACTCCATACTGGATAATTAGCAGAGCAGCATCTTTAGCACGACTCGTGACATGTGGAAATTATCATCAACGACTTGCGTCTCGGACGCTAAATATTTCACTCCTGAATAAAAACCTACTTTACTCTCTTGTAACATAAATTACTATATAAAAGTTTACAGCTTAGACTAGAGTATACGAATAGCTATTATATATATATATGTATATATATAGGCCTATTCATCACAATTAATAACATGCATCCACTTAAAATGTGCAGATATAGGGCCTATTATTTGTATGGATTATAATATAATTATTTTCTCTGCAATCCAGAATATAAGTAGGTAAGCTTATACTGACAAATAATTTAAGTTATACATGTCTTATGAATGACAGTTTTAAAGGAAACAAAATATAAACAGAAATATAATTGGCAGCATAAAATGACCGGTTAGTTGCGAAAAACATAAAATTTATAATTATGAAGTATGTGGCACCTATTTTTATTTATCTAACTTGGCCTTTTAGTACTTTTTCCTATAGACCCTAATAAATGTGGACTATAACACGGAAACGTATTGAATGTCATACGAGATCCGTTGCAGGCATAAAACAATGATAGGGAGAAAGTGAAATGGACGTGGGTGAAAATAATTATTTGTTCAAAGGAAAAAGTGAAAAGATAGAGGTGTAACCATATTGAGATTATTATCACTTCGTAATCTCAATGTGTGGAATGAAATTGATTCTGGTAAAGCGATACGTTTACAGTTCAAGTATATTTTTCAGAAAGTATAACTGAAAAATATGCGGATAAATTATATATACGAATTATCAATTTTTTAGTCCATTAAACTTGATTTTTCTTGCATAAAACTCCATTTTTTTCGCATTTTTATAAATGTTTTATATTTTCAATAGTCTATGTCAGGCATGTCAATTGATGCCCACAGGAGCATGCGCGCGCTTTAGAGCCCAGGAGAGCCTGAGCGCTTTACAGCGGAAAGGAAAGAGACAGACGAAAGAGGTGGTATATGCCGCTTGGTCGAGCTATATTCAGGGATGGCCAGCACTGATTCAATAGATAAAGGGAAGAGAACTTATTAAAACTGTATCCATGTTCATTTTTAGATTTGCCTGAGAAGTATAAGTACATTATAAGAATGTAAGTTTTAATTTTAATGCTCATTTTTCACAAGTTTGATTTTTTTATTCAAAAGAAATATTTTCTCAACTTTTCGTATAGAAAAGTGAAAATTTCAGGTATAAGCCTATTTATTTAGTAGCCTTACAGAATGTTTTCATAAATCTAATATATCGTATATACGTACATATTACTGAAGATAGTGTATTGAAAATTTTGAAAATATTCGCATGGAAATTGTTTGTAAGGAAATGAATTAACAAATCAACTACTGTTACATCATAAGCAAAAGATACGTGTCCATGTGTTGTAGAAATGTCAGTTCTATAGCTTCAGCAGATTTCAAGAAAATAATTTAATATTCTGATGATAGGAAGTTGCTCACAAATATCACCTTAAAAGCATAATGCGATAAGAGTTTTGTTATGGAATATTAGTTACACTTAAAACAGACACAGTACCTAGGTAACTTTGCTTTGTGCTGTAATATTATTGTTTTGATTAGTTTATTGATTACTTTTGTAAGGCTAAAGATACCATCAATATAAATTCCAACTTATCATGTCATACTCAATCTCTTTCTTTGTAATATCACTTTCTTTATGAATGATGTGTTTCATCCACTTAATACAGTATAATATTATACTACTATGGAATTTAAGTGAATATTCCTTCTTAACTCTCTATTATGTTATTAAGATTTAAAACCCAAGTGCAATATTAAGAAATCAGTGTTAGTGCTTTTGTTTTACAGACAATATAGATACTGTAATATTAAACAGAAAGAAGCCATATAAAAATAACGACATAAAATTTCACGTTCCGTTTGAAGTTTGTGCACCACTGTTTTCTTAATCGAACAGGTTACTTATTCATATACACAACCCTTCCTCTTTCCATACTTAGCGCTTGCTGCCCGCGCACGACATCAATGTCAGAAAAATGCGTTTGTTTTGACATCACTGATCTATGTTAACATTCATAACGCATAATAAACCTATTTTTTCATTTCATGATAAATATTAATTTCTTCTAGCATCAAAGAACACAAAAGATGCAGATAGTTGGTGGAGATATGGAATATAAGAATCCCTGTGTTGATTACGAAACCAATAATCGAAAGTTAAGTTGGGGACTCACCATTTTTAGCGCCAAGTCAGGGACTCACCATTTTTTCCCCCGTTAGCAGATTGCTTAATGCATTCCAAAGAAATTTAAGATTTTAAAAGTCCTGCATACCGAATCCCATCACGCTGCATACTAACAACTTAATTAAATAAGAAAACCGAGATGTGCTGGAAGGCAAATCCTTCATCATACCAAAATATCATTCCTGTGTAGAACACACTAATAATATGTGACGTGAAAGACAATATAAAACCATCCTGAGAGTCAACATTCGTAGTTGCTCAGTTCAAAACTTAGCGAAATGTTGATTGTGAAATATAACTTATCGCTGATTTTTACACAATGGAACACCTTTTGTAACTTCTGAGGAATTGATTTAACTTTAGGCCTAGGCCTATATATTCAATTCCGTAATGTTACTGCAAACGTAATTTTCTTGATTTATTATTACATATTTATTGACATATTCCTTAATTTTATGGTCTTAATCGCAAGTAGACCTATATTTAATAAGATTTTAGGGCAGGGTTTTACTTAAGAATATCGAATAATGACCATCTATTAAAAAAAAAAAAAACAAATCCGTTGCGGACAGCCCATGGAGGATCAAGGCCTACTTGCCAACTAATGGCTTCACATTCGCATACTTCAGAAGAGGTGAACGATTATCCAACCAACACCGGAGTAATGTGTGGTTAGCACGATTACCCTACCAGTCGTTATAACTGGCTTAAGAAACCAGACAGTCATTTTAATGTTACTGTTTTTGGACAAAATGTGAGTAAATTTTCAAATTGCAAGAACCTTGCATTGTTAATTCTTGTCAATGTTTGCATAAAACTATAGATGTGAAACAAGATTCTCTGATATGAAGAGATCTAATATAAAACATCCTAACAAAAATGGAGTGTCAAACCTTCTAAATAATTTGAGATTGTATACCACCTTTCAACTTAGATAAAATCTCCAGTGAATATTGTGCTTATTTATTCCACGTTCCTGAATGAATTTAAATATAGAACAGATTTGAAAATTTTTGGCAAAGACTTACACGTTATAATAACTGCTAATAAATATTATGTAGAATGAAAAAAACATTTTCAGGATTGCAATTAACCCAAAATATAAAGAAATTTTTCTCAAACATTTCCATGGTGAATGATTATTTCTGTTCTCTTGATCTGAGAATCCTTTTGTTATCACAATATCCCACAGTTTATTACGATTTGGGCTATCGAATGCTTTTTCAAAATCTATTATGTGTAATAAATGTTGAATTCTCTTCTCCATTAATTTTTTTCAGGATAAAAATGCAATCTACACAATATCTACCTTTTCTGAATTCACACTGTTACTCGATCAATAAGTATTCATTAATCTCAATTACTCTCAAATTAATAATTTTGGGATTTACTTTGTGTGTAGGGTCTAATATTTAGCTTATGCTTATATACTTAAGCCTATAGGTACCCTCGTAATCGCGTGTTTCATTTTTAATAATAATAATAATAATAATAATAATAATAATAATAATAATAATAAAGTTATGCTATCTAGATTATTTCGTGTATTACCTTAGTACTCGTATTCGCCAGGTAGTTTCGTATCTCAGTAATTTTATTAACATCTTCTCCCCTCTTCACTCGACAAGCACAGAGATGAGAACTTGACGCACGACACATCACGATCAACGCTTACGATCACACTACACGTTTCGGACTCGCCATATAGGTACATACATAGGCCTATTACCATTATCTGCTTGGCATACTATGCGGAAGATGGCGTCTAGATAGTTGGGAAGTGTGCATCGTCGTAATAGTTGGTGTCAATATTGACAGTCATTAAAGAATAAAATAAACAGGGAAGAAAGGTTCGAGATTCGTCAGTAAGAAGTTAGGAGGAAATTATGATCTTCTTTAATACAAAATAGGCCTAATTACCCCGAAGGCGTAAGCAAAACAACAGAGAATGTTTTAACTTCGAGTACAGATATGCAGGAAGAAATTCAAATACAGCAAATATTCACTTTAAATATATAATTACAATATTAGTCCTAACAAAATTATATTGGAATAGATATTTTGTGATGCTGCAGAATGCAATGAAAGCCATTTTGATATGTCCGTGTTTGAAACGTTCATCTCTGTTTCTGAATGTTTTGTACAACAAATATCACAGATTCGAAAATATCAAGAGTGTCATATTTAGGCCTACGCAAACATCGGAGGCGGTTGGTGAAGAAATAATTGAGTGCTCTCTTTACGCTTGAGGTTTTTATTTTCCAAATCTGTTAAATTGTAATTGTAATTTCAGTGTACCAATAAATCTGTAGCATTATATTTGAAGGGTTCAGAACCATAGTGGGCCAAGCGCCATTTACTAAAACAGTAGAAAAAAAAGGGTTAAAATGAAGTTATTGCCATAATTCAACGGAAATATATAGAAAATAATATAAAGCATACACATTAAAACTAAATGATATGTCAATCTTCATTAAACTATGGTATTCACTTAACTTTAACCATTGTTTTCTCCGTTTTTAATAAATGGCGCTTGGCCCACTATGGCTCTGAATCCTTCATTTATATTGCTTTCTATTTGTAGGTCTACTCTTTCATAAGTATATTAGTTCCTCTTTTGTGATGTTGCTTCCTTTGCAATGCATTTTGGCATCTAAGGTTTTAAATTTTTAACTCCTTTCAAACTTCTAAGTTCTTATATGCGCCTAAACCCATTTTTGTGCCTTAACATTCGATATCTAGTTATTAGGTAAAGCAGTACGTACAACAATGGGATGCACATGTATAAAACTATGTTTAAAGAACGAGTGTTAAAAGACTGGACGATAGAGATGGTTCGATGAGGTGGAAAACTCATAAAGAATAAAAGAAAGAGATAAAAATAGTGGAAGTGGAGAAACAAGAGGGAGAAGACGGGGAAGAGAAAAGGATGAGAATGGAGCGAGAGAAGAAGAAGTGGAGAAATAAGAGGAAGAGAGAAAGAGAAAAAAGAAGATGAAGAGCAGGAAGAAGAAGAGGAAGAGGAAAATAGGAGGATGAAGAAAAAGAAGAGGACGGAGAGGAAAAAGAAGAGGACGAAGATGATATAGAGGAAGAGGAGAAACAGGAAGACGAAGAAGAAAAAGAAGAAGACGAGAAACAAGATGACGAAGAAGGGATGGAGGAAGAAGAGAAAGAGAGACATAAAAGGATTAAGACGATAAAGAGAAAATAGAAGAGGAGGAAGAGAAGGTGGAGAAATAAGACAAGAAGAGGAGAAAGAGGAAAAAAAGAGGAAGAGAGAATATGGAGAAAAAAAGGGCTATTTTCAATATTATGAATATAAGCAAAAACGGTAGGATTACAATGGATGAAATAAAACTAAGTACTTAGAGAATATGTAGGGCCTACTTCGGATCAAACTCCGGTCGTTGGATTAGTCTTAAATTGATATAGATACGGACCCTTGACATGTACTGTAGGTAATATATACACATTTTACATGTCATTGTGAAGGCAGACATGATTCTGTAAATTCTGAAGAGATATAATATGAAGAGAGGAAAAATTCACACAAAGTTAGCAAAGAATAGAACCCAATAAAAACAGCAGTCACTGTACTCTTCAGGGAAAAAGGAAAAGAATAAATATTTTGCAACATAAGACTGTGTTGTCTCTCTCTTCAGGATTTGGTGCTATCAGTGCTATGATCATCATGTCATTTAATCGCATAGTATGAAATCTTTATAGAACTCCGTATCTTTTCCTTGTGCTTGTTGCATAACTTGAGTTATGAAGGAAAAGACCCTGAAACTTGATCAGTTGGCGTGCCAGTCGGCTGCTTCAAAAAACGCAACGCATTCACAGAGTCATTCACCCAATTGTACATAAACACATTACGACTACGCAAATATTATATCACTGCAGTAAGAGGTGACCTTAGGCATACTTATTGACAGGTGGACGATTCCTACGTGAGAAATAGCACATACACTACACATTTTCGTGATTGATGACACAGAAGGCACGTGTTCCTCCTGGACTTTGCAATGGCGCTTGTGGTGTAGAGGAAAATTATTATTATTATTATTATTATTATTATTATTATTATTATTATTATTATTATTATGATTATTGTTATTGTTACTGTCGCTGCTGCTACTACTACTGCTGCTGTAAATTTTTTACATAAAATGTAAATACAGAACTAAAAGATCCGACTTTATATGACTGGAGGAACCAAGTTGTTTCACAAACACAGCTTTTAATCATGGAATCTGCTTTGGACCAAGGCTATGTAACAATATTATTGAAAAATACCCATGTTTATACAATTTTAATGTCAGCAAATTCAAAATTACCGTTAAAATTACTATTTTTTTTAAAGAATGTGTATTTATTTAATGTGTATTTATGCATGTATATAAGTTAAATTGTAAAAAATTAAAATAGTATTTTTCTAGTTAATTTAACTTAAGTTTAAACCCACTTTGTTTCATATAATTATGTTTATCTTTGTTAAGTGAAAGTGTGTAAATGTGAGTTTTTTTCATTATGTATGTACTTTTTTTTTCTGTGAACTATAAATAATAAATATCAAAATATCATTGTTAAGTGTATTCCGAAAAGTATCGTACTGCAATGGCTAAAAACACTGCCCTCTGTCGGAAGGCAAGAGAGGTGGACATGAAGTCAAATCACGTAACACGAGGAAAATACCTGAGGAAAAATACAAATGTATTGTGAAATTAATAATATTCTCTCCCCCTCAAGCTTAAAATTTCAGAGAGTAGCTCATTAGGTACTTCTTATACACAATGTTTCCAGTATGTTTTTTTTTTGTAGTTTTTCCTGGTATTGATTTCGTTAGAATTCTTGTTACTCCATTGCCAACTAGTATCAGGAAATATTTTATGACCCCCATTCACTGAATTATTATAATTTATTATTTTTATTACTATCATTAGTCATTACCCTATAGCCTAGTCAATTATCAATATCTTTTATAATTCTTACGAAGTTCTCTTCTAAGTATTTAAGTTTCCGAATAAAGTACTTTCCTTTTTACACTTACATAATGCTGCCCAGTTACTGAATTATTATTATTATTATTATTATTATTATTATTATTATTATTATTATTATTATCATCATCATCATCATCATAAATTAATTACTAGTATTCTTTTCTGGAACTTCTCATATCTACATAGTATTCCCAATGTGTTTATTTATATGTAGTAGCTAAACTTATCACATAGGCCTGTGCTTTCTATTATCGATTTAAAATAATATGCATTTAAGCCCTTTTCTTACAATAGATTATTGTAATCCCAATAATTACTGAAGTCACAAAATAAAATTCCACTTCCAACACTTGCATCGTAAATAACTATTATGTTTCCAATTCATTGATGCGATTTGTATTGTTAGTATAGCCAATATTATTAGTATCATCATCACAAGCACTTCTTCGTATTCTTATGTAATGTGTTATTCACAGGTATTGGGATTGTAAAGGCATGCGATTAGCATTGTTGAAGACACGCTTAATACCATACAGGAGAAAAATTCTTCGTTCCATAAGAAGAAAGCCTTTGCTTATTATAAACATCTCCTTCCTATTTCGATGTATTTATAACCACTTCGCTTATCGCGTATAATCACAAATCTTAATGTAGCGTCTCTGATGACGCATTTAAGGGATCTTAATGTTGTCGAGACACGTGGCTATTGTGATGTACTGTAGAAGGAAAGGTGACAGGATATTTTCATGTCGATTGCTGTTGACATTAAACTAGGAGTTGCGGACAATGAAGGCTTTCTCTTCATAAAACGAACTGTACAAGACAAGGGACACACATCCAGTCCCTGTAGGAGGGAAAGAAATATCCTCTTCCTTTACCGGAATTAGATTTGTAGCAGGAAAAGCTGCTACTCGAGGGACAGCGGAAAAATGAAGAAATATTAAATAAATTAGAGGATAAACTTCAGAACACGGTTACTTTCCTTCTCCTCTTTCCCCAAAATTCCAGCCTTGTGCACACAAAATAAATTATTGATACTGAAAAGTGTCTTTTCGTAAGCGTTATGATGTGCATTCGACAAATACAGACAAATTGCTCTTTTTAGTGTTTTAACATAAATTGTTGACAGTGAGGTAACCGCATACTGAAATTTTCCTAAATTAAACATCACAATCTACTATATAATTAAAACTACTCTTCGATACAGAGAAGAAGTCTGGAGAACAACAGAATAATATGAGTCAGAAGAAACAAGATACAAGATAGTCTAAGCAGACGCTATAGAATGGTCGTATGTAATGTTTAGGAGGGATATAATTAGAGTCGAGGGGAGCACTGAGACAAAACTGGATACAAAGACAGCAGTCATAAATGACGTAAAGAAGAAAAAAGTGAGCAAGTGCATGTATGTACACGTGGAAAGGAGGAAAGGAAGTTGTCGAAGCAAGAGAAAAAGTTTGAGTGGCTTGAGAGAACAGCGAAACGAAAGAAAAAAAGTTTTAATACAGGCATCAGATGTCTGAATTTGTTAATAAACCTACTCCATGAACTATTTTAGCAGCATCACAATCTTTCCTTGCGCTTCTAGTGATACGTTTTTTATGTTAATATTATATACATATAGGCCTACTATTATAGGACACTTTGGTGCCGTATTTGTGTATAGTATTATAAAGACACCAAGCCATTAAAATAAAGTAAAATGATATGAAATAATCAAACAGCAAATAGTTCTCTAAAATGCTGCGGCGTTTGAAAGCATATTACTTCAATAGCCTTATGAAAATCTAGTTTCCCGAGGTAAATCTAAAATGCGACAATAAGTACTTTCAGCATGGCGTCTCTCGGAAGAGAAGTGTAACCATAAGTACCATGTCACAAATTCACTGCGCATAAAATTCTGAACCCGGAAAAATTATCGGATAACTGTTTCTCGTTCTATAATTTTCCTGTTTTGTAAACATGTCTCTGCCTGCCGAAGTTCCGATTGAGACTTTGCACAGAACATCTTGTGACAAAGCAGGAATTAGGATAGAGAAATGTGACGCAAAATGCAGTCAAAGATGGCAGCGTTTAAATTAAAGCATCTAGATTTCAGAAGACCATGTAATCACCGTTTCTGAATAGCTTCAATGTTTTAAATTTGCCGCACAAATACTGAAATAGCTTATCTTGTCTTGGAAGAGGGAAGTCTTACGAGGAAAAGTGTGAGGTTGTCTTGGTCACGCCCTAGTTACCTACATTCCGGCCTTGAGCAACTTGAAACACGTGTTTCCGTGGCCCGTCAAACTATCCACACTAATTACACATTTCTGAAGTAAAGTTCTGTGTACAAAGTAGATACGACACTTGATCCTAAAGGAAAATACAGTCTTCTGTGTGGTTTTCTTGGTTTCTTTAAGGAAATATCACATTTAACATTGGATATAGGTGCTTTGTTTCAATCTTTAAAATAACTTTTTTAAACTGTTTCATTCATTCATTCATTCATTCATTCATTCATTCATTCATTCATTCATTCATTCATTCATTCATATTTTTTTCTGCCTAAGGGCAGCTCCTTCACTGCTAACCCTGCACTATCCAAACTTCCCCCTTTTCCGCCTTCATCTTTGAACTTCGCATATGATCCACATATTTTAATGTTGTTTATCATCTCATATCTTCTTCTTTCCCGAACATTTTTCTCATTCACTATTCCTTTCAGTGCATTCTTCAGTAGGCAATTTCTTCTTAGCCAGTGACCCCGCCAACTTATTTTTCTCTTCCTGATCAATTTCAGCTTTGTTCTTTCTACATCCACACTTTGTAGTACAGCTTCATTTCTTGTACTGTCCGTCCATTTCACATACTCCACTCTTCTCCAAATCCATATTTAAAATGCTTCCAGTCGTTTTCTCTTCACCTCTTAATGTCCATGTTTCTTGTCCTGTACAATGCCAACTCCATACAAAGCACTTCACTAGTTATTTTTTTCAGAAGTCCGCAGAAGATGCTTCTTTATATATTAAAAGCTTCATTTCCCATTTCTATCGTCCTTTTGACTTCTTGGCAGCACTTCTTGCTACATCCCAAGTATTTGAAGCTGTCCACTTGTTCTACTGTCTAATTTCGAATTCGCAAGTTTACCTTCTTTATTTTTCTCCCGAAAACATGATATTCGTCTTGTTTGCATTTGTCTTCATCACATACTGCTCACAGCTGTAATTTAGCTTCGAATATTGTAGCAATTACAGTGTATCAGTTTTAGATAACTATTTTCATAAATGGAAAGCCAGTATATTAGAAGTGATCACAATATAGTAGGCCTATGTATAACTATTATATGTAGATTTGTGCAAAAATTAATTACATTAGTGTGGCGCAAAAGTCACTTTACGCTACAAAAACTGTATTTACTTTTATGCAAAACTAACTTGAAATGGGTTACTAAACTATAAAACAAATTAATAACAAGCTGACTATTTTTTAAAAGATACAGCCAACCTATGACGACAAAATTATCATTCTTTGGTTATGACATTTTAAAATACAAATTAAAGTTTCTTATATTCATTGCCACGGGACTTTTGCATCACGAGGTATCTCTATAAAACCCGTAAAATTGATCAAATAAGCCAAATGCCTTAATTTGTATTATTAAAGAATTCATTTTAATATGTAATCCAGAGAACGAAAGTTCTTCTTATATGGATGCGTAGTAAATTATTTAATTTATCTGTGTTTTTTGAATAACAGTTCGAGAAAATAAACTGTAGGGCCTAAACAGTAATAACATTCGCAAATGGATAAATTAAATGAATTGTTATAAAGTATGTAAAACTTATCATGAGAATCCATTGCATAGGCCAAGGAGGTCCTATCGCTTGGCCATAACGATCTCCGGACCTGAATTCACATTTTTTTTCCGATGGCGGTAGGTACCACAGTCTCCAGCTGAGACTAAGAAGCAGCTGGTGGCTAGAATTTTTAGCAATCTATTCTTCGTTCCGAAACAGTACAGGGTAATATGAAAGAATAAGACAAAATTTAGTCCGTCGTTGGAATGTTTGCAATGATAACAGCAGCTACAACTTTGGTTGTACAATAAGATGTGGAGAAAACAAATGGAGACGAAAAACGCCATTAAACAGAAGAACTAAATAAAAACACCAACCTGCCTACTTTCAGGAGGAAGTGCCTCGTAAGAAGACGTCTTCAAACATTGGTTCTCTTACGCAAATTGTCTTCCTTGTACAATCCTACGGATTTCACGCAGACTACACATACATGTATACTCTGCATAAGAACTATGTAAGTAGTGCAATATGAATCACTGTTTCTGAAAAAGGAAACAAGTTTTATAACGTTGTTGTCCGTATATGTATGGGCGAGAGTGAGTACGAGTCGATTGCTGTACGTATGAGTCAATGTGATCAAACTTGGCACACATACACTACTCAGGAATATCTCAACTCCGCAAGTGAGATTCCTTCATTTCATGAACTGTGCCTAGAAGAATTACCAAATTCGGCTGAAAGTTCTAATGTGAAACATTTTGGGTGTTTATTTCTTCTCATTTCTTTTACCAAAATTTGTAAAATTCTATATGGATGTTGTCCTCCTCTGTGACTCTAGATGCTACGTTTCTGCTCACAAATTCAGCTGACCTGAGTTTGAGATTAATCTCTATTTCATAGGAAGTAAGTATGCATATTAGAGATGAACAACCGAGAAACAAAACTAACAGCGCCTGCAAAGCCGAAAACCCGCACGACAATGTTCTATACGTCGCGTCGTTGACGTAAAGACTGCTTGTGAGTGTTTCGAGACGTCGAGATTGATCACTCCCAAAGTACCGAACGTCAAGCAGCCTTGAATCGTCACAGTTGTTTATACCTGACTGAACTTTTATCTACTTTGGAGACTGTTATATATGTATAAACAATCAAGTAGCCTATTTGAAACATCATCTCTATATTTCATTGTATAATAATCCGTTCTCCAGTCTTTATTTAAATACTAGGCCCGTAATAAAAGGCTAGGAATTTTCTTTTCATATGTTTGAGTTCAAGTGTGCAATCTCAAGTAAAAAGATATTAATGTTATGTTTTATGTTTCTTAAAAATGCAAATTTATTTGAGAATTGTTTTTTTTTTCTATTTATATAACCATAGGTAATGTCATATAACATAACCAGAACATTTTGATAACTAAGATACTGTTCTGTTTTGCCTTTTTGTCTCATTTAAACAATTATAATGTCATTTATTTCAATTATGTATGTTATTTAAAGTTACGAAATCTTTCCACGCCGACCAAATGATATTTCGAAACGATGAGCGAGACTCGAAGCGCACGAGAATGACGAGACGAGACTCGAAAGACAAATGCAACGAACACAGCGAGCGAGAGCGGCAGTTAGTTTTGTTCATCTCTAATGCATATCTTATTTTGGGTATATTGCGTGTTGTCTTAAGCCGTCCTTGTGTCGTGCTGACTACATGATGATCAAGGAGTTGTATTACATATCTGTGTCTTATGTTGTTTCATAAGACAAAAATGAGAACAAAATGGGCCACAGGGCTCAATCTACATAAAGATAAATGATGATGATTATATGAAGCATGGACGACATATCATGCCAGAAAAGCAGTGTATCTGACAACAAAGTTGGACGGAGGTTCAACCAATTGTTTCTTTCTTATTCAAAAACATTGCCGTTACGGGAAATTTGAAAACCGTGAACATTTTATGAGTAGTTTATTGAAGACATATCTGGTTTAGCAAATTTTGAACATGTAGAAGTTCTAACAGATTTTACCAATTCTAGCCAAAATTAATTTTAACTGAAATGGCCAAAATGACCAAATTTGAGTTATTTAAAAAATCGATACTAATTACTTATATGCTGCCCTCATGGAACGGGCTGTAGCGTTGCGTTTAAGGCGTTGCGGTTTCTAATCCCGATGTTGTCGTGAATTTTCTTCATTGATGTGCAACGGTACAAGCGCGTACGACTGACATCCCTACTACTACTAATGCCGATTATCTATAAAGGATGGAACTTCAATTTTCCGCTACTCTGTAAGCCTCCATATGTGTAATAATTTCACCTTTTACCTCATTTAATATAAGCTTAACTTCTCAGAAGAAACATAGAAATGGCACATTATTTCTTCTGTATGCGATGCAACGAATCACTATTAAGATTTTAGTACATCTAAAGCCACAGCAACATATTAAAGCAGCAATAGGCCTAACCAAAACAATAAATATGAAAAATAGAATTCCTACAGATCTGTTTGATATTAACTTGGCATAACCAGTTACACTGTTAAAGACTACCAGTCAAGTTACTACAATTCTTTTATTTAATAGCTTTGGCATACAATTACGTAGTTTTAAATTCTGAATACATTGTTTCTAACTTTCTTCTGTAAAAACCTGATATCAGAGAATACAATTCAATGTACACAGAACTCGAAATAGGCGCACAATTCTTCGGAACTAATATAACATCCATAAATCCACTGCTTTCAACCAAGTTATTGAATCAATTGTATCTTTCACTTCTAGAATAAAGCGAGTTTCTAGAGAGGATTTAGCTTCATCCTGCAAAGCTATTACAAATAACAAGAAGCATGATTTTATCTAAATAAATTCATTTTCGTACTACAAACTGTTTCAATCTTTCAAACAAAATGATATTTTGAATTATAAAACTGTTAAAACATACGAAATATAGGCCTACGTCTAGTCTTTTTCCATACTTGACTAGTATTGACGGTTGAAGCCAATACTGACCAGATAAAAACCAATTTCGAACACCGTTGTGTTCAATTTTAGTGGCTTTAATTTCATTTTTGCGATGTTATATCAATATATAGGACACAGTTCGCAAGTACTATGTTTTAAAATAATTAAATGTTTAAAGAAAATCAACTCTAGATTTAGTTCTATACTGTTGGTCAGATTCTGGCGAAAGTTTACAGAAGCCAAAGATAATAGCATATTAAGGAAGGCTAATTATAAAATGTTCATGTATTTGGACGATTCTAGCTACTGCCGTGTATAATCCGAAGAGCCCTGTTAGGTAAAAACTGAAGTGGGATGTGAGAGGACATTGACGCCATCTGTCACCTAAATGTTAAACTTGCTTACTGTTGCTATGGATCAGTGATATTCAATATTTCATATAGGCTTAGGTCTACATGGTACGATAATTCTCATATACCGGTACACAAAATTATCGTTCATTGGGAACTTTAGCCTCCAGTTACCCTGTGGGCTTCCAACGCCTGTGATAGGGAAAACTTTATTTTTACTCTTTTTTTTTTTAAGGTAACCGGCAAGTGTAAATCTACCTAAAAATACTGCTACCGACATTCTGCTTTGTACTTCATGGAGTTTTAAAGCTCGCTTACTCACATTTTTAAAGCATATACAGCCGGCTTCAGTTAAGCTACATTGTAATTTTCATTGGCTTGGTGCTAATAAATTCTGTTTAACAAAATATAAAAGTTCTGAGCAAGAAGCTAAAAACATGTTCATATGTACCTTCCATTCTTTAAGTAATGGCAGAACACATTTCAAATGTTTTCTACATATTACCACATGCTATGTTTTGGTCTGAAAGAAAAATTAACTTTATATTCATAGTGGGAAGTGAAAATATTTTTAATTCTTTTTTTTTCCAAATTTTTACCTTATTTTCTAAAAAAAAAAATTAAAAAGTAAAATATATATATTTTTAATTTCTTTGTTTCTAAAATTTTATCTTATTTTCTAAAAGATAAAAATATATGTTTCGCTTCCCACTATGAATATAAAATTAATTTTTCTTTCCAGACTAAAAAATAGGAAGTGGACTTATGTGGAAAAAAATTAAAATATGTTACGCCATTACTTACTGAGTGGATGATAGAAATATATGAGCATGTTTTAGCTTTTTGGCTCTGAACTTTTATATAAAAAAAAACAGGATCTATTACAAGAAGGTAAATGAAAATTACAGTGTAGCTTAACTGAAGCTGGCTGTGGATACCTTAAAATTTTAATATGCGAGCTTTAACAATTTCATGAGATACAAAGCAGAATGTGAGTAGCAGTATATATTTATGTGGATTCACACTTTCCGGGTACTTTAATCGGTTATTTAACACCGCTGTATTATCTGTTAGGTTATCTAGCATAGATGGCATTGGTGATAGCGAGATGAGGCCGAGGACTCTCCATGGCATTACCTCATTTTCGCCTTACAGAAAAAAAGCAGTGACGTCTCAACGGGCCTAATCTTTAAAGTTGATGACGACGACGATGATAATGATGATGATGATGATGATGATGATGATGATAATGAGTGATAACTAGGGACTCACAAAATTCGCCGTCTGCAAAATTACGAAAAACTAAACATTGTTGAATAAGTATTAAAAAATCCTTATTGATAGTCAAAAGTTTATTTCCAGCGTGTTAAATTCTCAAATTGCTCGCAAATTTAGTAGAACATCCAAAAATAAAAGAAATCGGGTACATACTAACGAATTTTTGATGGGAAAGTTTAAGAATTCATTACAGAATTTATATGGTAGTGTTCTATTTTTCTTTTCAATAACAGAAAAAACTTTACTATATAATTATATTAACGAAATTTATTTTCGCCATGTGTGGTATGCACAATCTGTAGGCGAATCACAGAACTACAACTTTCGATGTCTTTAGAAGATAGGAAACATGTGGGCAACTAGCATATTAGATTATATCAATACGTGATATGCTTAGAAACTAAAGATAAAATTGAAACTATTTTCTAATTGATTAAATAATATTAAAATGGAAAGAAAACGAGGCAGTGCTGATAGTGGCAGCAGAATTAACAGATACTGTGGAAAGGAAAATCAATACAGAAACTTGTGTATTTTTACTAATTAAAAACTTAGTCCAATTATAGATTTTAATCAAACAAATTTGACCCTTATTAATCCAGAATTTCAAGCAAACTCACCCAAGAAATTTTCGCGCCATCAGTCATAACTATTTTCCTGATTATCTGTTGTAATCTAGAATAAAGAGTGTCTATATAGTTCAAATAACTCTTAATAATAATGTAATATGCGAAATTGGATTAGAAGAATACAGGAACTGTCCAGAAAAATTACATCCATTTCCTACTAGTTTCGAACTACTGAGAGAAAAATCAAATCGCGTTTGAGTGGAAATAGGAATATTCTTCTTTCTGACAGCGTGCAGCCTCAGAAAAATATTAACACAAACTGTGAAATTTATACTAGATATCAACTCCAAAAGCATCAGAATGATTACGGACAATGATGAATTCAAGGGCGCCTCCAGGAGATGTATTGAGGGGGGGACTGTTTCTAAGTTGAAACTCTGTTCTCAGCCCCGGAGACTTCAGGCAGGCCTATATCTAACCTATTTTGCTGTAATTTTAGGATCTGTATGTCCCGCCCCGTGACGTCGTGGTCTAAGGCATCCTACTTAGGACTCGCGTTACGTAATACGCGCTGATACGAGTCCTCATGGGAGAAGAAATTCTCTCATGAAATTTTGGCTAGTGTATGGTACCGGTGCCCAATCAGCATCGTGATACACCTGGGGAGCTAAAATAGGTAGCGAAATCCGGTCGCGAAAACCAGCTATAAGGGTTCGGGGATCATCGTGCTAACCACAGGATATCTCCGTTGTGGTTGGATGATATCTACCTCTGCTTCGGCATGTGAACGTGAGGCCAGCAGCCAGCTGCTCGGTCTGGGCCCTTAAAGGGCTATAGCGCCACGGATTATATGATAACTTTAGCTTAATAAAACTGAACTATAATTAACAAACAATTCACTTATATGTAATTGAGTCAAAACGATATTGGTTCTGTATCACATAGATGAGGATTTTCCGCTTTAAAAACTGTGAAGGAACATTTTTACGTAATCTATTTCTTGAAATTCATATATCCATGATGCCCATAATGTCAGGAACTATCCTACATGAAATTTAATAGAATATTCTGTTGCTATTAGATGAATAATGATTACTCGCAGAAATTCTAGCTACAGGTAACTTCCCTTCTAGCGAATCTACTGTCTGGGTTTTTTATTATTGCTGATGTTTTCACTCCTTTGTATTAATGTTATCTGCTGCTTTACCAATGACTGACTGACTCATACTCTCATCTCTAAAATTTTAAACGAGTGAGGCCTCGAAGTAAAGCTTCGCACAGAACCTTGTAATTGTTAACGACGACCCTCATAACAACTGCATAATGAGAAGTACAAACTACTACCACATTTTATAATACACAGATTAACTTTACACGGCCACCCTTCCCAAGGAATACAACCTGGAAACATCACTGACGCCGGTTATGCGCCAAAGAAAACAAGGGACATCGCCGAGGCGTTTTTAAACCTCCAAGTCTCCATTTCTCCGGCGGGATTCCAGCCCAAGACCAAGAATTGTACAAGACTCCAAGTCTAGGCGTCAAAACCTCACCTAAATAATAGATATATTATATGCATTTAAAACACTGGAATGTAAAATGTTGAAAGCTAAGAGGAAAAACTGTTACAGACCGGTTTTTCCACAAGGAAACACCGCAGTGAATATTCATCGTTACAGAGGAACACGATAAAGTGTATGAAGATTAATCGTAGAAATACTCTCATTTAACGGAGTTTCTCAAGCTTCTTGGCAAACACCGTAATGCTTTTCTCTCATTACGTAACTTTATGAGGGGTTGTCCTTGTTACTTACTATGCTAGCCAATTGATTATAAGTTTAAGGTGTTTCAAACTTCTCAGAGATAATGAATTAGAACAATAAAATACTTATTACTGTACTTCTTTCGACAGGGAAATAAAGCCGTCTCGTAGAAAAACTCTGTCCCTCATAGAGGGCGTCCAGGTAAAATTTGTTGGCCATTTCGAACTACTACTACTACTACTACTACTACTACTACTACTACTACTACTACTACTACTACTAACACTAGCACTACTCTTAAATACATATTTATTATTTGTCAAAATCGTTAACAATACTGAAACAAAAAATATGTAACTGAATTAACAACACAGTAAACAAGAATATACTGTATGTATTATATGATGCGTAGTGGAGGGAACGTAGCCTACTAAAGAATAGATGAGCAAGAACTGGATCGATGTGGTTTCTATCCCGGATAGAATAAGGTTATATTTCTTCACTGTAGCCAACGTTCAAGTCTCTGCCTCACTCTTATTAATGTTGGAGGTCTATCCTAGAGGGGTAAAAGACGCTATGACCTTGAGTTAGTCAATGACCCTGTTTCCAATGCACTTAACTTATGGCTTTCATGGGAACCGTCATTTTTACAGAACGGTCTTACGTTTTAGTTGCCCTAAACATTAGACTTAAACGCACTTTATTTGGAGAAATGGCTGTTCGAACAACAACAGTAATAATAATAATAATAATAATAATAATAATAATAATAATAATAATAATAACTATATTAATATAATACCGCTTATTATTATTATTATTATTATTATTATTATTATTATTATTATTATTATTATTATTATTATTATTATATTTTAAGACAGAACTCATGAACTTCTGTACTACAAGCGGAAAGCGAAACACTGTGAACATTATCATGATCATCAGATTACATTGTTATCATCTTCTTTCTTAATACCCTTAAAAACCGGTAGATTATGTCAGGGCGGATTATATAATAAAGCACAAAAATTACTACGGTATATTAAAAATTATCACAGAAAATGACAAACATCGGAGACTGCTTAGGTATATATATTTTTTTCTCTGATGTTAGTTGTCAATTTTGTTAGAGTTTACATTTCTAATGAGAATGTCTATGAAGCCATACCTGTTTCGAGATTACAAACAATGATGAATTCAGGAGACTGTGCGCTGCTCAAGATTTCTCTATCCCCATCCCAGGGGGTGTTAAGATACATGTAAACTATTTCAGCTTAATTTTAAGCCATCTGTGACAAGTTTAACTTTAACTTTGTTTCAATTACATTTTATCAATATAAAGCATGCGTTGTGGTTCTCGTTCACAGACATTCTCTCTGCATAAAATGTAATATTGTACATTAAACGTTAAGTACCATAATGCTAGTGTGAAGCATAGTGTTTTATCAGAAATATTACTGCTACTACTATTAATAATAATCTTAATGATGATAATAATAATAGCCTAATCCATAAAAGAGTGCAATCACTGCCATATAAATGTGTAAAATGGATTAATAACTGTATTCCACTTGCTATTTTATTTCTCCTCCCCCAAGAAAAAGTGAACGAAAGCGATTAGATTACAGAATTTTACAATAATAATCTCCGCGGATAATAATTACTGCTATTATAAGTTAATATGCAACTTACCCTGGGATGACATGAAGCTGCAGGATTCCTTGGTTGTAGAAATCTACCCATTGTTGGATTCATTGGATTATTCACAGTTTTCATTATCAAAAGTCTCAAAAATAAATAAATAATCTTAACCTAAAAATCTTTGGTAATGAACGAAATTCGTACGAAGACACGTTGAATTATGTAGTAGGCCTATATAAAATCACTTATAGCAAAAATATACGCGAATATGCCGTTACAAAATGACGAAGATTCAATGTAATAGCCGTAAATAGCAACAACCGAATATAACTAAATAAAAATGACTAGAGAGTATGTTCTTTTCTCATTAACCACTTTCTGACACTGCGGAAATGCCACCACTTCTTCATGTTTTATTAAATAAACACTACCGCACTACACCCAGCATTTGAACAACTGTTAACACACGTCGTGATGCATGGACGTCGAGCTCCGTTATCTGCTCGTACACAACCTCTTCGCACTACGGCAGGCAGCCGAATGAACAGAGTACAAAAAAGTGTAGCTATTATATTTCCCAGTGACGTAGAGCTTACATCACACACTGGTTACGAGAAGCTCATATGACGATGCCGAGGAAATACAGAAATACGACGAAAATGCACACAAGGGTAACTACCGTAACGTGCATCACGGAAATGTGTTATCCGTGTTATCACAGCTGGGAAGTGAGCAGATCGGAAACACGGCTATATCCAGCAAATAGCTCCTCGTCTGTGGACTCCAGTTTTGCGTCAAATATAGGGAAATATAGAACTAAGGCCGTGAAGGGGATACCCATGGGGGATGCTGCATTAACATTACATGTTATAACCTATAATGATGACACTATTCTTATCCGTGACATAGAAGATTAACGACGAAATCTTCTTTGAAAATGTAATAAAATTGCTAAATAAAATAAAAATCCAAAACAGCTTAGAAACAAGGGATGTACAGTAGTGGCAAAAAAAAAACCGAACCGACCCTTGTAGCTGATTTCAGAGCCTTGTTCACTCCAGAGCACGATAGACTGGTAACTAAGACTTTTGTGGTTCGAATCCTGCCTGGGAAGGAAACTTTATTTTGTTCCTTATTCAAATGCATTCTCAGTACTTTTCGATTGCTGATAAAATTCATGTTCTGGGAATAATAAGTTAATTAAGTAGTAAAATATGGCTTTTTTTGCCACTACTGTATGTGGCTAGTACAGAAGGGCAGAGCATAGTTGCGCCCCACGGTCAGATAAAATGCAGCAGATAAAAAAGGGTCCCTGTTTTGTGGGCATGGTTGCGCCCCGTTCCATCAGGTAGAGAAAAGGAGCATGGCATAGTTGCGCCCCGATGAAATAGGTAGAGAAAAAGACACTACGGAAACTCGAGCCTCGTAATCAACCAACTTTATTGATTTCTTATGCGATTTAATATTCATTATCGATACCATTAAAATGAACACCATGGAGTTGGCAGTACTTTATTAACTGTTTTTCTATTGTTTATGCAGTGATTATCAATAGCCTACCGTTAAAATGGACACCATGAATTTGGCAGTACTTTATTAACTAACATATTCAAATGAGTGAGCCGTTGGAATATGGGGCCTTAGCAGTCTTGAAATTTTATTAGTGATTTTCACACCGTCTGTGGCGTATAGTGAGGTTAATTTAAAATGAATGTTAAGTTTAGTGAAAAGAGTTAATAATTCACAATGGTTCTAAGTTTCAATTTTCGAAACCCTGTACCTAGGGTTAAGAAATCGATGTACAAACAAAAAATGCAGTTCATTTATTGTGTGTGATCGATAAAAAAGTGTTATTTTAAATAGCAAAATTAATCATATGCTAGGCCTACCTGATTTCAATGCGGCTATCACTGTAATATTTTTAAGTAATTTATTTAATTTATGACAATCACTTTCGTGTGTACTATGCCCATCGGGGCGCAACTATGCCATGTCCATTCTGCTACCTGATTTCTTCGGGGCGCAACTATGCAATGTCCCTTCTGCTATCTGATTTCTTCGGGGCGCAATTATGCCATGCCTAGGCCTTCCAATTGACCGCGGGGCGCAACTATGCCATACCGGTACAGAAAGGAAACAGGGAGAAGGCAAATGGAATGACACGAAGAAATTGGAAGATATTAACAATAAAGAAACGATAGCCAGACAGATGGTTATCTATGCAGTTAGACAGATAGGCAGGTAGTTGCTAGATAGGAATTACAGTAGACCACTCTTATTAAGAGACTATCCCTCTTAGAGATTGATTTTTCTTAGAACCGATGTAAAAATCCATACAACAAATACACTTTTACCACCATATAAGGACCACTCCTCTCCCCGGTCACCGATCAGTCATTTAATAGCAATTTTCTTAATAGTTTTCCCCTATTAAGATACCAGATTTCAAAATTAAAAAGCAATATTATAATTTTACAATGCAGTAGTTTGCTGCATTAAATACATTCTGAGAACTTGATAAGAGTAATGTGTTTATCTTCCAAGGTTAAAATGAAATTTGACAATGTTAACTATTCGTGCTGAATGTCCGATCATTTAATACTCTAAGGCAACGAATCCAAACTCTAAACGGGGACGCTTTATATTCATCCGTCATAGCATCAACGCTGCGCGGTGTCCGGCGGGGAAGAAAGGGGTTTAAGGGGTTAGGTACAGCTTACAGCAGTAAAATTTTTTGGAAAAATTCAACATTTTTTCTCCATTATTGTATCTTGTACAATAATGAAAATTGGTATGTATAAAACACTGTCCTTCTGCTATATGAAAAAAAAAGAAAAAAAAATTACCATTAAAAAAAATTATATATATATATATATATTCTTTTCAAAATTCAAAATGGTGGCAGTTCACTGTGGAGTGATGAAGCGTTTCCCTCATAACTCATAAACTTGTTAACTTTTTCATATTCTCTCTCTTCTATTTTATTGCTGCAACTAATGTTTAAAATATCATGCTCTTTCAACTACATTCCTTAATAAATTATATATATATATATATATATATATATATATATATATATATATTGTGTTAGAAGAAAATATTGGTATTTGACCATTTTATCAGACAATCTTTCAAAGGTAGAGAAGTGATCTTGCATCATATTGTAGATATGACATGCATAAATACACACAAAAATTTCATCACAGAATGTTGGATAGTTTTTGAATTATGTGGGAAACGTTTCATTACTGCACAGTGAACTGAATTTTGAAAAATAATATATATATATATATATATATATATATATATATATAATTTTTTTTAATCGTAAAATATTTTTAATATAAAAGGACAGTGTTTTACAGATACTAATTTTCATTTTTGTACAAGATATAGTAATGAAGGAAAATAATGTTGAATATTTCCAAAATTTTACCGCTGTAAGCTATACCTAACCCCATAAGAGAAGTCATATGGCTCCCCGTGAGAGAGTAGAATTCGCTCTTGGTTGCCTGCCCTAAGGAATGTGGGAATTTATAGATAGAAGTAGGTTGTTGTTAAAGGTTGTGACCACTGCACATGGCTGTCATGGTCTGACCACTGATTTTACCTGCACAGCACTTGCTCCCTTGTAACAGCTTTATTTCTTTTGGCATTGTTTAAAGCCGTTACGAGTAAAAACATGTTCAGTAAAACGAGACTAGTCTTATCGTTGGACGATTGAGTCAAAGTGATTCGCGAAAGTGAAAGTGGTTTTCTGAGAGAAAATTAGAGGAAAAATTTAAATGGGTCAAAACTCATATTAATTCAGCTGTAAAATCGAAGGAAAAATTAAAACCGAGTCGAATTTCATTTACATACTGCGCGACTGAAGAACATAAATAGACTTCTTAATACATTTTATATTGATCTGAGAGAGCAACGGTGAATTGTTCAATGGTTGAGCTGCTTGGACTTTCTCCATTGCTAATTTTCAAAATTGTAGTACAACGTTTCGAAGATCCCCACAGTAGGTTTTCATCTGACAACGAAGAGAGATTCACTCTTCAAAACGTTGAGCTACAATTTTGAAAATTAGCAATGGAAAAAGTCCAAACAGCTCAACCATTGGATATTTTATATTAATGGCGGGAACTTACCGAAAGATAGTTTAGAGAATTAAATTGTAAAATAATAATAATAATAATAATAATAATAATAATAATAATAATAATAATAATAATAATAAATAACGTAGAATTGTTTTGTACACAACTTATTATAATTAACAATACATTCCAAGTTATTCTATTTTATATACGTACAGTAGTTTAACTATAATAATAAATAATGTAAAATGTTTTGTACATAACTTATTATAATTAATAATACATTCCAAGTTATTCTATTTTATATATGTACAGTAGTTTAACTATAATAATAAATAACGTAAAAATGTTTTGTACACAACTTATAATTAACAATACATTCCAAGTTATTCTATTTTATATATGTACAGTAGTTTAACTATAATAATAAATAACGTAAAATATTTTGTACACAACTTATTATAATTAACAATACATTCCAAGTTATTCTATTTTATATACGTACAGTAGTTTAACTATAATAATAAATAACGTAAAAATGTTTTGTACACAACTTATTATAATTAACAATACATTCCAAGTTATTCTATTTTATATATGTACAGTAGTTTAACTATAATAATAAATAACGTAAAATATTTTGTACACAACTTATTATAATTAACAATACATTCCAAGTTATTCTATTTTATATACGTACAGTAGTTTAACTATAATAATAAATAACATAAAATGTTTGTACACAACTTATTATAATTAACAATACATTCCAAGTTATTCTATTTTATATATGTACAGTAGTTTAACTATAATAATAAATAACGTAAAAATGTTTTGTACACAACTTATAATTAACAATACATTCCAAGTTATTCTATTTTATATATGTACAGTAGTTTAACTATAATAATAAATAACGTAAAATATTTTGTACACAACTTATTATAATTAACAATACATTCCAAGTTATTCTATTTTATATATGTACAGTAGTTTAACTATAATAATAAATAACATAAAATGTTTGTACACAACTTATTATAATTAACAATACATTCCAAGTTATCTTAATTTATATACATACAGTAGATTACTAATTATTCGTGTAAAAAAGCCTCCCCGATTAAGCAATCACCCCTCTAAAAGATCAATTTTACAAGGGACTATCAGAGGTCGATATTGTTATGTTTTATTTGACGACGCTCGCAACTGCAGAGGTTATATCAGCGTTGCCGGATGTGCCGGAATTTTGTCCCGCAGGAGTTCTTTTACATGCCAGTAAATCTAATGAGATGAGCCTGTCGCATTTAAGCACACTTAAATGCCATCGACCTCGCCCGGGATCGAACCCGCAACCTTGGGCATAGAAGGCCTGCGTTAGACCAACTCGCCAACCAGGTCGACTCAGTGGACGATCAATACAGCTTTCACTGTATGTAGAGGTAGATGTGTAACTAGTCTTGGTGAGTAGAGAGGTAGAGAAATAGCTAATAATACTATTAAATCGGTAGTTTGATCGGCAATAACTATAAGGTAGGAATATAACTTAGTTATACTTTTACAGGTAGGTAACTAACTAGATATGGAGATAATTAGCAAAATAGATAGAAGAATCCGATGCTGACAGGTGGACCATCCTGCCTCCGCCCTGACAGAGCCAGATCCAATCCTCGGATAAGTACTTGATAACCCCCGCGGTCCGGAACCCCAAGCTCTTCATGTATCAGCATCAAAAACCCGTGTTACCGCCAAGACTTCACCCAAATCTATTTTTAACTATTGTATGATACATGAATTGGAGGGAAGATGGAATTGTTAGTGAAATGACAGTGTAAAATGGGAGTACTCCGAGAAAAACCCTCTGCAATGTAGGCTTTTTCGAATATAAATTTTATAACAACCTAGACGGGGATCGAATCCAGGCCGCCTGGATAGAAAACCAGCGCGCTAAAGCCTGAGCCGCAGATCCGGCAATAAACCAGAATTGTCGAAGGCACCAACTCACGAACTAAGGTTGCGATCATGTGAGGGTCCCGAAGCCTTTGAGTATGCAATGATAGACTATAACGCTATCGCACTGTTAAAAGCAGCAGATGTCTGATAATTATTACTGCACATACTTTCAATACTAATTCAAGAAATTTAAATCATTGATAGAATTTAAAAAAAATAATATTTAATAGAAAATGTTCATTTACATTAGCTTGATTAACTTTATGCCAACTTAAGCTTACGCGTTCCATTAGATTTCACGTCCATCAATGCGGGTTCCTAACAAGAAAACTCCGATTACATTCTACTTTATAAAACAAGTTTCCAAAATGTTTAGTTCATGACAATAAAAAAATATGTCCGCAGCAGAACTCCTTCAGGGAAAAGGAAGATCGTAAAATATCTAATGAAAAATATATAGGCCTAACTTGATGTGAATTCAGACAGTTTATGAATGAGACAAATGACACTATACTAGAATACTGCCTTTAGTACGCTTTTGTATGCACAATCTAAAGACTTTTTACTAGGTTATTTAACGATGCTGTATCAACTACTAGGTTATTAAGCATCTATGGTATTTGTGATAGCAAGATGGAATTTGGCAAGATGAGGCCGAAGATTCGCCATGTGAGTAACCTGATATTCGTATTACAGTTGGGAAAAACCTCAGGAAAAAACCCAATCAGGTAGACTACTCAGCCAAACCCACGCTCGAGCACAGCTCCGGATCAGCAGGCAAATGCGGTAATTACTGCTTTGAGCTTTGCCAATGGCTCGCACCTAAAGACACTAGCTGCAATGTAGCTAACCCTTTGACGCAAAAATTGGTCGCTCTTCAGAGACCAAGTCCCACTTCTGTGTTTACACGCGTGCGTTTTACATAGAGAGATTCGAAGCCCGGTCTTTGTAACGAGAAGAAAGAGCTCTATCGCTAAGCCATTAAGGCTTCGTAGGGAATAAGTCTTTTTGTGAATACAGATACGTCGTCGCTGCTATGACTTGTCTTCATCCTCAGATCTCGATGCTTAATATTTCCCCGTGTGAATCTCGCGATAATCCGAACGACACTCAGGAAAATTCACACTACAGGAGAGCGATAATTTTCCGTGTCAAACGGTGTGTAATGATAGTATTTAAATAAATAAATACATAATGAATCAATAAATGAATGAATGGATGAATTAATAAGTAAATAAATAAATTTAAATGAATGAATGAATTAATTAATTAATTCATTCATTTATTGATTCATTATGTATTTATTTAAATACTATCATTACACACCGTTTGACACGGAAAATTATTAATTAATTCATTCATTCATTCATAAGTAAATAAACATAAGGAAATAAGGAAATAAATAAATAAGGAAATAAGGAAATAAGTAAGAATAATTGAATGAATCAACAAATGAATGACGAATGAGAGGATAAACGAATGAATGAATCTAAATAAATGAATAAATAAATTAATTAAGAAATAATAAGTAAATAAGAAAGTAGATAAGTAATAAATAAATAAATAAATAAATAAATAAACAAATAAATAAATAAATAAATAAATAAATAAATAAATGAATAAATAAATAAATAAATCTGTGGCGCCACATCTCATAGAGGACAAAGGCCGATCATGACGACTATTGATCTGACATAGATGAACGATCATTCAGCCAGTACAGGAGAAACGTATGATGATCCCCGCGAGCCGTTATAGCTGTTTTCAAACCGGATTTCTCTAATCACTATTTATCACGATACTCAGTGGGCATCAGTTCCATATGTTTGCCGAAATTTCATAAGGAAACTTCTTTCCTCATGAGCAGAGGGCGGATCAGAGTGACCAGGTTCCGTGACTTCATGTTACTGATGCAGAGAGCAGAATGTCTCGGCACGTGTTCCCTAGGTACAGACAGTGAGTAAAGAATTATACAGTACGTAGTAGGAATATCATGTTCCGCTTCGCAAACAGGTGGCGTATGCTACTACTAGTAGAAGTAAATGCGAAGTTATTATGTGGGAATACGACTATCCGATGAACTATTACTTATAGTAGTGGCCTACTGGAAAGAGATATTTACTAACGTGTGAGACGATAGAAATGGTGAACCACAAAACAATGGCAATTGTATTTTCTAATGCCATGGATATTTTGTGGCCTAATGGTATCAGGTATAATAATGTATTTCCTTTAGCCATAGATGCTGAGCCCTATATGATAAAGACGGCCAAGGACACAAAAATAATGTATCCTAAGTTGGTTCACCTAGCTTGATTAGGAGATGGACTCCATAGGATGGCGGAAGTAATTCACTCTTCTTATAGTGACGTCGAGCTTTATAGGTAATGTTAAGAAAATTTTTCTGAAAGCACCTTCCCGAATACAAAAATTCAATGAAATCGCTCCCGGGGTTCCCCTTGCACCAAACCCCATAATAACAAGATGGAGTAGTTGGCTGGACGCTGCCTTCTATTATGCCACATATTATGTTCAAATTGTGAAAGTGATCAATAATTTAGATTCTACAGAGGCACATGCAATTGAAATAGCAAAATCCCTCATTTCAGTTGATTTTTTCGAGCAGTTTAGATTTCATACAGAAGAACTTTTGTCACTTACCGAAAGCCATAACGTTGTTACAAACATCTAATTTACACATGCCAAAGACTATAAACATAGTGGAAGAAGTAGGTTATCTGTAAAACTTAAGGAAACCAAAGCCGGAGAAGTTACGAAAAAAGTGAACGAGAAACTTCAGAATGTTAGTAAAAAATAATTATTTTTCAATCATGTGTGGTGTGCGAGATATGTTGCTGCAAAAACAGAGCTCTCCAGATCAAAAAGTGAAAGAAAAATGTCAGATATTGATATAAGTTAGTATATTATTCGTATGCACCTATTACGTCTTGCGATGTCGAAAGGAGTTTCTCACGATATAATTTTTGTTTAATTGAGAGACGCAGAACGTTCACTTTGGACAATCTCCACATGTACATTATTGTCCACTGAAATGCACAGACTACGTAGTATTCACTTTACACGCAAGTACAATATAGTGTTTTATAACGGAATTCAAATTCACAGCCGTCATGTACAGTACAGTACACGCATTCTTGCAGGTACGCGCCCGTCGTGTACTTCTGGAGTCACCGTCTCTGCTTCAACGTAAACAGACTAGGCCTATAGTAAATGGTGAGTAAACTTGTAAGAACAGTCGCTCTGATCCGTCCTTTGCTCATGAGGATTCGAACCGGCGCTAAGACGTTCTAGACCACGAGGCTAGGACGCGGGTTGATGATAGTTACACGTATGCGTTTAAATTGATATCCATTTAAATGACATCACACTTTTGCAGGAACTAAATGTATAATTAAAGTGATAAGAAAATATGTGATCTTTATATAGGAAAAACTTAAGAATTACCAGATGTCCAAAGTGAAAAAATCGCGTATAGATTAAAGTGTAAAAGTAAAATTAGTTATAACGTTTAACACTAGATTTAGGAAGTATGTCCAAAATAATGAAAGTTTTACATACAGTCTACAACTGTTCAGAGACGCATTTCTCTAAAAATTGATTAAATTGCAAGGTTAAAAATAATTGGTGTGTTATTCTCCAAATTATCAACATTTGTCCAAGCATTAGGTCTACTAAATGAAAGAAACAATGCAACAAGGACAAAATATTTGAGCAGATATCACTAATAAATTGTTTTACCATCTCAATCATATGAAATTTATGGAAAATTATCTACACATGTTCAAGTTTATAATATTAATCAGTTACAAATTCATATTGCAAGGCAATTACAATCGTTGCACAATTTCCGTATTGTAAAATTTTACTATTTTCCTTCCTTCAATGTTTATTTCCAGCTCGCATCCTCTTTGTTCTTCCTTCTTTCTTTATTTCCTTATCCTTATCGCTTCTCTTTTTCCTCTTCCCTCTTCCGCGCATCCTTCCTTTCCTCCTCCTCCAATTCTTATTTCCTTCCTCCATTCATTCATAACTTGTTAATTTCTTTGCCATAGTACAAAACGAAGAAAAAATTTTTGATTATATATAAATTGGATACTTCTAAACTGAAATACAGAATGTGATTTTTAAGAAGGACCATTTGTGATTATGTATAAATAGGCCTATATTTCAAAATTGAAATACAGAATGTGATTTATCGGAAAGGCGATTTGTGATTACATTATATAAAAATATACTTCAAAACTGAAATACAGAATGTGACTTGTAGGAAGGGCGATTTGTGATTACATACAACTATACTTCAAAATTGAAATACAGAATGTGATTTCTAGGAAGGGTGATTTGTGATTGTATACAAGTATACTTCAAAACTGAAATATAGAATGTGATCTGTAGGAAGGGCGATTTGTGATTATATACAAATATACTTCAAAACTGAAATACAGAATGTGATTTGTAGGAAGGGCGAGTTGTAATTAAATACAAATATACTTAAAAATTGAAATACAGAATGTGATTTCTAGGAAGGGCGATTTCTGATTATATACAAATATACTTCAAAACTGAAATAAAGAATGTGATTTGTAGGAAGGGCAATTTGTGATTATATACAAGTATACTTCAAAACTGAAGTACAGAATGTGATTTGTAGGAAGGGCGATTTGTGATTATATACAAATATACTTCAAAACTGAAATACAGAATGTGATTTGTAGGAAGGGCGATTTGTGATTATATACAAATATACTTCAAAACTGAAATACAGAATGTGATTTGTAGGAAGGGTGATTTGTGATTATATACAAATATACTTCAAAACTGAAATACAGAATGTGATTTGTAGGAAGGGCGATTTGTGATTATATACAAATATAAGATTAAGATTAAAGATTTATTTATTTAACCTGGTAGAGAATGTGATTTGTAGGAAAGGCGAGTTGTAATTAAATATAAATATACTTAAAAACTGAAATACAGTAAGTTTATGCGATTTGTAGGACGGACGATTTCTGATTATATACAAATATAGCCTATTTCAAAATTTAAATACAGAATGTGATTTGTAGGAAGGGCGAAGTCAAAAGCACCTTCCCCTTCTGCTCATAAAAGTCTCATTTCAGATAGGGATGACAGTTTTTTCCTTTATACCGTACATTTTCTTAGAAACAACTTTGTGAATGTGCACACTGATATGATTATATTGCGATTACATCTTATCAGCAACTTGATGTTTGTAAAACTACCTATCTTGGGTTTCAGACACAGTTTCGGCAGCATAGATAGGTAAGTATTACGTGTTAATGAAAAAGGTTCTGCGTTTTGAGCTACATTTTAAATTAAAATTCATAATATTCATTTAATACAGTATTATCTGCTCTGAAGGACGTTTCTGGAACTAAACCACCTCTGTGTTTAACAGAGTGATAAAATAATGAATCTCTCACTGCTTTCAGTAGCGATAAGAAAATTTGTTAACAAAATACCTTTGAACAGTTTACTTTCTTAAATCACTGGAAGAATTTTGTTCTCACTAAAAATTTAGGGCTTAATTTATCAGAAAAAAAACAAACAAACATTATTGTATAAAAACTCCAAAAGGAAGAAGAGAAAATTAAACGATGAAATCGTTCAAAGACCGTCGGTTTACCTTAAACTCTAATACAGTCTTCACTGGAGAAAAATCGGTTGGACTTTCCAGCGTTTGCTCCTTTACCGTTCTAAAACAGCACAGTGCGCGCTTGGAAATGTTGTTTCGCAATATTATATTGCGACTGTTTCAGAGTGTTTAGATTATGTTGAGGTAAACTATTGTATTATCAAAGAATGGTGGTCAATTTCACTAAATTCTTACTTACATTTACAGTCTTTCCCCTTTTCAATGGTCGTTTAGCCTTGTTGTCCTCCACAACTGACGATCTTCCACACTTCCTCTCCATAACTTTATTGCTCTATGAACCTAACTTCACCACACCGAGCCATACGAGCTCTTCCTCCTTTTCTATTCTGCAAGATGTTGGCTGATTATGGTATGTAAGCCATTTTTCCTCGTTCATTACTGATACGTGACCGTGTCGAGGTAGAAACTTCATTTCCAGTATATACAAAATAAGCCATTTGCACCAATTACCACTTTAATATTCTCAGTTCATGTAAGCAGCATTCCACTCCAACCATCTCTTCTTTTTCATATTTTCTTATCATAAGATTTCGTGATTTTCACGGATATAGAGAAGTGTTACAATTATGAAACAGGGATACAAATATGAAATAGTGTGATATACGACCTGAGACTTGTATTCTAGCGGACGCCTTCCAAATTACTAGCACTAATACCTTATAGCCTACTCTCTTTCCAACCAGTCTTCGGACTGTTGACTAAATATATTTTTAATATAGTTAGAATATGTTCAGTTTCCTAGAGAGCAATTTGGTGTTTAGATTTTTTTATTTTATTTTAGTATGTTATTTTACGACGCTTTATCAATATCTTAGGTTATTTAGCGTCTGAATGAGATGAAGGTGATAATGCCGGTGAAATGAGTCCAGGGTCCAGCACCGAAAGTTAACCAGCTCATATTGGGTTGAGGGAAAACCCCGGAAAAAAACCTCAACCAGATAACTTGTCCCGACCAGGAATCGAACCCGGGCAGACGTGCTAACCGCTATTCCATAGGTGTGGACTAGTGTTTAGAAAAGCAACGGAACTGCACATGAGAAAGTTGTACGAACTCATTGGCAACCACATCATTGTTACGTACATAAATTGCAAGAGGTACAATGCCAAATCTCGGTATATTTATTTCTGTTTATCGTATATATTTTCAGTGATAATAATTTATTTTATTGGTGTTTTAAGTTGGGCACGATGTATGATAAAGCAGACTTCAAGTAGAAATCTCTCCTAACGAATGTTTTGTTTCTTGCGTAAGATGAAGTGAATGAAATGAGTAGTCCAATGTGTCCTATGATTGGGAGAAATTAATATTACCAGATGCAAAAATATTCCTACTTTTGTTGAGAGTTATTTTAAAGTTCAATAGAAAACAAAGATACCCCAATCAAGAGAGAAACTTCCACTCGGTTGTAAAAGCATTTCCTTCCGTGGGTGAACCACTGAAAAAACATATAACGAAAACGGAAGAATTTCTTTGGGTCCACATTAAATGATTTCATTTGGGTATGTCTTTGAATATTAGTTCAAGAAAATAAACTACAAATAGAAATATCATGAGCAAAATGATAAAGGAATAATTTAAAGTCCTGTGTGTGTCACATTCGTCTACGTTCATTATTTAACTTGTAAGCGAAATGTCCAACTCTATACATCATATTACGACTTCGGACGCTTTCTATCATTGTTCGTAAGATGACCTTCTTTCTGATTCTTGATAAGTCTGTGCTTCCGAGAATTTCACTCATTGACCTGATTACTGTTCTTGCTTAATTCAACTGCGGACGTCTCTTTCGTAAGTTCCAGACTTGATGACAGAGCCAAGATTTCAGGATTGATCAACATAATAATTGTGTTCCCCATTCGCGACAAGAGATGTAGCTAAAGATTGATCAACAATAATTATATTGCAATTCACAATCAGCATAGGTAGAGCCAAAGTATATGGATTGGTCAACAATAATTATATTGCAATTCACAATCAGCATAGGTAGAGCCAAAGTATATGGATTGGTCAACAATAATTATATTGCAATTCACAATCAGCATAGGTAGAGCCAAAGTATATGGATTGGTCAACAATAATTACATTGCAATTCACAATTGCAATTACTGCTTGATGATAAAGCCACAGTTTCTGTATTTATCGACGAAATAATTGTAACTACTGCCATTCACATCCACAGCTACTACTTGGGAAGACCACAGTTTCTAGATCGATCAAAACAATTATATACTGAAAATCACAACCAGAATTACTACGAGTATTTGATGTTAGAGCCAAGCTTTTTTAATATATCAACAAAATTGTCATTCACATCCAGAGTTACAACTTCATAATGCAGTCAATATCTTTGGATTGATCAACAAAATAATTGTACTATCATTCACATCCAAAGTTACAATTTCATAATACAGCCAACATTTTTGGATTGATCAACAAAATAATTGTACTATCATTCACATCCAGAGTTACAATTTCATAATACAGCCAAAATTTCTGGATTTATCAACATAATAATGTAAGTAGTGCAAATCACAACCAGAATTAATATTTGATGATAGAGGTACGGCTTCTGGATTCATCAACACAATAATTACATTATCAGTCACATCTAGAGTTACTACTTGATAATAGAGCTACGGTTTCTGGACTTATTAGCACAATAATTGTACTGCTATTCATAACCAGAGTTACTATTAGATAACAGAGCCACGGTTTCTGAATTAATCAACACAATAATAATTACACTGCCATTCACTCCAGAATTACTATTTGATGACACGGCTACTTATTGCTGGACTGATCAACACAATAATAATGTACTGCTAATCACAACCAGAGTTAGGCCTATTACTTTTTCCCCAATCACCACATAGATTATTTATCACAAAATTCGACTGATAAGCTTCTAGAGAGTATTCTGCTAAAAAGGGTGAATCCATAATTCCGAAAAAAGCAACGTTTTTTCTACATATAAAGGTGTAGAAGCACCACTATTATGACGTCATCATGGTTATCTTGGCACACGTCTACAATTTAGTTTATCCGCCATTACCCTCTGATTACAAAATTCCAACGACAAACTTCTAGCGCTTGTTCCCCCGAAAAAGAAAGGCAGAATCTGTATCTCAAGTCTCGCATTTTTAAAGGTATCATGGTCCATAATATCCACTGAGTTATTTTGTCACCTGCTGTCATCATGGCGTAAACCAACAATTTACTTTCCTAAGTCTCAAAAGAAGCAATGTCTATTCTCACATTTTTCTAAATAACAAACAGGTAGACCTATTAGTCAAGCTGCAGTGGCGTCGTGAAAGCATCCGTAAAAGTGAGTAAGGTCCTTTGATATAGATTAATCTCTAAATTTTCAATACTTAATTTAATTTTATATACAAAGTGTTTACAAATATAAATGACATTCGGGAGCAAATTAAACGCAGAATAAATATGGGAAATGCCTATTATTATTCGGTTGAGAAGTTTTTGTCATCCAATCTGCTTTCAAAAAAGCTGGAAATTAGAATTTATAAAATAGTTATATTACCGGTTGTTCTGTATGGTTGTGAAACTTGGACTCTCACTTTGAGGGAGGAACAGAGGTTAAGGGTGTTCAAGAATAAGGTGCTTGGGAAAATAATTGGGGCTAAGAGTGAAGTTACAGAAGACTGGAGAAAGTTACACAACGCAGACAATTGTTATCATTTTTTTTTTTTACTTTCGCGCTAAAAATGTACGGTTGGATGAGGAGCATTTTTCTGAAAATTTTATGGCATAATATCAGTATATTAGATCTACAAATGAATGAATTTGATAGTGTTAATGCACGAGTTATGTATAATCAAAACTATAAATTCAATTATCTCCAAAAAAGAAATTTTCAACGATAAGTATTTATTTTATTTCTCAGTGGGTAAAGCTAGAGTGATGAAACTTAGCGTTAATTAATATCTGTGTTGTGAAATGGAGCATTTTATTGACTGTATTCAGTGCTAGAGAATTACACGTAAAGCAATATTATTTTTATTAGGCCTAATGTTTAAAATTGAAGAAATTATATTTTTTTTTTTTTTACAAATGAACAAGTTAGAGAAGGACATTACTAATGCTCCATTGCACAATACGCAATGTTACCTTAAAGAAAAAATTATATTTAAAGAAAATATATTTTTTTTTTTACAAAATGGGATCTTCACTAAGAAAATTATAAAAAACACAAAAAAGACAAATAAGTTTATTTTTTAAGTGTTTATGGCAAAAGATTGAAATTCATAATGTATGGTTATGATATTGATATGCATATTCAGTAAAAATTTCTCAACTCTCTAGCTAAAAAATTGTGGATTTTAGAAATTTCAGTAGCCCATCGCCTTAAGCGCCACGAATCCTGGGGGTGACGTCACAACCAGATAGTGATGTATCGATAGGCTGACCAGACGTTCCCGATTTCTGGGGACAGTCCCCGGTTTTGAGTTGCTGTCCCCGGGGAACAAATGTACCCGTTTTTGTCCCCGGAAATTAATTTTGTCCCCAGAAGCTTTGATTTTGTTTCGATAAATTTTACACAATAAATATTTACGTATAGTGATGGAACTGCTGCGATTCATGCACGGTCCTCAGTATGAGACAGAAGAACCAGCGAGCGCAGTTTGAGATATTCTGCACTCTTTGAGAAGAATATACCACCTTTCTCTGTGGTCATCTTAACATTCGTGTTGCGCGAAAGCGTTAGAACTGCCGTAGCGTCCATTTTTAAGTAGTTAAAAAAAAATAGGAATTTTATGACAAACCAACAGGTGCAAAGCAGTATGATGTTTTTCAACATTTCAAAAAAAAATCCATTGCATTTGAAAATCTTCTCAAAATAGTGTCAATAATCATGTCTTCCAGGCATCAGTTGAAAGACTTCTCCACAGTGAATTCAATCTGGACTGACGAAAAGTCAAGAATGAAAGTTGAGAGAGTTAAAGTTTTGTTACAAGCGAAAACAAACTTTCATTTCTCATGTGAAGAATTTAGTGTGAAGCTGTATGGGAATGAACAGATTCTTAAAAAGATACATTCTTCACACAAGTACTTGTAAAATGTGTGTTAGAGTTCAGTGTGTACAATATTATGTGAAAGACTTCCATGCATGCGTCAGTGCTGAAATTGAATTCTTAGTGGCTATAATTATGTATATGAGTTACGTGTGTTTATGCATTTAATTAAAAAAGTTAAGGTACTCCACTAATTTAATGTGCAAAGTTCTATCATTGTATCTACTGTTACAAGTATTTTCTGCAACATTTCAATGGAGAATGACTAGGTAAGCGTTTGTGGGGTTTCTGGAAATTGTTTATGTCCCCTGCTAGATTATAAAAAATCTGGTCAGCCTATGTATCGCATACCTTCCGCCAACGGTATTCATTTTTCGAACCTCTAACTCCGGCCTAATACCACAGTCACGAAGCTTGAGTTGTGAGGGTGCCAGGAACAATAGACTGTGCCGGTACTATTTCGCATTGTCTTTAATGAGGCGATATTAGCGATCCTAGTGGTTAGAAACTATCCATGGATGCATATTTACTACGTATTGAGCTTCGTGACTGCATATACTAGCTAATACCTCGTTGTTGCGCCACTGCATCTGTCTTCTTATTACAAAGTTCGATTATTTTCATTAGCTCATCACCTTAAATACAATTCACTTTACCCACCGTTGCTGAATGATAAAAGAATTCGATGACAAAGTTCCAGGCCGAAAAATTTCAAAAGAAGCAGTGTCTTATATCTCAATATTGTAGATATGTAATATTACAGTAAATGCACAGTTTTGACGTCATATTCGTCATAACGCACAGTCACAATGCATTTTACTAGTAGTTATCCATTTGTTAAAAAATTCGACTGCAAACTTCTGAGACGAAAAGTCGGGAGGAGCAGGTTCCTATGTCTCACTGTTTCTGAGATATTAAGTTCCAGTAAATGCGCAGTTGTGATGTCATCATGACGCACTTTAATGGTTTGTTGGCCGTTGGTTAAAGAATTCGACTGTAGTAAACCTCTGAGACGAAAACGTCGAGAGAAGTGGTGTCTTACGTCTCCCCGTTTTCGAGATATCAAGGTGCAAATATTGAGTTGAATCACCTCCAGCCATCATGACGCACGATTACAATTAACTTACTGTTGTTGCCACTGATTACGAAGTCCGACCAACAAATCTCCAAGGTACTATGTTCTTCTAGAGAGTGCAGGGGGTTAAGAACCCTGACAGAAGTACAGTAAAATCTCGCTAATCCTAATTCCAGTAAAACCGAAACCATAGAGGCCGACTTACATAAATTAATATTGAGGGCTCCCCATTTCCCCCTAAACTTCGAAGATACAATATCGAAGGGATCATTCAAACCATAAAACTAAATATTTTATTCAAAGCATATAATTTAAAAGAGATGTTTGTTGGACTTATTTATTTATATTATCAGGTAAATTAAATAAACAAATCATTTTTAAATTACTAACACAGGTTGTCTTTCGACATCTGGTTTTCTCTCCTAGCAGTGGCTTACGTGTAACTCACTAACAAGGTAAAAGTGAAAATTGAAAACGGCCGAAGTTAAACCCGCGAACATCGGGTCTATAATAACAGCAGAATCACCCACAAATCGAGTAGGGAAAAAGAAAAATAATTAAGTATTTACTTTTGTCAAATTTCACTAACAAGGTTTATTTCTTTAACATTCTACGCCTCTTTAGGCCTACAGCATTCTGACCAGGAGCAGTCGCAAGTGAGAAATTCGCAGTATCTGGCCAGAGCTTCATTAACATGACGTCAGTGTGGTATCATCTTGCCGCGCCGCTCGACGTAGAGAAGTGTAGATTATGTGTCACTTTCGCCTGATTCGTTGTCATCCTCTCTTTCTGAGTCTTGCACAATACTCACAAGTTTGCTATGTAGTTTTGCTACCAGTATCGACTGTCAACTACTCCGAGAGATCCACAATCTGGAATTCCATCACAACCAGAAGAAATCTTACTCACAATCTGAAGAATTTCGCTAATTTCATCAGCAGAATGACTGTGTAGCCCGGCAAGGGTGGTTTCTATAACATTAGGCTACAGTTATTCCAGTAGCCTACTGTTATTATGACGTCACTTTTCACTCTGACCCTAGTCTCTACCGCACAGCAAGCCACGTTTTTTTTTTTTTTTTTTTTTTTTTTTTAGGTTTCAATATTATATTTTCTTCATCTTGAATAGAAAACGCAAAAGTTAATTTAGTTTCTCAACGACAGTTAAAATTTTGTAACAAAATTTGCTCTATTTGTGAATTAGAGCAGGCAAATTTTGAGAGAAACCTTAAGTAAATTCCTTATAGTCCAAAGATTTCGTTAAACCGAAATTCTGAGCGTTGATGACCGATGGTGACGTCATTATTTATTTACTTACTTATTGATTTATTTATCTATCTATCTATCTATCTATTTGTTTATTTATTTACCCACTCACTCATTTATTTATTTATTTATTTATTCATTCGTTTTTTGTTTGTTTTTATGCTTCGATGTTTCGGAAACTGCGAGACTTGACACTATTTATTTCGACTATTTATGTTTTTATTGTACGAAGTATAAGGTGCTGCAAAAAAAATTCGAGGTTTTCACAGAAATAGCCTGCACATGTTCAGCATAATGTCACGATAAAGTGATTTTCCCTTCTGTTTGTCTGCCTATGTACAGACAGTTCTAATCTTGGATGAACTTTGTATCAAGTATCTAAAGACAATTTATCGAGAAATGATGCACTTGACATATCATTTTCATTAAAATTTAATGGTATTTAATTTTAAATAAAAATGTAAAGGCTAATAGTGATTTACCCAAAATAAATTAGAATTTTCCTTTGTGAGTTTTCGTATTGCTTAAAGTAAGCTGACAAATGAAACAACGAAGGTTGTGATATCAGAGAAAAGAACCCCAACTGAAATGAATTAATAAATAGGCTCGAATTATTTCTGTTTTTCCTTGCGAAATCAATCTAAGTTTTTATCCTTTTTGGCCAGATGACTGGACAGTTAGTGAAGTAAAGAGACTATTCCTTCAATGTTTGTTGACCGCTAGGTGCAAGCCCCCTTATTTCTTAAGAATCACTGGTTACTAATTGTAAATCTTCCGCGTTTATATTGAAATTCACTAATTCACTCATATTAAACTCATATGAAAAGAAAAGGATATGCTTGGAGTCCAATACAAACCATAATCAATATTTTTTAACATTTATATCACTTTTAAATTATTTTCGTAAACAGAAAGTAGACCTAATATTAGAAATGACCACAACATACAATAGCTATTTCATGTGTATTTGTGAATGATTAATGATTAATATCTGCTTAAACTGTATGCCTACAGTTCATAAATGAAATTGAAATGGCACACTCGTGCAGAGGTGCCGCCACCTTGCAACTCCCGCTTCTTTGCTTCGCTTATGCGCACATCGATAATACTGTCATCTAACAGTGATAGCTTTGGGCGCCTTATTTAAAAATATAAGTCGCTACTTCAATTTGTAACTTACGTATTGATTCGCCTGTAAAAATTATGTTTGTCTTTTGAATAATAAGTTAATTAAATAGTAAATCATTTATAAACGGTAATAAAATCCGCAACACGTTAAAACTGAATTATTGCACAATACGTAAACACGTATGGAAAAATATATATGCTATCAGTATCACTGTAACACTAGTTTTTTTTTTACTTCGTTTCTCAGCGAAAACGAACTATAAATTTGCGGTTGAATTTATTAAGAACCTGTACTTTCTGTTTAAAAGAAGTTCGAACCTGCTAAATTTATAATATATTCTTGATCTTGGGCTATTATTGTCTGATCATCGGTGCATGATAATGAGTCAATTATCTCTTGAATATCAACACGTATGTATTTTTACGACACTTTATCAACTGCTGTGATTATCTAGCGGCTGAATGTGATGAAGGTAATAATGCCAGCGAAATGAGTCCAGGGTCCAACGCCGAAAGTTACCAAGCATTTGCTCTTATTAGGTTGAGGGAAATCCCCGGAAAAAAAAACCAACCAGGATTTGAACCCGGTCAGACGTGCTAACCGTTACTCCACAGCGATGGACTCAACACGTGTGTCACAATAAGCATGGTAGGCCTACATTACGTGAACGCAGAATACGACTCCATTACTTGACCCTGGTAGCATGATACTGGACTACATTGTTCCCTTTCTCGGGACCGTTATTCCCCGCCTTTAATAGTAACGCAAGCAGCTGTTTGCTCAGTCCAAGCGATGTAGATCAAGTACAGATGTATGCATTAACATAATTTTAAAGTATACATATTCGATATCTTGCACAGAGTCCCGTTGCTGGCGAAGGTCTTGTGAAAGTTCATATAATCAAAATCATGCATGAATGAGGACGGAAAGGAAAATGGGTCCGATCCTTGAAACGTAGATGATGGCGATATACGAAGTCTTCCTTGTCTTCATTCTTCTCTGTTTTACTTTTCGTCAGTGTGTTTTTATTCTTCGTCGTCTGTTTCTTCTTCATTATAGATTTACTTTTCGCGTTTTTTTATTCGTCTTGTCCTTTTCATTCTTCGTCATTTATTCCCCGTCGCCTTATTTTACATCATTTATTCTCTTCTTCGTATTCTTTATCTACTTCTTCTTCTTCTCTATTCTGAGTCTGGAGCCCGATGTAGCTGAAGGGTGTTGGAGGGGGGGGGGACCAGGAATGTCCATTTTTAGCGATTTTATGGTAGCGCATTATGTAAGTGGCCAGTGGGACTACAGGACTGACCAATAACAAGAAATTTAAAAGTAGAAATGTTCGTGTAAAGTACCGGTAACGTTAAATATTTGGTACACAGCACCGGTTAAAAACTAGAAATGTTCAGATATTAAAACTTGCATTTCTCAATAATGATATTTTATGACATTCCTTGTTTTCTCCCGACAACCTTCATATTTTTATTTCTTTGTTAACAATAAGTAAGTAGTCACATTTGAAGCCTAGTTTTCAACTTAAGGGGAGACTTCACTGAAAATCATGAAAATTAAAAAAATATATAGGCTATTTCACGTCTTTAGAGTGTATATTTCCATACCCCAAATGGCTGTAGTTCAATTCTGATTAGAAATATGTTTAAAAATGTTTTTAAATTAAGACTGTAAGGGGGCGTGGCATTTAAAGAGCTGACAAAATTATTTTTTCATTAAAGACTTCTTTTTTACAAATTTCTGATTACAAATCTAGTAACTTGTTGCTCTAAAGTTGGCTCACTGAAGTTACTGTATGAATGTAACGGAGAATTTTAATTTACATAAATATTCATTTTACTTTCAAATCCATTTTTCGGTAAGTTTATTTTTCTTGATTCAGCACCAACTTTTTTATGCCAAATATTAATCAATCTGGATGACATTTTTACTGCAAGTATTTATGAGGTAGCTGCATGTTTCTATGCATTTATTTTGTAAGAAATTCTGCTATTTTATTTCTTGAATTATAGAAGAAATAACATTTTCAAAATTATGAAAGCAAATAAATGAGATATGTCATAAAATGAATGCATAGAAATGTTTCTATATATCTTGTAAATGTAACAAAAAATGAAGCTTAAAAATTGAGATCTTGTACTAAACATTTGAGTTTGAGAATATTTCTAAAAAATAGAAAAAATGAAATAAAAATCAAAAGTCGAAACATTTGCGAGTTCAACATTTGCATTTTGTTAGTCCTTTACATAGTAAACATACTCTCAAAATTTGGCTGAAAAAGAAAATGATTAGGGAAAAAGCTGTTATTTTTAGTGGAAAGTTCACGTAAGGATGTTCCTTCTTGTCCATCATTTAAATGAATCACTAAATATGAAAAGGGAATAAATCCCAATTTTGGCAAAAATGAGTTAAGATTGTAGTCATACTAATTTATGTATGCTGTTTCATTCTGCATGAAAAGGGATCAGGTGCCGCATTTCCTTAGTCTAGATTTCAATACAGGTACTTTAGTTTTCATATTTACTTTGAAAAGGTACTTAGTCCACGACTTGTTCCTTTCTCATCAGAAATTCAAGTTTGTTGTTCTTGTCATCTAGGGAAAAATATGTAACATGCGTAAAATAACGTCAAACGATGAAGGTAGTGCTTCTTCAAGTCTTGCAAAAAAGCAAGAAATGTGTTGTAAACAATGATCACTACAAGCAAAATCAAATAAAAATGGCTAAAGTCAGGGGTTTATGTAATAACCAACAGCAGAACAGCTTTCAATGTTTCATTTTGTTATACTCTATATTGTTCATAAATTGACATACAATAAAGCTTTTGATTTCAATAATATATTATTTTAATGTACCGAAGTACATATATATTTCCATGCAGATATTCTGCGTCATCATACGATGATCATACGATATGAAAGGAGAACAAGTCCTCATATAAAATTTTTTTTGGTTTATGTAATAACCGAGAGCTTTCAATGTTTATATGTGCTACACTCTACTATTATTCATAATTGGCATACAATAACGCTTTTGATTTCAATAATAAAGGTAACGATACATTTTTTTAAATATTTTTACAATATATTTCGTTAGATTTGAAAAAGGAACAAGTCCACACACAACAATTGTTTCTATAGGGCAGGATAAGTTGAAAAATACATATTTTTTTTTACATAAATATCTTGTGTAATCTTGGTTCATAGAAATATTTTCGATGCAATTTGTTTATATTTCGTTGTGTGCAGACGTTATTTGTGTTTTTCTCAAAACTAACTGAAGATGACTTATTCCCTTTTCGTATTTAGTGATTCTGTCAGAGAACATTACTTCTCGGGTAAAGAGCATCTGACATGAAATCTGAATTATGTTGTAGATTAATTAGGGGAAGAGGACGATATGTTTTGGTGAAAAATGAGTAAATTAAAAAAAATTCTTTAGAATACTCTGTGATATGTGTAGAATGCATTGCATAACATTTTGTGGGTATTTGTGTCCTTAGCGGATGTTGAGGCGCCATTTTTAAACTTCCTGCGCTATGGATTTTTAAATCACACGTCCCCTTTTATTGTTATTTCCGGTAAATTAAATGTAAAAAAAAATTGTTTTCTTTAAAATACTCTTTCATATGTGTGGAATGCATTGCATAACATTTTGTGGGTATTTGTGCCGTTATCGGATGCTGAGACGCCATTTTTAAACTTCCTGTGCTATGGATTCTTAAATCACACGCCCACTTTATCGTTGTTTCCGGTAACTTCATTTTTTGCTACATTGCCAGACAAAAATGGATATAATTTCTGAACTATTAAATATACATGCATGAAATTTAGAACACACATTCTTTAGACTATTAGGAAAGTTTCCTCTGTAACAGAATTTTGTTAAATTGATCTCATTTTTAAAATATGTCCGTTTGTTTGCGAAAAAGGAAATCAAAAAAGTGTTATTAAATTTTAATTGTTTATTTTACAAACGTAGGGACTAATATCAAAATTCTGTTACAGGCAGTTTGTAGAGCACGTTTTTGCAAGTACAGTGCAAAAAACTGGTTGAATCTATATTTAAAAATGGTTTATATCGGTTTTAGTAAAATCCTGCATTGGGTAGGCTATATATTTTTTTTTCAAATCTGGGCCTCCAAATTTTTTTTTTCAAAATATTTATATTTGGCTGAGTTGCTACAGCTATGAACTCTCTACATACAAAAAATTAATATTTTACACCAAATAGGAAAAAAGTTAAAAAAAATACCGTCCTCTCCCCAGTGATTCTGTCAGAGAACATTGCTTCTCGGGTAAAGAGAATCTGACATGGAATCCGAATTATGTTGTAGATTAATTGAACAAAGAACTACATCGTCAGTCATTCAAATTCACTACGGCAGAAGAATCTGTTTTCTCATTTACTTTCGTTTTTGTTTTGTTCACCTCTTCTGGTTAGCACTGTTTACGTTTATCTAAATTCCACTGTGAATGTTCTTGTAGCTGAGCTTGGAAGAATATATAGTACGTAAGACAATAAACCTATGATTGAGGATGCAGTTGTTTCCGCTTCGCTTTGCAGAAACGAAATGGACTACACAAGGAAATGCTGACGCTTATTTCGACATCTTAAGAAAGCAGTGACCGCCTCGGTGAAGTACAGACCGGACGACTCTGCGGTCGGTCAAGGGCCGTTCCCAGGAAACACAACACCTCTAATTAAACAGTGTGTGTGCGTAGTTTCGGGAAACCGGTAACGGGGCCGCCAGGCAGATTCGGCGCTTTGGGCGACGCGACGATCTGACGAATTCACGGCGTCTTCTCAGTATCTCATTCAAAGCTCTTCTCAAATAGCACCATTCACAAAACTGATGAGCCAACTTTGTAGCCTACTAAAAACTCACACGCAATGAAAGAGATACTGAAAGTCGCGGCATCCATTTTCTACGTATTTCAGTCACATTAAATACTTCAAGTCATTGATAGAATTTCTGTTCGGTAAAGGCTGGTCCATAATAAACTGGGAACGGAAACGACAACGAGAATGAGAAAGGAAATAGTGTTACAATAAATGTAGAGTAAAACCTGTATTAAACGACCATTGCTGGTGCCATGGAAAAATGGTCTTTCAGAGGGGTGGTCACTCAATAGAGGGAGTCATTTTACACAAATAATGGGTTAAAACCTTTCTATGTTAATCAAATAAAAAACGTGGAGAGTATTACTAACAATAAAAGCTTGAAATCAGAACTTTATTTCTTACTAGCCGTACCCGTGCGCTCCGCTGCACCCGTTAGAAATAAATATAAAGTAATTACATAATTAAAATAGGACATTTGATCCAGGGAACATTCGTGTTTGATAGAAGGATAAATCGTTTATTATGTTACTTAATTTAAATTGTATTAAAAAAATTAAAATGCGATCATTTTGATCCAGAGAGCACTCATTTGGTCATAAAAATTATTTTGGGAAATACAGGAAGCGAATGTACAGAATAGCCTATCAAGTTTTCTGTGCATAAGAAGCTATCTTACCTGTCCTCGATTCACTCAGAAGTTGCTGTAATAACATTATAGCATTATGTCCATCTAGAGAAACTACACTTTCCAATGGTGAAATAATAATTAATTATACAAATCGGTTAATTTAGCTTCCGATATTACTTCATACAAACACAGAAACATTCTCTGTAGGCTATGTTTCATAGCTTTCGATTGTTGTTGTCCAATACCCCTTATAGATGAAGTCATTTGTTTTTTATTTCATTACACCGCCTTAGATGGCGTTGTTATTGTAATTTTTAAACTCATTTATCTCATTAAATATCAGTCCTATCAAAATTTTGCATAGAATAAAACTTATCGGAAATTATTTTCAAAGAAACTTTTGTTATGTAATATTTTTCGTGAAAATTAATAATAAGGGAGATATTTCGATTTATTTAATTCAATCCCCCTTATAAGCCCCCTTTTAAATAAAATATTTTGAATGTCATATAGCCTAAATTCTAAGTTACAACGAACTTAATTTATATTCCAATTTTCATATAAATCGGTTCAGCCATTATCGCGTGAAAAGGTAACAAACATCCAGACAGACAGATATACAGACAAAAATTTCAAAAAAGCTATTTTCGGTTTCAGGGCGATTAATTATATATGTTAGGACCAATTATTTTTGGAAAATCTAAAATTACCAGAAAAATTTCGGCTACAGATTTATTATTAGTATAGATTTTACGTTATTTTTTACAATTTTCTCTTTTGATTCATTACATACGTAACTTCGCTCCACAAAATCATAAACTGAACTCTGCTTAACATTTTTACATTTCTTTTTTACAATATAATTCAAAACTATCCTTTAAAATGTTAAGAAGTCCATTTATAATAATGTTCTCCATTTATACAGTCTTTCAGTGGTGCCGATTGTTGAATTAACTCAATATTACATAAGGCTTAGTCTAGTGAAATTTTTTCGCGTTGAAATTCTCTCTCGAATTCATCCTCGTCATCGCATCGGTGGGTTGATTATTTTTTATTTTATTGGGTTATTTTACGACTCTGTATCAACATCTAGGCTATTTAGCGTCTGAATGAAATGAAATGACTGTTACTCACTCCAAAGTTACTTGTAACCACGCCCCTATTCGCCAGCTTCCGAACTGACAACGTCTACAGTATAAGCTTTATAAAAACATTAACGAATCACTATATCTGTATGAACTCCTGCGGTAGCTGAATGATCAGACCTTTAGCCCAGTGATGTCAAAGCAAGCGCATTTTTCTGACCTTGAAGTCGTGCTCGGGCAGCAAGCGCTAAGTATGGAAAGAGGAAGGGTTGTGTATATGAATAAGCAACGTGTTGGATTAAGAAAACAGCGATGCACAAACTTCAAACGGAACGTGAAATTTTATGTCGTTATTTTTATATGGCTTCTTTCTGTTTAATATTATCTATATTGTCTGCAAAACAAAAGTACTAACACTGATTTCTTAATATTGCACTTGTGTTTTAAATCTTAATAACATAATAGAGAGTTAAGAAGGAATATTCACTTAAATTCCATAGTAGTTTAATATTATACTGTATTAAGTGGATGAAACACAACATTCATAAAGAAAGTGATATTCCAAAGAAAGAGATTGAGTATGACATGATAAGTTGGAATTTATATTGATGGTATCTTTAGCCTTACAAACGTAATCAATAAACTAATCAAAACAATATTACAGTACAAAGCAAAGTTACCTAGGTACTGTATCTGTTTTGAGTGTAACTAATATTACATAACAAAACTCTTATCGCATTATGCTTTTAAGGTGATATTTGCGAGCAACTTCCTATCATCAGAATATTAAATTATTTTCTCGAAATCTGCTGAAGCTATAGAGCTGACATTTTTACAACACATGGGCACGTATCTTTTGCTTATGATGTAACAGTAGTTGCTTTGTTAATTCATTTCCTTACAAACAATTTCCATGCGAATATTTTCAAAATTTTCAATACACTATCTTCAGTAATACGTATATACGGTATATTAGATTTACAAAAACATTCTGTAAGGCTACTAAATAAATAGGCTTATACCTGAAAATTCCACTTTTCTATACGAAAAGCTGAGAAAATATTTCTTTTGAATAAATCGAACTTGTGAAAAATGAGCATTAAAATTAAAACTTACATTCTTATAATGCACTTATACTTCTCAGGCAAATCTAAAAATAAACATAGATACAGTTTTAATAAGTTCTCTTCCCTTTATCTATTGAATCAGTGCTGGCCATCCCTGAATATAGCTCGACCAAGCGGCATATACCACCTCTTTCGTCTGTCTCTTTCCTTTCCGCTGTAAAGAGCTCAGGCTCTCCTGGGCTTTAAAGCGCGCGCATGCTCCTGTGGGCATCAATTGACATGCCTGCTTTAGCCTGTCAACACCTCTTATCAGTTCCACTACATCCCCACTCCAAGCTTCCCCTGTGATGTTCCCCTCCGACCAGGGCCAGTGAGGTGAGTCCCACACTGTACACCACAAGAAATAATTTTGGAAGTCCAGTTATAATACATATTTATCGTAAAATTCTGTATAAACTCCCCGGTTCATACTCATTATTAAAAAATTATTACATATTCAATCATTACATACCCAAAGCTCGACATTATCTCCACAGACTGCAAAAGTGCAATTCTGGGAATCAAAGACCTCTTTTCATCTCACTCGATGGAAACCGAAATTTATCACATATCCCAGATGTTTTCTAATAAGAAATACATTGTCAAAGTCATTTAAATACCATTATATATATACATATATATATACATATATATATACATATATATATATATATATATATATATATATATATATATATATATATATATATATTCAAATAAACTAGTACGAGTACATTAAGCCCCCAAAGAAGCAACATTCCTATCAAACATAAACACAAATATTATGACCACATCATGATAAAATACCTTAGACTATATGTTTTAAGGTTATACCGGACTTTCATATTTCAAAACTTCCCAGTCTAAATATTTATATCAATTAAATTTCATTTAAACAAAAAAACACGTCAATTTAGATATTGTGAGGGAAGTTTGAAACCAATGTAAATTGCAATTTAGGTCTCGCCCCCTCACCTACACCCCCCTTGAAATTTCAAATAGCATCCCTATAATGATACTTAAATTTGGAAGAGTATTCAATTAAGGAGAAAAATTCGTTCCGGCGCCGGGGATCATACCCTGGTCCTTGGTTTTACGTACCAGTGCTCTAACCACTAATCTACGCCGAAGTTCAATCCATAGCACCGGATCGAATCCCTCTTCTCTAGTGTTTTTTTTTCCTTTGTGGCCTGACTCCAAGTTCGACATATATGTTAACATATCGCCGTAGTTCCTGCAATAACTCCTATGTGCAAATATAACATTTTTCAGTAGGAAGAAAAAACACATTTATTTATTCTATGGCACTGGTACATAGGAGATTGTGAATTCTTACATTTCGAAGGAAAGAAATATAATTACATATAGGATGTATTATTATTTGCTGTATCCCTATTTAAGTTATTTAATAGAGCAAAAATCTGAAAATCGATAAATATGTCACATGGAGTTATTGCAGGAACAAAGACGACATATTAAGTCAACTGCCATTATACAAGGAGCGCACTCAACTGAGTGACTTTGTGGCACTGTTGGGCGAAGAACCTACTTTTAAAGAATAATTTTTAGTCCTACAGAATATATCTGTTATGGTAACAATGATGTAGTTGAACTTCGGCGTAGTTTGCGTAGTTACTTAACTATATGTGTGAGTGTTCTAGTTAATTAAATTGTTCGAAGTTTTGATACATAACAGCTGCCCACAATCGCAAGATGAAAGAAAGTATTAAATAATAAACTGTTACACATAAATTTAAAATATGTAATTGAAAAAAAAAAAAAACTTCTGGAGGCGCCGGGTATCGATCCCGGTACCTCTCGCATGCTAAGCGAGCGCTCTACCATCTGAGCTACGCCCCCGGCTATCGACCTCCCCTCGTTTCAGAATAGATACTAGGCCTCTTCATAAGTGTATTTCCGTTTAAATCTGTAGAATAAGTTTTTTCTCATGAACTTCGTACCTGCACCCATACTTAGCACATATAACATCTTGGAGGTCGCCAAATTATATGCAGACAAGGAAAGGTAGCAATGCTTCTCTGCGATTTTACCGAAATATAAGGTTACCAAAAGACGAACTGGTAGATAAGACTCCATGTGAGACAGTTTTCTTGGTACATTCTCACCACAGAGTGATTTCCCCCTGCTGAATCACTTTCTAGTAACGAATGTTTCGCCGCAACTCGATTTCGTTCAGCAGTTGCGGCCTTGAGCTCCCCCACCACACCGCAGGAATGTCTACAATTATCTAGTCGGGTCAAGGTCATAGAAGAATGTAATAGAACCGAACGAAAATAATACTGCAGACAACTGCAAATGTGTGGATAGGTATGTACTTCACAGTATTCATTTCATGCGGGGATTTATTAAACTTTAGACGATAACTACCGTACTAAATAACTAAATTCATTTTAGATTTCAAGTAAAATTTTATTAGTATTCTATTGCACCAGCTGATTAAATGTTTAATAGCTGGATTTACTGATTAAATGTTTAATAGCTGGATTTAATTATCGTATTGGTTCCTTGTAGTTCTGATATTCATCCGTTTTTTTTTGTACTGTTAAATTGTTATGAATTTTTATTGTATGACTTTGATTTATCCAATATTCGTGTACTGTTATACAAATGTGACTTTACTACTTTAAATAAAATGATATGATATGATATGATATGATATGATATGATATGATATGATATGATATGATATGATATGATATGATATGATATGATATGATATGATATGATACACTTTATAAAATTGTAGCAGTACAACTTCTGTCTACTGATCCAGTCCGGGTGGTGAGTATTAATACTCCAAGACACGTACGGTTCGAAACAACTAAGCAATTCAGGTGCATGTTTCTTTATAAATACAAATCATACCCCACTATTTTTAACATTAATTATAGATATAAAATTAGCAATATTGTATTATACAATTACACAAGTGAATAACCAGGTTATCATATTCACAAAGTCATTACCCACAGCGCTTCATTTACATGCACATTTCTGGAAAAAAAAGATAATAAAATTGCTATTTATACACAATATTACATACCTTATATGCAAAACAAAAGAACAATAGTTAATGATAACGAGACAACTAGCACCTATTTCACAACAGTAAGGATGAGTAAGTATTTCATAAATTACAATATTAAAAGTGTAAAAACCATTGTCTTGTACCTTACTTTATCACAATGGAAAATATTACTTTAAAATAAATAAATAAATAAATAAATAAATAAATAAATAAATAAATAAATAAATAAATAAATAAATAAATAAATAAATAAATAAATAAACAAGTAAAACATTTATTAAGTGACGTCATTATGTTGATATATCTGTAAAATATACGCAGAAGTACATGATTCATTAGCGTGTTTAAAGCTTTGGATAGGTGTATATGATATCTAAAAAATAATGTTTAGTTGTTTGATTACAATTTTTGTTAAAGAACCCGTTTTTGACGCACAATATGTACGTCTTTCAGCGCACCGAGTGTGACCACATCCAATGATGCCACTACGGACATGAGAGCGCCGAACTTGTATAGCCTATAAAATTAGCAGTGCTGCGTTGTCTCTTTCAGTAATAACTCGGCATCGAGAGCCGCTACAGACCTGTATAACCTCTTGTTTGATTTGTAATCGCGAATTCTGCAATAGTAAATTAATAATAGACACGTACGATACACTTTCAGCGAACCATAGTGAAGAATTTTTTGCGACCTGGGATTAATTTCGCAATGTCGCTTAATATGCAGAGATAATATATCGCATACCTCTTCATTTTTAAACCGAAACAAAAATAAAGCATTCAAACCAACACAACTGTAATTTCATTTCTGGATCTGGGCGAAACATTCTACGTACTGGTATCACTGATACAGCGCAGAAATTGTTTTAAGTGCTGACTTCATCGAACTTTTAAACGTGAAACGTTATATGCCTGACATTCGATATATCTGGTAACATTTTCTGTTAATATGGTGACATCATTAATTAGACTAGACCTTGGGTGACTGAAATTATGATGTATTTATAACAATATAGGCCTAGTTTCGAATACAGCCAACCTTGATAAATCATAAAAGGGAAACTAATGTGACGTCAAAATGTATTCATTTTTTACATGTAAAAGTTTAACGAAATATTCCACATAACTTTAATTGAATAAAAAATAATTATTCGACAGAAATTTGGGTGATTAATAAATGCGGAGAGTATAAAGATAAATAGTTAATTTAACACAATCTAATTCTAAAGTACCTATTTAACTGTAATAATTCTCAAATGAATCTAATTCTCTGTAATGAATTACAATGCATTATTATTCATTAACATTTCAAATAAATTATTGGCGTTATATTGATGTGTGAATCGTTTCGACTATCAACACATTTCTGTCTCTGCATTAGTAGCCTACTTATGGAATGAGGAAGCAATTTGAAGTTATTAACGAGATGGCTCCGTCTTTATAAATTTTAATGCAAGGCATATAGAGAGAGGAATGAAAAAAATGTCAACATTTTATTTCTCATCCAAAACATACTTACACTCCCAACTATGCTCACAATAAAAATCACGATGACCATAAACGTTTTACACAATGATATAGATTCGAAGAACCCTCTTTTACATTTTTTATTGATGAATGCTTGTGGCGTCACAGATTGTCCCGATGATTGAATTTAAGAAGACGCGGTGAGATAAACGTGAGGGAAATTTGTATAGAATTTCCGGATATCCCTACTAACGCCCACATAAATATTAACATACGATTTCCTTGTCATGGGTGCTTATACTGGGTAACTTTATACACTAAAAATATTATTATGGTGAAAAAATACACTGAATTTTAGTTGAAAATTAATTCTTTGATGTTAATGTAGACAGAACAATAACAGTGCAATTATTTACTATTTTCATGTCAACAAGTCTTGAAATTAGTTTAATACTCCCAATGTTTAATAAATGGCCTAATAATAATAATAGGGGAGACTGTTGTACCTTTAGCATAGTGTACCTTTGAACATTTTTTGTTTTTTAATTTTTGCTGCTACCTAGAGGACGCAAAATGAAGTAGATTGTAGAGAAAGCTGCTAAGTAGCTCTGGTCGTAGTTTCAGTTTGATTTATGGCAAAATGTGAGTTCCGTGAACAAAATAAGTTTTTTTAGTACCAAAAGTAAACATTTCGTTCATTGATGTATGTTTTCTAACACAAAACCAGATTGCATTTGTTAATATCTTTCAAGTACGGTGTGTTCCCTATCATCTGGTGAGTAATAACATATTTTAATTTCCATGATTTATTTGACTCTCTTAGTTTTCGGAGCCATATTTTTATAAACGTGCACCCTCTTGTACCTTTGAACACAAGACATCTTGTACCATGGAACATGTTCCAAATTACACGATACTATCGGTTTTTGTTTTTCTTTTATTTTAAGGTCATGTCACGAAGTAAGTCTGGAATTAAAGAGGCCCCCAATTGATTCGGATGCCTTGAAGAAAGCTGTTGAAGCAGTTATTGCTTCTCCAGGAAATAAAATCTCTATCAGAGAAGCCTCCTCTGATTTATGATTTCAAATACATCTTAAATATGATTGTCAGTTTTTACAGCTATATTCCCTTCTATATTCCATGTGTTCCAACTTACAAGAGGGTATGTTCCAAGGTACATGAACCTGTTGTACCTTTGAACACATTACATATCCCTTCATTTTATTTTATCCATCCTTAATAGATCTGTAAAACAGGAAAATATATACAGGAAGCTATAAAGGAATCTCCAATAATTATTTCAAGCATTTTTTCATTTAAAAAATTTCATTTCCCAAAATTAAAAAAAAATAAAATGTGAAAAGTGTTTAAAGGTACAACAGTCTCCCCTAATAATAATAATAATAATAATAATAATAATAATAATAATAATAATAATAATAATAATAATAATAATGATAATGATAATTTTTACTTACTTACTTACAAATGGCTTTTAAGGAACCCGAAGGTTCATTGCCGCCCTCACATAAGCCCGCCATCGGTCCCTATCCTGTGCAAGATTAATCCAGTCTCTATCATCATATCCCACCTCCCTCAAATCCATTTTAATATTATCCTCCCATCTACGTCTCGGCCTCCCCAAAGGTCTTTTTCCCTCCGGTCTCCCAACTAACACTCTATATGCATTTCTGGATTCGCCCATACGTGCTACATGCCCTGTCCATCGCAAACGTCTGGATTTAATGTTCCTAATTATGTCAGGTGAAGAATACAATGCGTGCAGTTCTGCGTTGTGTAACTTTCTCCATTCTCCTGTAACTTCATCCCTCTTAGCCCCAAATATTTTCCTAAGCACCTTATTATTACCGCAAATATAAGCAATCTAAAATATTTTCGTAATGAGATACAATATTCCTAATAGAATTCAATCGCCTACGATCTTCTGCTAAGAAACCAGTCACAAATCTTGCAACTAAAATGCGTGGGCTCCAGCAGCTTTGAAATCCGACGGACGAGTCGGATGGATTTCTTGCACAATTTAAGACCGACCCGATGAAAGTATGATGTCATGGATGAATTAAAAAACGTGCCCAAAGCTATCTCAACAGCTAATAAGTAAATAAAACTATCTTCTATAATAAATTGAGGTGAAAACAATAATTTGGAGCATTTCATGTTACTGTACATTGAAGAAAAACGTTTGAAATATGTATTTTATATTGTAGATATTTGTATATATTGTGAGCTGTATGCATTCTGATAATAAAATCTCACCGTTTAAACGCCATGTTACTTTTTGTATTATTGTCTTTGGCCTTGGTCCTTGTGGTAGGCGACCGTAATAACGTTCTGAACATGTCAGTGGGTGAGGGCGCTAAAATGGTTTTCTGAAGCATGCCCTATACTTATTCTATGGAATTAATTTTCAGTGACTGGGTGTATCATGCAAAACGTTTGTTTATTTGCGTATTGTACTAAGTGGTGCACGAAATGATTCACTATTTTATTTGTGAATATTTTGAATAAATTACAAATACAATTTCAAACAAACACAAACTATAATGAAAAGTGCAATATGGAAAATTGTTCTAACGCAACACATGCTCAATATGGCCACCATTTTGATTGTTAACTTCATTTAGGTGAACTGCGATGTTACCGATAAACCTACGGCATATGTCTTATTCAATTTCACTGCAAGTTGGACAATAAGCCGTCGAAGGTTACTTCGAACGAAAACATGACGACCTTCCCTCATCCCCTTCACCAGTTAACTGCTGGCACGCGCAAGGGATAAACCCTTAGCCGAGTTGCCAATTTTTGAAGTCATTGTGATTTGCGAATGTTTTTCAAACTGTGTTCCGTGATACCGCGATTTTCAGCGAGACTATATTATCTTTGTAAATATACCTTAATTTATAATTACTAAAACAAAATTGGTATAAAAATGAACAAACTTATTTTAAAAACACTTTATATTTATATTTTCATTAACATGTTTTGCCTAAATAAACAAAGAACTGCAGAATTATATAATAAGTGTTAAATTCTCATGTTATTGAAGTTCCAGAATTTTATAATTAATTAAGGATGTTGCGCTGGTAAAATTTTCGGAAACTGTGATCATTGAATAGCAATTTATAGTACAAGAGAGTAACATTAGATTTTATCCGCTTCGCCTTGGGTGATAATTTCCACGAGCGCATAAAATCTGTTTACTTTAGTGTGCTATACAATATTTTATTCATTACCGATATAAATTTAATTTTAAATTGTAGGTTTTTTTCTTTGTAATGTGTTGTTGGCGAAGAAGTTCATATATATTCATTTTAATTAATGCCAATATGTTGATTGTTATGTAGAGAGTGATTTAAAAACATTTAATTCACTGCTGTAAGTTAGAAAACTTTTATTCACTACTATGAATAATGTCATTATTTATGTTGCTGAGGACGGTGAAATAAAGACCAGTTTAGATACCAGTCATGGATAAATGTATTCATTTTGCATCATTTTTTCATAACACGAAAATCATATTAAAGCACGAAAGAATAATTTTTTTCTCTGCCAGTTTAGTTGCTGATTCGATGCAAATTTTCTGTAGGCCTAAGGAACGTTATAAGATACGAAATATGATTTAATTAATTAAGGGGGCATGTACATTTCTTATACCTTAAAATTCTGTTATATAAAATATAGGCCTAATATAAAATTTAAATTTCTACACCAACTATTGAAGTTCATTCAGATAAAACAACCTGTATTAGTTTTTTTTTAAGTTATTTAACGACACTATCAATTACTAGGTTATTTAGTGTCGATGGGATTGGTGATAGCAAAATGGTATTTGGCGAGATGAGGCGAGGATTCGCTATAAATTACCTGACATTCGACTTACTGTTGAGAAAAACCTCGGAAAAACCCCAATCAGATAAATCAGCCAAAGCGGGAACTGAACCCATGACCGAGTGCAACTTCAGATCGGTAGTTAACTGACAACTGAGCTACGCCAGTGGCTCTGTATTAGTTCTGAAGTTATGATTTTTAATGTAAAGTGCGGCATTGGCTGTAATAGCTGTTAAGTGGAAAACGGCATGAGCTTTTTCTTCTTCTTCGCAAACTATATTCCTTAAAAACCCATTTCCTGGGTAATTCCGAAAATACTGGATAGAATCGAATGAAATTTTTTCTGCATTCTTAAACGTAATGTACAAATCAGGCCAGAATATTTCCGCAAGTTTATTTGCTGTTGGCGATATCTCTTTCGCGTACTGTTCATATACTGTTCGACGAAGTAAATCACGCATAAAATCGTCTATCATACCGAATTCTGTTTTAATTTGTTTATTTTCTCTTTAGTTGGTGAACCGTAATTCTTAATTTCTATGCCCCATATATATTTTTTTACCAACTCCGCCGGTTGCGTCCGATGTTAAGTGATTGTACTTATCAAACTGCCTCAACTTTCGATTACTCTATGCATAGAATTTCTAACGTTAGACACAATATTTTAACACTTGGTTTTCTTAGCTACGCTCCTCTGCAAATAAGATATTCTGTTTTCTTCGACGGTGTTATTTGTTCTTGTGATGGTCTTCGATCTTCAAGTGAATCAGGAGGCCTGACTGCGGATCATCTGCTCCAACACTCATTAATCATGGCCGGAATAAATTAGATATATTGAAGCGCACAACGGTATAAAACAACACGTCGACAAATGTCTAAAAAGACACTGAGAACGGGTGAAACCCAACAGGTAGAGGCAATGACTGTTAGATTTGGCAATGCTGGGATCTATTGTATTTCTGCCACGCGGCTAGGGGTTGAGTAGAGGATGGGGGTTTATGAGGGATTACCAATTCCAAGAAGAGAGGCCGTTATGTTTCCGAGTGAAGTTTTTTTTTATATATATCATTTTGTTGTTAATCAACCACCATTCAAATGAAAATTAGCCTCATTAGAAAACCAAACGTTATTAAGAGTTTCTTATCTATCCTCAGCCCAATGCCAAAACTGTAGTCTCTGCTGCTTTTGGGCATCAGTGAGTTTATGCACAACAGTCATCTTGTTCGGAAACATAATATAGAATCCATTGAACAGATCGTCTAGAAATTCCCCATTGCAATGCTGCCTTTGTACTAGATTTTCCGGGACTTCTTTGAATAGCAACTCTCACTGCTTCGATATTTTCCGGCGAACGCACAGGCTTCTGTCGAGGAAGCTCCGGTTCCAATATTGTTCCTTCTCTTACAAATGTTTCATACAGTTGATTAATAATTTTGTTGGTAGGGGCCCATCGTGTTTGAAACTGTTGTCGAAAACGCCTCTGAGTCAAAACAATACTTTTTATTTCATGAAAAATTAACACAACTGATGATCGCTGCTGCGTCGCGACGTAAGCCTTCCTTTGTCCTGCCTCCTAGCGACAGTTTTGTGAATTACACTTCGTTTGTTTATTCATTCAATTTTCCAAGGACTGCTGCAACTTTTATTTGGTCACTGAATGCGATGTTTCATATCATTGTTAAAACAACAAAGACAAATGGTGGATGATCTCATGCGCCACCATGTATTATCATTGATGATATAGTCATCTCTCACTTGGATTAGCTTTTAAAGTGAGCAAAATTCGCATTATTCCTACAAATACAAGAAGTCTTTGTTCTTCAGGGGTTCGGAGTCGACAGACTTCACACCGTTTTCGCTGGGATCGCACTCAAGTTTCCTTAGATGAGAAACTGTCAACTGATAAAAAAAAAATGGCGTGGTAAAATCAATGCGTTGTAACATGCACGAGCTTGTTCAGAGAGTAAAAGGCGGGACTTTGTCCATAAGTTATTTTTCCTTGAAACCACTGTTACCCTTTAAAGGTTGCACGAACCTTTCCCGGATGCCTTCTTGGTACGGCTTAGTTTATACAAAGCGTAATGGATCGATCGGCGTCAGGACAGATGGCTTTACAGTCATGTATGGAAAGATGCTGAAACATACAGGAAAACCACGAAATATTCTAGCTTCAAATTAATTCCAGCATACATTAATAATGAATTGGCATACTTATGACGTGTACAATTAGTCTCATTTCCTTGTGACTCTTTTCTAAGGGAGCCATTCTCAAAAATAAACAAATCTTAAATGCTAAACAAAATTCATTGTTCTAACGTGGCACTATTGTTTGTGGTAATTGTATGAAATAATAGTACTCTTGAATTCATTGCACACTTATTTAAAAATGAAGGTGTTAACATGGGTGTGGCGTGTCCCCTATATTACTCAATATTTATGTAGACGACATGGTACGGAAATGAAAACATCAGATTGATAAGGGTATTAAATTAGGACGAGGATTTTATCTGATCTTACTTTCATTTGCTAATGATATACTTCTAATTTTTTATATGCCGACGATATAATTTTAATTTTTGAACAACATATAAATTATATACAGTAACTTTAAAAACTCACAAAAAAAATAATTATGGCATTCAGTGGCAAACATGCCCATACAATTAGAAGCAAAATTTTAATCGAATGCAATATCTTAGAACAAGTTTCAACATGTAACTATTTGGAAATCCAAATATCATTTGATAAAGAAAACTAACTTCCGTTGAAAGTGACGTTATAGAAAATAGTACTATCACCACCACCACCACCATTATAATTATAGCTGTATATCTATAATTAACCTAAAAAATTCCATTACTATTGAATGTCTGATATTAGTTTGTAATCTTTACAAAAACTGGGAATGCACTGGTCAAGACTCAAACCTTGAGGTAAATAATGATAATGACACTATCGTTATATAACCTGTCCACCGTGAATCTCCAATATTTTGAAACTCTACTTTTAATTTAATATCAGAATGTACGGGTACAGATGTGATCCTGGTCTGAAAATAATCGCATACTCAAAAAGTTTATATAGCATTTTCGTAGCACATGCCAGTTTTCCCCACACTCCTATGGATGAATATCAGGTAACTTTATCATGCGTGTGGAACCCCGCTCATTCTCGCCACTTTCTTTCTTCCCTCATCATCCTTTCCTCATCATTCCGTTTGTCTTTCTTGGTTTTCAGATCGCGCCTACAGTGGCCCTCCGAAACTGCTGACGCTCTCGGCCAGCCTCCATGGATGTCAAGCGCGGTAGGTGGTGATCCAGCAGCGGAACTCACTCCCCTCCCGACGGGAGAGGGGGTTTACACCTCAGACCGTTGAGGAGACGGGAGAATGTGGGAAGGCTGTTAGGGTGGATGGTATACGAACTTGGAGGGATGGCGGAACTGGTCGTCAGGGTGTTAGCGGTTAGGTCGGTTCGGCGTGGGTGCGGTCGGTGGGCTTGCAACTCATCCCCGGGGCGCACAACAGATCTCAGGCCGTAGTACACAGGGATGTTCCACACACACACACACACACACACACACACACACACACACACACACACACACACACACACACGCACACGCACACGCACGCGCACGCGCACGCGCACGCGCACGCACACGCACACGCACACGCACACGCACACACACACACAGAGTGAGAGAGGGAGAGAGCACATACCAGAGTCATAGTAACGCTGCAACAATGAATCATTTATAAAACGGAACGGCGATTTCTAGCCCATGTTGTTTGGTGGTCTGCAGAGACTAAATCATTTATTCAAGTGCAAAGAAACTTGAGTACAATAAGGATCCGCCGACATTTAAGACTATCAAGGAGAGGCACGGTAAGTTTTTGGCCAATGATAGTGTGTTGTATGTATTTATTTACACTGCAAGTGGGCAAGCACCCCGTGGCAGTGGTATATACAATATTAACAATACACAGTTAAAATGATAAGCTATACACAATAAAATTTACAATACATAATACAATTTACAACACATATACAATTTTATACACAATACAATAAGAATACACAATACAATTTAACACAATAATAATAAAACATAAAATAAAACACCTAATTTTACAACACAACCTACATAATTATGTATAGGTCCTACATAAGTTTTAATAGTCTTTCACTTTACTCTCATCTCATTCCCTGTAGTGGCACTATGACGCATTTCACTGACACTTTAGCACACATTTCACTGACACTCTGTAACACATTTCACTGACACTATAGAACACATTTCATTGACGCTATAAATTATCACTGATCGGAACTGTTCACTGCACTGTAAAACCATAACTTCACTGACTCACCTCGCTTCACTGATACAACAGTTCAAATAAGTTAAATAATTGCATTCTTATGCATACTTATAAACAGAACTACATTTAAACTAAACATTTCTGTCTAAGGCCCTCTTACACGCTATTTTTAAATAATTTACAATTCAAACCAAGGAAGTAAACTCGTCAGGCTAGATAAATACATGTCACCTTAAAAAATTAAATGTTGAATGTCACCTTAATTTTAATTTTCACTTTATACACAACTCTTTAAATTATTCTTGAATCTCCTTAAGGAAGGACAGCCCTCAAAGACCGCTGCAGGTAGGTCATTCCAATCATTTATAGTTCTATTTAAAAATGAGAATTTACCTACATCCGTTTTCTGTTTCCTACATTTGATTTTAAAATCATGATCGTTCCTACCATAGTACGTTGGCTTTTCTAACCGAGCCGTTATGTCTACCCATGCTTTCTGACCTAGATGTGCTCTATACAATGATGTTATTCTAGTTTTCCTACGTCTGTTTTCCAAAGTTTCCCATTTAAGCTCTTTTATCGTATCGTTCCCATCTTCTCTTTTACCTTTAACAAATTTAGCTGCCCTATACTGTATTCTTTCTAAGGAATTTATCTGATATATTCTATAGGGATCCCAACACGTAGGACAACACGTGTTGAAAGGACATGGAGGTGGGAATCCCGGTGTTCAGAAAGAGGCCATTGAAAATGTGTGGATATCATTTGAAAGAAGTCCAAGAATCGAGAGAACATGGAATGAAACGGTCAACAGTACAGAAAATTCTTCACCATTGATTACATTTTCATGCCTACAAGGCACAGATTTTGCAGGAAATTAAACCCGACAACCGACCAAGGCGAGAATAGTTTGCAATCGATATATTGGACATCCTTCGTGCTGCAAGAGGCGCCCATATTCAAGTGAACTGAATTGAAAATGTTAGTTTTACAATCATTTTCATGCATAGTATTATTTGTATACAAGAGGCCATTGAAAATGTGCGGATATCGTTTGAAAGAAGTCCAAAGAAATCAATCAGTCAAGCATCGAGAGAACTTAGAATGAAACGGTCAATGGTACACAAAATTCTTCACCAATGATTAGCTACATTTTCACGCCTACAAGGTACAGCTTTTTCGGAAAATTAAACCCGACGACCGACCAAGGCGAGAATCGTTTGCAATCGATATGTTGGACATTCTTCGTGCTGGAAGAGGCGCCCATGTTCAAGTGAACTGAATTGAAAATTTTGTTAGTTTTACAGTCATTTTCATCCATAGTATTATGTGTATATAATTTTTTTCCTTTAAGTGTTTGTGTTTAAAATGTTGGAGGTTCATAGTGGACGTACTGTATTTTATATATGTTGCAATATAACCAGAAAAACATTACGAAACCATTACGAAACACAGGTGTGATATAATGTAATTATAAGTGTTGTAACATAACATGAAAACATCCATTGTTTGTTAAACGTCACAAAAATGCGGCGTAATAGTATAAGTTACTCGCATGTTGCAATACAAGCACGAAGAAAGCTACTTATCGTTTGAAAGGAAACACAGAACATACTCATAAATTTTATAGCTTTAAAAACATGAAATATAAATTAATAATTTTATGTAATATAATTCATTCAAGGAGTTTGATACTACACTGATGACACAGTTTTAATTTTTATAGGTTTAAGTTAGACTACCGTATATGAAAATGCCAATAATTGTAGTCTATAAAAGCTATTAAAAATGGCTAGATAGTAATTTTCGTTCACTAAATGTTTCCAAGACTACTTTGATTCTACTTGTCTTAAATGCCAGTGGTTTACAACATTTAAAAGCTTGTGATAAATGTAATAATTCGTGATGTGTTTTTCAAATATAACTTTAAACACAACTGAAGGGTACACGGGAAAAACGATCAAGGTCCACCAAAAATCGAAATTGAGTTAATAATGCTATCTTATAGTGGAAAGGAAGTACTATCATGTGATCTAGCTAGTAATAAGAAATAATCGTTCTTGACATTCCACTACGTCAATTTCTATTAAATACACACATAACTTTAAAATTCGTTTTTCTCGAAACTTTCTAAAATGGACCTTGATCTTTATTCCCGTGTACCCTTCAACTGTGATGATTTGGCTTCAGAACGCTCTCTAAACCACTAAAATCTTGCGTTAAAAGTGACTATTGGAATCAAACTGACTCTTGTAAGTAGCAAACATTGCGACAAAATATTAGTTCCAGTTTTGGAATCAAAGAATCTCGTGCTCCCATTTACTTCTAAGTCAAATTAAGACAAAACACACACAAACATCGTGCGAACTGTACACAAGTGCTCAAGAAGAAGAAAAGAAGAACTAGTTCTGTCAGTATATTTTAGGACGTTTTAAATGCTTTAGAGAAAAAATACAGTTTTTGTCCTCTGTTAATATTGCTGATGTAAAAGAGTCTTAAATGTATGTTGCGATTGTCCCTTAACCAGTAGGTTAAATAGAAATAGTCGTTGGGACCGAAGTCATGAAAAATAAGACAAATAAATATTAAAAAGACACTGTCCCTTATTGGCATTATGAAAAACTAACAAACCAACAGTATTCTAGGTCTTGGACTTTTTTGGATACTGGATCTCATGACATAGCGTGCGTACTATACGAGCCATCCAACATCATATTGACAACTGTAAATCTCAATGCCATAGGCAGGATTCGAAACTATTCCTTCAGGTTTCCAGTAGCGTCAAAGCTGTATCTTAAGCTATGGTTTGTCTTCGACGATCTTCGACGAACGAACATCGCTGACGATTGAAATCGCCAGCGTTCATCGTCAGAGAGTAGTTTCTTTACAGGCGAACTTCGTTAAGTGGACAGTAAATTGTTTGATATAATTGACCATGTCTGATCAGCTGATAATGGATGATAATCTGATAACGTTACAATATAAGTTTTGCTTTGAAAAACAAGTATGGAGGCCTGTTTTAATTCACTTATATTGAGACATCTTGAAAATGATCCCACCAAATTTAAGGAATATTTCAGACTTTCTCCCGAATAATTTAATTTTGTTTTGTGTTTAATTGAAAATGATATTATAAAATTAAACCCAGAAAATTTGTTCAGAAGCTAATAAGCCCAGCTGAAAGATTAGCAGTAACTTCAAGGTAAATACCAATGATATAAACACTTTAGGCCTATTTCTACTTTTTACAATGTTAATTTTTTCATTTAGGAGCATTTATTTGGGAAATATTACAAATGAAAAAATAATGTGAGAAGGAGGTTGTTGTACTTCTCTCGGCATTCCAGTTCACTTACTATTTCACACTCTAACTTTTGCTTCCGCATGGTGTGTCCTGATATTAGCGGTTATTTAGTTTTCAATTATAAATCATTTTACTCAATTGCATTAGCTCTGTGGTTGATGCAAGATATAGATTTGTTATTGTTTACGCTGGTTCTTCTTTTCGGCTCATGTCGCACAGGGATTTGTGTTTGGAGACATAATCAATTAATATCTCGTCTTCATTAGTGGGGAAATTGCAGAAAGATTTCTGTTTTACCGCCACTATGGTATGTATGAATGACGTGTAGATCACATGTTATTAAATACTTTAGTTCATGACTTATTGTAATTTTACAATTTCTTTCGCGGCGATGATCGCCAGGTTTTTGTCTCGAAGGCAAACTCCGACGATGTTCGTCGAGTGCAGCGATGTTCGTTGACGATCTTCGCTGTAAAGAAACCATGCACATTCAAATCAACGGGAAGGAAACCCAGCGAAGAACTTCAGCGATGTTCGTTCGGCGAAGATCGCCGTAGACAAACCGTAGCTTTACAGTAAGTGTTGCGCCTACGAAGAGCAGTTATCGCAGTATATTGTAGCAGCACTTAACGCTTAAATGTAGACACAGCAATCATATCCTGCTTGATTTCTAGCTAAATTCAGAAAGCAATCGAGATAATAAGATTTGATTTATTCTGAGATTTCCTAATATTGCGATGTGTCGTTGTCATGCGATACAGAATATTTGCATAGCATCGTGAAAATTGTTGTGAAAATATGACCAATATCGAGAGGATCCCCAAGTGACGTCAATGCGTGCTCTGATTCATTGCGTCGCTCCGATTGCATCAGTACAGTACACTCTTACTAAGCAAGCAGTCTGATTCTTACGTCGTATTTCAATGTACAGTTATCTGTTATATTAATACGATGTGTTAAGAATGAAACTATTAAAGATCTAGCTACTAAATAAATATTGAAAAGATACAATTTAAGTTTTATCAGAACCGAATACATTTACAATTTTGGCGTCCTGAGTCATACTTAAAACTCCGTTTCTGTATTTACTGTGACTGAATCCGGGATCAATGTTACCAGCCCATGTGAGAGGAAAGTTGCACTTACAGAGCTGGGAACATATTACATCTACATTTCTGTACTAACTTAAAAAAAAACGTACAGGATCATTCATTTTCGTAAAATATTAGAAATAATAAACTGTTTTTGCGAGCGAGCTCGCGAGCGCATTTATGTATGTGCGTGAGAGAGAGAGAGAGAGAGAGAGAGAGAGAGGGAGAGAGAGAGAGAGAGAGAGAATGTTCGTTTTTAGATTTTTAAGGTGAATGTGATCAGAAATATATTTTTAGATATTCCACCGTATCCTGGAACTTAACATTTTCAATATTTCGGAACTACAGTGCGATCGAAAAGCCCCTTCGAAACACTATTAGTTCTAGTAATCCTAGAATACAACTCTGTATAAACCGCCGTAGCCGAATAGATTCCCAAACGTCCGAATTGATATCCAGTTATCGAAGTTGTCCCGTATGGGTGATGTCCGAGTTGATTCCAGTTCTTGAATGGAGCCTGCATACATTTTATCCGAGTTGATTCCCATATTTTCCTTCCCATTTAATACAGACTTAGGACTGTCTATTTACAAGGAATCAACTACTGTTACACGCAGTTTCCTTGTAAACAGGTATGGTTAAAAACGTGTCACATAATTAAACGGCTAATTGTTCCGTTCTGTCAGATTTTTGAATAAAATTAACTAAACGACTAAAAATAATTACTTAATGTTAGGCAGGAACTTCCAACACACAAGCTTTAAATAATCAAAACGGCTAATTGCTCCGCTACTGTAATTAATCATTTGCTGTTCAATTTACTGCCCTTTCTCTTGTTTTTTTTCTTTTCTGGGTGTTCTGATAAAATAAAAACGATGGAGAGGATTTGAACGTCCCATGTAAAAATAGGGTTTTCGTTTAAGAGAGAACATCCATATTGCTTACGCATGTTAATGCGACAATGTTTTTTTCTGGATAATTCATCCACAGAAAGTTATCAATACAGACATTATGCAAACATCACCCTCTCGCTGACTCTATACAAACAAAGGGACTCAACTCGGACGTAAGGTAAACATTGGTAAAAATCAAATCGGGAATCAACTCGAACGTCATTCATGATGATTTGGCAATCAATCCGGACGCAGCCGTATAAAGTTGGCACTCCCCCATTCATTCCGGTTTGACAACCTCACACACCCAGTCCATCATATGCTTAGCGGCCAGTGCTGCCACTTGAATTTTCTGCCTAGTGGATTCTCGGCTACACAAGCACTGCAAAGAAACTTCTCGATCACACTGTACATACAGATTCCATCACCAGGACAGATGGATAGCCTATGGCGAAAGGGCTCGTCTACTCAATTGGGCTGTTTCAATTGTTCCAAACAATTGAGCATCTATATAATTATTCTCTTTTGTTTACAGTCTGTAACAGCCATTTTCAACCGGTGTGCCGAGAAAAAATGGAAATAGTAAAGGTTGTCGTAACAAAAATTGGTAAAACTAAAGTGGAAAGAGTACTAAAAAGTGAGTCCACAAGAGTCAACTATCGGGAATCGCGGCACTAGTCTACATTCAGTAAGCACAATGTAGGCTTGCGAGCAACAGAGAAGAGAATGACTGACTCGCAGCCAGGGTTGCTAGATCAGTAAAGTTAGAATATCGTACCAAACTTGAATTGAATTGAATTTGAATCTAAGGAAAGGAGGCACGACGACCCAGCACCGCGACCTTATTAGTTCTATTGCGCTAATCCTCAACCTAGGCACATTTCCAAATCCACACCGGCTGACCACGCTAAGGTTCGCAGCGTCCAGGTTCCTAGCAGGCAACCCTGCTCGTCTCTAGACCAGCCCTCTCTGTGTGTCGCCAGCTGGCGTTCGGGGAATGCTATGGAATGATAACGGAATAATGTAGATGCCTAATATCACCTTGTCTTCCAAAATTGTCATTATGAACCAACTTTAAAAAATATAATATTTTACTTCTTTTATGAAAATAAATTCCCCTCTAGCTAGGAATATTCTAGGGTGCTCCCGTTTCCCTCTATCATTCCACCAACGCTCTCCACCTTCCCTCATTTCATCTATCACCTGAAATATTAAAAATAGACGGGGGTGAATTCTGGGCGTAGTACGGGTTTCCGAAGCTAATATGGGAAGGACTTGGACTCCGGGCCCCTGGGGCTTATTAGGCTCCTCGTATGCGGACAGGGCCTGGCTCTATCAAGAGCTGGGGCAGGATGTCCCACCTCTCAGCATCGGGTTCACGAATGTCACCAAGGTCACCTGTCGAACTTGGACAATCACCACATGTAGGGCGCACAATGGACCAAAGCGTGTCTAAGAGTACAGACCCGTAAAGCTTCGTAAAGCCAGCCAGCTATGTTCTCTTCTTCGTGTACCAATACTACAACCTGTTTGGCCGATATAAACTTGGACACATGCGTACGAGATTTGGTAAATTCCTAAGATTTTGAATCCTATGCCGTCTTTCTTGGGCTTCAGGAAATTACTTATTTTCTTAGGTGAAACAGCGTAGCTCGAGAAAGAAACTTGCTCCCTGAGTCGATGCCGAGGTTTCGAATCTAGCTTCGGCTAAGTACTTAGTTGGGTTTTCTTTCGAGATTGTCCAAAATGTAAGGTGAATGGCAGATAATTCATGGCAAATCCTCGGTCTCATCTCGCCACAATTTCACTACACCAATTTCATCAACGCTAAAAAACCTCGCAGTTGATACGATGTCATTAAATAATCGTTTTAAAAAAACAAACTTGATGGAACTAGAGAAAGCTGCTTTATTTTTCTACAGAAGAATTCGAAACGCACTTTCAAAACCTGTACTGTTCTCCAACCAAGGGATTAACCGTGAAAGGAATGTGCTTACTATTGCGTCATCTATTGGAGCGAAGTAGAGAGATAATATTACCGTTATAACATCAGTTTAAAAACATTCGCTATGCTGCATATGTTATTTCCTATATGGACGGATTAAAAGACCAGGAGATTAACCGTGATATAATTTTGTAACTAGGGTAGTATAAATATGTGTGTATCAGTGTTATCGTTTGTGCTTTGAGAGTTAGCCAATAGAGATGCGTGTACCCACGTGTGTGACCTTATGACATCAATATTAATTCACAGCATTACACCGCTGTGTCTCATTTCCCTGAGACTTTCTCCTGGTTGGAGTACAGTATTCGTCTCTTGCCATAAGTAAGTTAAATGTCAAACACGACGGCTTCGGAAGTCGGTTTTTGTAAAAGGGTTATTGAAAGCGATTATAAATAACTATTAGCAATGGAAGATAAGTGCATAAGTCGTTTAAATTATGTAAAGTGTAAGAATATAGTGTTGAAGTGATGTAAATAGCAAAGTGAGCGAAGAGTCTGAATTAACCATGTTACATGTCAGTAAGGACTAAGAATTATTTTTTATTGTAGTAGGATATTTTCGACGCTTTAGGTTATTTAGCGTCTGAATGAGATGAAGGTGATAATGCCGGTGAAATGAGTCCGGGGTCCAGGACCGAAAGTTACCCAGCATTTGCTCATCTTGGGTTGAGGGAAAACCCTGGAAAAAACCTCAACCAGGTAACTTGCCCCGACCGGGAATCGAATCCGGGCCACCTGGTTTCGCGGCCAGAAGCGCTGATCGTTACTCCACAGATGTGGACACTAAGAATTAGGAAAGGAAAGAATAATATAGTATTAGGTGGGATAGAGTATACAAAAAAAAAATTATGTCATATAAGTATAACAAGTAAAATACGGAAACGGTAATGAAAAGTATGTATACAGAAAATAGAGTCTGAAATAAACAGTAAACGTAATGGTAGGGATAGGGAAATTAGTTTTAGATAAGTTTTATAACGATATATAGTGTCAGATGAATAAAGTGCGAAATAGATAAAGTGATAAGCAGGGAAAAGAAGTTCATGGCCTAAAAACGTGAAGAATATGTATGCGTTTATGCCGTAAAAGAGATAAATATGCTACAAAATATGCATTATCAGCAGGGAAAGGAAGTTCATGCCCTAAAAACGTGAAGAATATGTATGCATTTATGCCGTAAAAATAGATAAATATGCTAAAAAATACGCATTATCAGTCTGAGATTATTTTAACAAAATAATAAGGTATAGGTAACTTACGTTTAGTCTATGGATTTTGAAGTGCTTGCCTCGTTGCTGAATGCTCCAATTATGCTGTTACAGTTCACAACTAAGCAGTGACGTATGTTTTCTGTTGTCATTCTTCGCCTGTTGTCTCTCAGCATAGCTTTGTAGGGCGAAAAACTTCGTTCTACGTCACAAGAAGTAAGAGGGGCTTGCACAAAAGCTGTGTGCTGTGCTATAGAAAATTTGGTTGGTTTTTGGGGTGTTTTTCCTTCGAGAATATCTTGAATTTCTTTAAGTTAATAATAGCAAGAGTTTTTTGAAAGAATATTTGCTGTTTTCTCGTTCACTTTACCTCCTACATTTCCTAGAACTGATGTTAAACTGGATATTGTTCTATCGAAATCTGTTAAAGACTGCAGTAAAGGAATACCAGTTGCTAACTTGAGAGGTTTCCTATGAGGGCGTCATCGTTATGTTCAAAATTCATAACATAAATTAGTCTGTTTACGAGGTAACACTCTTTCAAAAATGAGGGAAAGATAAATAAACATAGATAATATGCAGTTTCCCTGCATAAATGTTAAAATATAATGATTTTATGAATAAAGACAAAATATACACTTTTATGCACAATAAAAGTAATATCATTGTATTCAGAAATTTGTGATTCATGTAAATAATAATCTTTCAGCATATTCACACAACGATAGAGAACAAATATGCAAATGCATGAACTTCCTTTCCATGGTGATAAGTAAAAGAATGGACAAGGGAGGACACAGTATTGAATAAAGGAAGATAAGTGCATGAGTCGTCCACTAAGTTTAAAATTGATGTAAGTAGTGTAAGAATAGGAATGCTGGCCCGAATACAAGAATGTGAAGGGCCAGCAGGACCAAACGGTTGAGTGACAATAAAATATCATACTGTATAACTATTAGCTGCCTCCTTGTAAGCGCGGATGTGTGTCCTTATAGAGTGCTATTTAAAACTTCCTCTGGAAAGTAATTCGCTTCCGCAACACCGATAATTCCATGACAAGTGCGTAAATTACTTAGAACTGGTTACGTGACGAAGAAATAAATTGTTACGAAACGCATGAAGCATAATTATAGTGAGACAGTATGTGTCATCTCCATGACAACATTTATTAAGTAGGATAAAGTTACTAGTAGGTATAAAGCTATGTCTGCAATTGTCTTTTTCGAAGAAATTATTTTGAATTACATTATGCCTCCAATGGAAAATAACACAAACCTAACATGCATGTATGCACATACTTTACATACACTATAAGTAAAGGTAAAAGGTATGTCTGTTTATTCAACACTGTTAGTTTTCCAATGTAATTAATAGGCCAAAATTAAGTTATATCTATAGGCGGGTTGTTTCCACATACTACTGTATAGGCTTCTCAGACAATTACGCAACTTCAAGGTCAGCAAATATCCTTACATTTGCAAGCTGGTTTGGACATGAGATTTAATCAGATAACTCAATTATTAAAACTACTTATATCAACTCCAGTGGGTGTTCAACATCCATGTAATTGTGTAGGCCTACTGACAAATATTTCCGAGCAAAAGAGATTGGTACTTAGTTTCGTAGAAAACATATTTTTATTGATCATTAAGTAAATATAGACGTATAATGAGAAAATGTGAGCAACTTCATATCGATGAATAATATGCGTGCGTGTAGGTGGATCATGTACGTGGGGGTTATCTCAGATGGTTGTGAGTGTACGGGAGTTCTAATATGATTTATGTAAGAGGTTCATATTCTCAGAAGACTCTCTCTCTCTCTCTCTCTCTCTCTCTCTCTCTCTCTCGGTTCGTACTCTCCAGAAGACTGAGATATACTCTATCTTCCTCTCATCGACATTTAACATAATATCACAGTCTAGTATATATAGTCACGAAGCTCAATATGTAGTAAATTTGCATACATAGATAGTTGCTAACCACTAGGATCGCTAATATCGCCTCATTACAGACAATGTGAAATAGTACTGGCACAGTCATTTGTTCCTAGCACCCTCACAACTCAAGCTTCGTGACTGTATATACTGTGATAATATGTCACCCGTCTTGACTTACTTGTTCTCACAGACAAACGAGGTCGCATCATAATACAAAGGGATCCTTTTTCTTGTGAATACTTAATTCTGGTACATAGTAGGCTACTCTGGGAATGGGAAAAACGAGCTTCAGTAGTTGATTGTGCAAGAAAAGGAAGGCATAATGCTTCCGGTAGGAATAATAATAATAATAATAATAATAATAATAATAATAATAATAATAATAATAATAATAATAATACTCTAGATCTGATCAGAAGGCTTATTTTCAGGATGTTGGGTTCGATCTCCGGCATCGATTAAAATGATGTTTGCGGAGAAAAAGATTAGAAGACAAGGGGTTTCTCCTGGTTCTCCCGTTTCCACCAAGAGCACACTGCACTTTGCCTTCCTCATTTAATAACATTTCCATTTCTTCATAAATAAGACAGTGAATGGTACACAATTTAGGTAAAACTAAATGAAGATGACAGTAAAATGTCAACTTTTCTGTGTAATTTTCTTATGGGAGGGAAGAAGGGAGGGAGAGAGCGAGCATTTGGTAAATCTCGTCGAGGACACCCCGTTGGAGAGGTCCGCTGGTAACTTGCAATTGGTCAGGAAAATTTATGGGACATGTATACTCAGACTGAAACTCCACCCGTTGAGTTTCACTTATCTTTCCCCTTCCTCCTCCTCAGTTTGTAGGATGTGCATTAGATCGACCGTTCCTGTGCAGATCTTGCGTTCGCTCTTTCTGCCGATGAAATAGAATCGACCGTTGCAGAGCTTCGTGGCTTGGCACGGATCCTTGCACTTAGGGTAGCTTTAGTCTAGTTCACTGTGCGACGATTATCCAAGTCCGACAGGTGGCCTGAGTGACATTCGTGAATCCGATGCTGACATGTGGGCCATCCTGCTGCAGCCCTGGTATACTCAAGTTCCATCCTCAGACAAATAGCCTGTTAAGCTCTAGGGTCCGGAGCCTCAAATTCTCCCTATATCAATATCGGAAACCCGTACTATCTCCAAGACTTCACCCCTGCCTAATCTCCATTTCAGTTTGGTTGATAGGCTTTCCCCTCTACTCACACTCTTTACCATCCGTGAAGGGGAAGATGCTACTGTCTATCTTACTAACGTTCGACTAATTGACTTTGAACGTAGTGACAATTCTTATTATTGAAAATGTTTACCGGTAATCTATATTTCGAAAATCTATACTAAGCTTTGTATTTCATTTTATTGTTGTTTATATCAACTGGCACATTAAAAAGCTACTGACAGCAGAAGATAAATGTTTTCTTCACGCTAGTTGCTACTCTAGCATACACAACGGGATAATCCCCACTGTGTTATTCCCCCCTGACTTCATAATACAAACTAACATCCCTTAATTTAATTAATTTTTAGTTGAAAATATTGTAAGAACGACACTAAAATATACTGAAACATGCAATTGTCAAACATCTGTGTCACTGTATTTTATATCCATTTAATATTTTATTTTCTTGTGTGTACAACTTGGGGGGTGTAGGTATAAGAGGTAACAACTACCGGTCTGTTACTGACGGACTCAGGGCAAGTAGAAGGGGAAAGAAATGCCTTCACATCCTCTCAACTTGTATGAAATGTCGGTTAGTTTTAATTATTACGATACTGCAGATGATAGATAAAATGAAGGAAAGATGTAGAATAGAGAGTATTAGTGGAATGATAGAAACGAAAGTATACCTTTGCAACATTGTTTTTCCCACCACAGATTCCATCACGATCTGGTCGGGGATCGAATCCGGCCTGCTGGATGGATGACTAAAGCGCTAGCGCACTGTGGGCGATGTGAGAAATGAAACAAGAAGAATACAAGGATAACAGGACGGCAAGGTGAACAAGGGAATGCAAGGAGAACAAGGGGAAGACAAGGAGAATAAGGGTAAGGCAAGGAGAACAAGGGGATGTAAGGAGAATCAATCAAAGCCAAAGAAAACACGGGGAACACAAAGAGAACAAGGCAAAGGAAAGAAGAAAAAGGGTAACATAAAGAGAACAAGCGGGAGACAAGGAGAACAAGGGGAATACAAGGAGAACAAAGGGAATACAAGGAGAACAAATAATAATAATAATAATAATAATAATAATAATAATAATAATAATAATGGCTTTATTTAACCTGGCAGAGTTAAGGCCGTAAGGCCTTCTCTTACACTCAACCAGGATTAAAACTTGCTTACAGAGTTGAACATAAAACTGGACCAGAATTAAGTAATTGCATACTGATACATAATGAGATCAAAAGAGGTAGTTACATAAAATTTACCTCATAAATAAAAATAAACATAGTGAAATACATATTAATTTGTTAGAATCAAATACGAATCACATAAAAACAGAAGCCGATAATTAAATAAAAAAGAAAAATGTACACAGTAAAAATAAAAATAAACACATTAGTATACATATTAGTATTAGATTACAATCAAGCAGAATTTACACAATTAAACCAGAAACCGACAATTGAATAAAATGTACACATGGGAGATAAGGAGACAATGGGAATACAGGAGAAGAACGGGAGACAAGGAGAACCAGGGGAATACGAAGAGAAAAAGGCAAAGGGAAGTAAAAAAAGGGGAACAAAAAGAGAACAAGTAGGAGAGAAGGAGAACAAGGGGAATACAAGGAGAAAAAGGAGAATACAAAGATAACAAGGGGAATACAACGAGAACAAGGGGAATACAACGAGAACAAGGGGAATACAAGGGGAATACAAGGGGAACAAAGGGAACACAAGGAGAACAAGGGGAATGCAAGGAGAACAAAGGTAAGGAAAGGAGAATAAGGAGTAAATAATGAGAACAAGGAGAATATAAGAGAACAAAGCGAAGACAATGAGAACAACACGAAAACAAAGAGAATAAGAGGAATGCAAGGAGAACAAGGGAAAACAAGGAGAACAGGTGAAGAGAAGTAAAACAAGGGGAAGACAACAAGAAGAAAGGAGAACAAGGAGAAGAGAAGGAAAACAAGGTGAAGACAAGGTAGACAAGGCGAGCACAATGTGAACAAAGGGTAGCCTATAAGGAGGACAAGGGGAATAGGAGAAGAACAAGGGGACAACAAGAAGAACAATAGAAGGGGTTGCATTTTTACGCGGCGGTGAAGTCCCAAGTTACACTTCCGTATCTAGTGGAGAGAAGAACGTAGTTCTACGTAAAAAAGGAATTAATCTACATCAATATAAAGTGGGTTTACGGTAGTCCTCTTCCCATCGAGCTGGAATTAATTCATTTTTGCAGTATGGGAACTGGACGTTTATGAAAGAGGTTGAAGTCTAAGTAAGGTGCTATCCAAAACCACAGCAAGAAGAATATAAAATGACATCATAAGGATTACATCGCAGGATAATGGAACTGCATACAATTACAACTAGAAACTTGGAGAAAACCTTCACGCTTGCCTTGTACGGGACGTACAACAGCAGATGTACGTAAACCCACACTGTTTAGATTGTTACGTCAGTGCTTCTATCTCCCATGTTGTTAACTAAAAAGGTGAAAATCGTAATCTATGACGGCATGCTTTATCACCTGCCTGCTACTCCGTAATCAGCCTTACCGTTAAGACTGAATGACGCAATGAGCACGTCAATCGTTAAATTTCCACGTAATATGAAATCTGTTTGCATGCATCACTTCTCCTTATGGGAGAGAATCAACAGCAAGAGTGACTAATGTAAATATTGTACTTCGATCTTTATTTCGCCATAAGCTACAACAGGAAAGAAAGGAAAGATTAAAGAATGAAAAGTATTTATTTTATTGGGTTTTTTACGACACTGTATCAACATCTAGGTTATTTAGCATCTGAATGAAATGAAGGTGATAATGCCGGTGAAATGAGTCCGGGGTCCAGCAGTTACCCAGCATTTGCTCGTATTGGGTTGAGGGGAAACCCCGGAAAAAACCTCAACCAGGTAACTTGTCCCGACCGGGATTCGAACCCGGGCCACCTGGTTTCGCGGCCAGACGCGTTGACCATTACTCCACGAATGAAAAGTAGAAGAAGGAAAGAAGAATAAAAGGAAATGTAACTGATAAAATTGGAAAAAAAAAGATGTATAATATAACGAAGGAAATAGGAAGAAACAAAGAAAAACATAGAACGAAGAAAGCAGAAGGGTTCAAAGAGGGGAACAAACGTGTAGGCTTAAATGAAAGAAAGTAAAACAATGAAGAAATAAAAGAGAAAACAAAAATTAAGAAAACTGATGATAAATTAGAAGAGAAAGCAATATGTGGATGGAAGAAAGAGGAAACAGATGTGAAAAGAAAGAGAAAACAGAAGTGAAAAGAAAGATGAAATAAAAATTAAGAAAAAATAAAGATAAGAAAATGACGAATACGTACATGAACGAAAGCGGGGAAATAAAGAAGAAGAAAATAGAAAAATAACAGATGGAGGAAAACCGAAATATGCTGATGAACAGACTTAGGATCCGGACACTTTAGCAACCAACATACAACTTGATTATAGAGTTCCTTGACATACTGTGAATGTAAACGACGTCAATGTGCTGCGTTATATTCTACTGTTAATAGTACAATCTAGTGATGGTGGAAAATGAAGTAGGATACATACCTGACAAGTTTTCATGTCCCTCGGCGACGTTGAAGGCGTTAGCGTTCCAATGAACAATGTGCACATACTTCTAACTAGTTCGAGAAAACTGTTCACTATGAATTGAAAATGCACTGTGATGGCCTGAGTTCGTTTCGTAGGGAGAGACGGAAGAATACTATACCTCTCTCTGATCACGAACCGGATTGTACAGTAGTGGCAAAAAAACCGGACCGACTCTTGTAGCTTATTTCAGAGCCTTGTTCACTCCAGAGCACGATAGACTGATAACTAAGACTTTCGTGGTTTGAATCCTGCCTGGGAAGGAATTTTTTTTTTGTTCCTTATTCAAATTTATTCCCAATACTTTTCGATTGTAGCGATATTTTACTACTTAATTAACTTATTATTCCCAGAACATGAATTTTACCAGCAATCGAAAAGTACTGGGAATAAATTTGAATAAGGAACAAAAAAAAGTTTCGTTCCCAGGCAGGATTCGAACCACGAATGTCTTAGTTACCACTCTAGCGTGCTCTGGAGTGAACAAGGCTCTGAAATCAGCTACAAGGGTCGGTCCGGTTTTTTTGCCACTACTGTACACTAACGCATAAGTAAACAAAACTCAACACGCCACCTCACTCCATCTTCACTCCGTAGCACTGTAACTTGACTTCATTCATAAGCTGTCTCGAATCTTAAGCCTGTTGATGAATGAAAGAAGTGAAAACAAAGAAGGTAGGAATAAAAATAAGCGAAGAAGAGAACAAAATTTAAAGAGAGGAAAGGGACAGGATATAATATGAAGGAAGAAGAAATAAAGAGAGGAAGATACAAAGATGGATAGGAAAAAAATGAACTAAAGAACGAGAAGAACGAAAGAAAGACATAAAAAGCAAAGAAAATAAAAATGTAGACATGATCTCGCAATACAGACTAACAAACTGGGTAATGAGTTAGACACCAAAAGATAATAGACTTGTTTAGAAGAGATTTAAGCAGTCGTCAACTCCAGAAATGTAGAAAGAAAAGACAACAGCGGTTGAAGAGACCAGATTGGAGCAGGGAATCGCACAGAATTAGAACACGCAGAAGGCAAGAGAAGGAAAAGTAGAAAGTATTAATGGAACGATTGAAATATATAGATAAAATGGTGGTGTAAATGAAAGAACGAACGAGAAAGAAATAAGGAAAGTAAGGTTAGAAAATTGAGTGGAAGTAAAGATAGAACAATCAGCGAAAGAAATGCAGACAGACAAAAGAATGCAATATAAGAGTGTGAAAGAAAACGAAAAGGAAAGAGGTAGAAAGAGAGAAAGAACGATAGAAGAAAATAGGAAGACGGAAACAAAAGAGAGTTGGGAGAGTAAAATTTTATTTTCACCAAAGGTTCAAGATTCCAGATCGATCAATAGATAAGGGGATTCCCTAAAGCCTTCGTCATGTTGCAGGGATATAGGCCTACGTATATGGCACTATTATCTGATGAGATAAATCTATATTATCTAACTATAGGGCTCAAAGAAGTTTTTTTTTTCAGTTTTAAGAGCTTAGAACGCGCTGTAAATAAATCCACAGTGTTATCAACCACTCTATCATTAATCTGTCAGCCTATCGAGTCCTTCAGAAATAGGTTTACAAAATCACCATTTCATCCATCCATCCCCTAGGCCAGCGGTGACCAAAGCGGGTGTCGTGATTACATCGTGTAATCACAGATATTCATACAGGTACGAGGAGTTTCCTGTGCATTGCTGTGTGTTTCATTCACGTACTGAAGGCAAGCAGTGGCGGTAACATGTCGCTCTACAAACTCTGTCTCTACAAGCAGTAAGAGGTGGTTTCGTAAAGAATGACGAGGAGAACTTCTTTGTTGTTCTGTCGGACAAAATGTAATATGTTTACTTTGCTCAACGGTTCAATTAGGAGTATATAGAAACATTAATTGCCACGCTGAATAATGTATCATTACTATTATTATTATTATTATTATTATTATTATTATTATTATTATTATTATTATTATTATTATTATTACTGACCACTAAGTATGTGTTTCTATAATTCTTTTATACGTTCATGAATATTGATATTTTTAGATGTTCTCCCTAGAAGGATAAAATTATTAGGCTTTATCTCAATTTTAATCTTCTTAATCTTTAGATTAGGGTAGGCCCAACTATTTATTAGTTATGCATTTAATAATGATATTGTAGAAAAACTTATTCAATATTATGTGTCAACGAACTGTTAAACGCCAGAAATTGACATGTCTTAAATCATAGCCAGGAGGAGAAAGATGACATAAATAAATGTAAGAAAGTCAGCTACCTAATGGGATTTGAAATATCTCGTGCTCTAAAGCCTTTTAATAGAACAGAATTTCTCAAAAGAGTAATGATTAAAATAGCTTAAATAAGTTGCCCATAATAAGTTTTTAATTTTGAAAAACTACGAATTTCTCGATCATGTATCGAGAGAAGAATTTAGAAAATTCCTGATTATATTCAAGGAAAAGGTTAAAAAAAGAAGCAAGAAAAATCGTATATTATTCACTGGCTCTCGATAACAGCAGTGACATTACTGATACAGCAAAGCTTGAGACTTTTATCCACGGGATTGATCAAGATGTTAGTACAGGAACCACCACTGGTTGTAGTTTTCATGCCAAGTACCTTTCCTCCGTCTCCTTACTTCATAGGCTGTCTGTCGCATGTAATCACTACAGTTCGAGTTTTGGTCACCTCTGCCCTAGACCTACTTATTCTTCAGGCCTAGGCCCGGTTTCGTCAACATGGGTTAAATATATATTAACCCTGAGTTTATTAACTTCAGGTTAAAATTTTAACTCGTTCTTGCAACTAATGCGTTTCACCAAGTCTTTTCGGCAGAGAGAGAGCTAACAACACTTTAACGTTCGAGGGAAAGAGGTAAAGTACTAATCTAGAAGACCATGACTGAGAATTTGTTTTTATGAACACACCTTGTTGCGCGTTTCTTTTATTTTCTTCCACAACTCCATAAGTAACCGTGAGCAAGGAAATGGAAGAGGTTAGAAAGAGAAACAGAAGCTCAAATTTTTCGGCAATAGAAAAAATTTTGCTAATTGTATTAACAACTAAATATAAAGACATCATAGCATTCCTGTTCCTTCTTTTATCTGTGACATATTGACACACTGCCAAGTTATCTGAGGGCAGTTCATCATTGGTAATATTGCTGTAGCTACAATAAACGCAGTTTGTAGTTTGCTCCGTAATCCCAAGCTAAGAACTGGGAAACACCTTTTCCAAACTCCGATTATTCTTTCCACACAGTTTCGTGTCCTTATATGAGCTGTATTGTTGTTGAGTTGTGCTCTTGTTTGAGGATGTAATTATGGTGTTAACAAGTATTTCCTTAACGGATACCCCCTATCACCAAGTAAAATTCCTTCATTGAGTGTGCCTATTTCGAATTGAAGGGTCCAGAGCCATAGTGGGCCAAGCGCCATTATTAAAAACGGAGAAAGCAAAGGTAAAGTTAAGTGAATACCATAGTTTAATGAAGATTGACATATAATTTAGTTTTAATGTGTATACTTTATATTTTATATTACTTTATGTTTCTATTGAATTATGGTAATAACTTCATTTTAACCCTTGTTTTCTACGGTTTTAGTAAATGGCGCTTGGCCCACTATGGTTCTGAACCCTTCAATTGTGCTCTAATGTGAGAGTTTGTGAAGATAGTATCACAGTCTAGTATATACAGTCACGAAGCTCAATACGTAGTAAATATGCATCCATAGATAGTTGCTAACCACTAGGATCGCTAATATCGCCTCATTACAGACAATGAGAAATAATACCGCCACAGTCTATTGTTCCTAGCATCCTCACAACTCAAGCTTCGTGACTGCATATACTAGACTGTGATAGTACTGTTGTGTATCAATCCGGACCACCTTGCTACTATATCCCGAATTTAGAAGTTTGCATAAGAGATTATTTAAACGTTAACAGAAAAATAATCTTTCCGGTTACAATATATTTCCATTCAGTTGCCTCTAGAGGATTGGATTTTTACATGTGTACAATCTAGTGCTCCAAAACACTAGGAAAATGGTATATTGGATAGAAGTCATGAATAACACGCGAACGTTCTTCAACGGAAGAAAACTTTACATATTATCTTTGTCTCGTTGATGCTATAGCTGCAGATACCTTAAAGACAATTCTACTAACAGTAGCTTTTGAAACTCCAACACTGTCTTCAATTATTATATGAAAAGACCCTGTAGCATAATATATTAATGTTACTAGTACCTGCAGCATAAGAGAGAGAGAGAGCGCCCTGTTTCTCTCAGTTTTGTATTATAACCTCTCGTGAATTTCATCGACAATTTTACTGACCACAGCTTTTCACAATCTATACCTCCTTAGAAATCGTTCCTGAGGTAGGTTTTGAAAATAATTTCTCGAAGGTCTTATATGTTAAGAACACCATTTAACACATCTAAGTAGAACAATTCTGCATGAAAAAACATGATTTACAGTAGCCATATTGTTTTTAACTCCGAGTTAAACGTTTAACCCAACTGAAAGTAGGTGTTAACTTAATCCCAAGTTTAACCCCGTGTTAAACTAACTTATGTTGATGAAACAGAATTTTAACCAAATGCAGAGTTAAAACTGTGTAACACGAGGTTAAGTTTTAACCCTTGTTGATGTAACCGGGCCCTAGTCTATTTATTACCTATCATCTGTTATTACATGACTTCTACTCGTACATCCATGAATTTTCTTCCACCCATTCCTCCACCTATTTATCTCCGCATTCACCATCACAAAACGCAACAGCCTTAAGACCTGAATCTAGGTCAACGAGTTATATATTATATAACTCGTTGATCTAGGTACTGAAAGCTCAGTTTTCAGTGTCGGCATCTGTGATATGCTGATAGCATCTTCCTTAACCGCATCCTCCCATCTGTCTCTGGACTTTCCAAATGGTCAGTTACCGCTGAACTAGCTTTCCTTTGCTACATTATCTGACGGATATTAATTAATGCTGGGTTGACCACCGGCGTAGCTCAGTCGACTGAGGCGCTTGTCTGCCGATCCGGAGTTGCGGTTAAGCGTTGATTCGATTCCCGCTAGGGCTGATTACCTAGTTCGGTTTTTTCCGAGATTTTCCCCAATCGTAACACGAATATCAGGTAATGCATGGCGAATCCTCGGCCTCATCTCGCCAAATACCATTTCGCTATTACCAATCCCATCGACGCTAAATAACCGAGTAGTTGATACTAAAAAAGTGTTGGGTTGCAAGAACGTATGTATTGATTCCTTAACCCTCAACTGTCCTATGGTGTAAATTTAGAGATAGTCCACCGCTGTGGAGTAACAGTTAGCATACCTGACCGTGAAACGAGCGACCCGGATTTAAATCCTGGCTGGGACAAGTTACCTGGTCGAGGTTTTTTCCCCGAGGTTTTCCCTCAACTCACTAAGAACAAATGTTGGGGTAGATAGTATTATGGGAACGATACTAGTAAAGAAAATAAAATTCTTAGGTCATATTTTCGAGGAGGAGGATAGTGACATTGAAAAGAAGTGTTTGCAGTTTTTCGGGACACGAATTTGAAATCCAGTTGGCTAGAAGATTTAAAGAACAAGGTGAGTAGATTAGGTCTAAGATGGTTATGGGAGGAAATTGGAGCAATAAATTTAAATGTAATTTGTAAAATCGTAAAAGAGAGGTGTAATGAAACTACGAGACAGGAATTATATCAAAATCTCAACGAATTAAGAACATCAAGTAACTATAAGGACTTTAAAACGTCATGGGAACAAGAAGAATATATCAGAATAAATAATAGGAAAGTGAGGATGGGCTTAGCTTGGTGGAGGCTAGGAATATGGAAATTGAAAAACATGAGGGTATCATAGAAAAGGATATTTGCCCCCTTTGTAGCATGGGAGAAGACGCATTCCACATATTATTAGAAAGTTAAGAAACAGCCAATACATGGAAAAAGTGGATAAATAATTAATTTTTGAATATGAATAGATATGTAGCATATAACAAAATGAAATGTGAAGGGCCAGCAGGACCGAAGATTTTGAGAAATATATATCATATCATATAAGAAAATATGTAATATAACTAATATAAGAGAGTTAAATAAATTGGGCAAACTTTTAATGATAGTGAAGAGGAAATGGGAAGAGAAAGTTAAAAGTAATGGTGTATTAACTTGATCTTGTAGTGTGTATGTGTGTGTTTTTTTTTTGTTTTGTTTTTGTTTATTGTTTTTTTAGTTGTGAGACTTGGCATAGGTGATTAAAATTGTAAAGTAAGGCAGACCTGGGGTAATATAGAATTGTAACAGGTCTGTCTTAAAGATATATGATAGATGAATAAATATATCATATCATATCATATCATATCATATCATATCATATCATATCATATCATATCATATCATATCATAAATGTTGGGTAACTTTCGGCGTTGGACCCTGGACTCATTACGCTGGTTACCCAGTATTTGCTCTTAATCGGTTGAGGGAAAAATCCCGGAAAAAATCTGGACCAAGTAACTTGTCTCAACCAGAATTTGAACCCGGGTCCGCTCGTTTCAGGTCAGGCATGCTAACCGTTACTCCACAGCGGTGGACCGCATTCCTGTTAAATTCTGTGTGCGAGAGCTTGAGGTAAACAAAAAAATATTTCAACAAGCTGAGAAAGTAAAATAATTATGTTAACGCGCAGTTTAATTAAAATATAGTTTAAAACACATCTAGGTTCCTCTGATCCATTTTGAATTACTTGCGGCCATCTTGGTATTCCCTAATATAACTAGGTGCTCTAGGTGATCAATTACGGGTAGAGCTACATAAAAAGAGAGTAGCGCAACTCTTTTCCCTGCTGCTCGTCGAAATTGCTGCTCTCTCATTTGGTTCACGTGACTCCGGGCGCCATTTTTTACCCAGAGTCCGAAAGCGTATACAGCAGCACGACTACTGAAAGACGTGTTTCCTGATTAGTGACAGGAGATTCGAGGAAATCCCTATGATTGCATAAAGGAATGAGGGTAATGGAATTAGGTTAATTAAATACAATTTACTGTTATAGTCGCGACACTGTTAATCCCGGCGTGACTCCTCCTCTTTGCTTACGTCTTAGGAAGCCAAGGCTCTATAAAGTCTAGGTAGGTAGTATCGTTCACCATTTTTGTTCTTTCGTTGCCGAGCTACCAGACGAGGAATCTATTTGCCACACCGTTAAACATTATCATGTCGTAGCTCATATGATAATAAATCAAACGCACTGTAATTCAGCAAATAATTGAGCGGCAAATAACGTCCTCGTGTCCTTTCTGCGAACGCCAACGAAAGAGCCAAAATGGCAGGCGATTATATTAAGTATTTATCGAGCCTTAGGAAATGCGTAACGTCTTCATCAGCGAATCACAGGACGCACACGTTTAAATGTAGCCGACCTGCAACGTGATTGGCTGCCGGAAATTAGAGCGACGGGACTATAGATTAATGTACCATGTCTAGTGACTTGAATGAAATAAAGCTATGAATAACAGTTAATCCCCAATAATAATAATAATAATAATAATAATAATAATAATAATAATAATAATAATAATAATAATAATAATAATAATAATCAGACATGCCCAGCCGGGGCAACTCTAGTCTTGAAACAAGGTGCGATAGTGAAGCAGAATATATTTTATGCATGTGCCTCCATGGTATTCTGAGATTCTACGTTACTGGTGCACCTCGTTTGAAGGTTAGATTTGCCCCCGGCTGGGTATGTTTGATAATAATAATTATAATAATGTATTATATCAGCTAAGGAACTGTTTTGAGCCACAGACAATTAACAATCAACTGGTATATTGCAAATAAACACATGAGAATATTCCACAAATTTTGCTATTTATTCATCTGTATGTGAATAGGCTAATACCAAGCTTACCTTTCTACAGTATTATCGCCGCGGTGTCATGCTTAACATTCGGCAGGTCTTTGAAATTAACTTGTATTATAATTTTCAATTTCTTGTGTCGCCGCTCCAATCACTCGCCTCAGTTTCAATGTTGCAACCAATAAGCTGCTTCCATTATAAAATAACATCTACTTGTCTAATCCACGAGGACTAAAACCGAGGTTGCAATGTCTTGTGCTGAGGACGAACATTAAGGTATGTGATTAAAAATTATTATTAAAGAGTTATTATTAAGAGTTAAGAATGTCAACGTACTCGTATATGAAACAACAATAATAATAATAATAATAATAATAATAATAATAATAATAATAATAATAATAATAGCCATTTAACAATATAAGATACTAGTGCTTATTCTTATCGAGGAAGTAGATGTGACAATGTGACGCTTAGAGTGAAACCTACAGAGCAACAATTGGTAGTCAAAATTATGTTTTAAAAGCACACCGCACGTTATTGTATGATGCCGGCATGTTAAGCATGAGGCCACGGCGATAATAACGCATGTTTTGTACACGCGTCTGTTTTGCGTCCATGTCAAAGTACATTTGAATAATATCATTTTTAAAGTATGCACCCATTAATTATTTATAAACTTTTCGAAGTATATTATGTATCTATATGCTGATTCCCCTTGCATACAGAATGAACTTTTTCACATTGTTGAGTTTATCGGGTATGATGTATTAAGCATTTCCATGGCAATCGAAGTCGAATTTTCGTTACACAAAATTCTTTCATTTTTTTATATTAGTGTATTTCGAATACAGACTTACACTTAAAAACGTACTATGTTGTCTAGATGGATGCTACATAAGACAAGCACAAAGTGTAAATTTGTATGAAATATCTCCAGGAGATTGAGAAGAAAAGAAAAAAAAAAAAACGTTTGGCTTATTAGGATAAACCGCGACAAGTACACATCGTCTATGAACTTTCGATTATACGAAGAATAATGGACTGTAGTTATAAGCTATAAGCATATTTCTCAACTGACATGGTTATCAATGTGGTTTGTGGAGGCGATTAAAATGCTTTTATTGTACAATATTTTGTATATGAAATGTAGCCTATAGTAAGGCATATTCAAGAAACCGACCATATTATGCTTTCATGCACACGATCAAGATGACGAACCAACTCATGGACAAGAAACTGTAGTCGACGGTATCGGTCAGGAGTTTTCAAAAGGCGAACTCCGATCTGGATCCGGACCCCAAAGCCTTTTCCCCCGGGCTTCCACGATTTATACGATTCGCACGAAAATACCGATAATTACAACAATAATTGAAAACAGTAAAAATATTTCAGAGAGAAATGTGCGACTTATACGGTTCCTAAATCCAAAATAATATCTGCTCCACAGATGTATAAAAACTGGTGTTATGTTGTACGGATTCGCGTATGGAGGTACTTCCACGCATACATTATTCGTCAGACTTGCCATCTAGTGGTGATCATCTCTTTGTACCGCTAAAAGAAGCACTTTCTGGGCACAATTTCTAGTCCGATGAGGATGTTCAACGAGCAACCCACCACTCCCTGGCTGCGAAGTCGATCCCATGGCTTCTTCTCAAGGGATATAGGTGCATTGGGTTCACGGTCGCAGAAATGTATAGACAGACAAGGGGACTACGTTAAAGAAAAACAACGATTTACAAGATTGCAATCAAATGCAAACATATTTCCTGCATACACTAATATTCGATAGTATTTCCTATTACATGGTTACGCATTTAACAAAATACTATTTTCCAATACGTAATCCAATACACACGTACACATTAATAGGATAATCATATTAAAATAATAAAATTAACTTTTCATACAGAAATCTCTTTTATTGACAGATTCTCTTATTTCCTCAAGCCATTCTTAGCGACGAAGCATAATCATATGAGTTACTTTTATTGTCACGAAACATTTTTTGTGTAGTCGTATATCAAATAAAGATCCTTGAAATTTTTACCCTTCCGTGGCGCCATGAAACTTGCAGGCCATAGGTTAGACTATTACTATAATAGTAAATCCCCGACCCGTCTTTGTATGTGATCTTACACAACCTTTAACTCGTCGAAAAAATATGAGTCGTTTATAAGGTTTGCATTAAATTATGGTGTTTTTTATCAATGCCAAGGCCTCGCTCTTTATGTTTACATTTTAATATAATATTTTTAAACAGTTTTTTACAAGGTTTTCATTGTTGCAGTTAGCCTATAACGTCACAAAGCATTAGGGATTTCCACAACTTCTTTCGATATTTACGTCATACTTGTAGCTTTGGGCAGTGCGTAATAAGCGGAGAACCTGTACCATGATGTCAGCGTGTACAATTCTTTTCTTTTTCTTACCGAATTCTTGCTCTTCAAGGCAGTAACTTGATTTTCTATGTTCATATCACTTAGTACAACTTTATCTTAGCTTCAAAAGTGATCTTTGTAAATATTTATCTCTATACAGACCTACTTTAATAGCTAACTGCATACTGCTGCAGCTCCATATGTACGAGAGAATTGAAATAAAATTAAGGTGGGACGGTAGAGCAGAGACTTCCAATTACGTACGACGATCAGTTCCCCCCTTGTCTACAGGGTGATTCACGATTAATGACACGCGCTTTAGCATTCAGTTCTATAGGCTATTTTGAGCATAAAATGCCATATGAACATGGATCTGATTATTGATCGTTAAGGAGTTACAGGTTATTGAATCCTACGAAAGTAGTAGTGGTTTTGAGCAGAATTAAGAGTTATTCATTTAAATTTAATTAAACTAGGTTTTATTTAACGACGCTCGCAACTGCCGAGGTTATATCAGCGTCGCCGGTGTGCCGGAATTTTGTCCCGCAGCATTTCTTTTACAGTAGCCTACATGCCAGCAAATCTACTAACATGAGCCTGTCGCATTTAATCACAATTTCGAAATTTTGGTAAATATCTAAAGCCTATATTATAGGGAAGTGTTAAACAGGTAGGTGAGGAGCAAGACTTCCTTTATATAGAGTGTTCCAAAAATCCGATCTCAAAGGGAAAATCGGAAGTAATTGAAGTAATGATTTGTTGTAGGTAAACTAATGTAGATAGTAATATAATGTTATTAGTGATATAATTACTATTAATGAAATAATGAAGTTTATTTCATTAATAATTTGGCCTATGTGTTGGATAATAATCAATTTTGGTAAAAATCCTAAGAATGGAGGTAATTCACCTAGTGATAATAAGGGGGTAAATATTAAAAACTTTACAGTTCCAGGATACCAGGAATGGAACGTGCATTATGCAGGGTAAAGCCGTAATTGTGATTCTGTATGCGCCAGGTCACTCCCAACGGTAAACAATGATAACTTTCATTGTCGTCACCCAAAAAAATAATCCTGGACAACGATTTCTGAGTCTAATCTTCAAATGCTAAATCATTGAGGAGACTTATTCTGTAGCACAGAGAAAACGTACAGGGCGCCCCGCAAACATCCATCGATGATAACAGTTCTGTTGCGATACTTGGTCAAGGAAACAGCAAATCCCATCCGATCGTTGCAAAAGATTGAACAGGAACTTGGAATTCCGAAAACCTGTGTGTACCGTATTCTGCAACATCATAAATTTCACTTTTATAAAACTCAGCTTGTGTAGGAACTGCATGGTGATGATACTGACCGTCGGGAAGAATTTTGTAATTGGGTTACTGACAATGAATCATGGTCATGTGAACTTTCACAACATGGTGTAGTGAGCGCAAGAGAACCCCACATAGCACAATATGTAGGCCTAGGTACCCAAATAGATCCCAGAATAACAGTGTAGTGCGCTTTACATGGACAACAGATAATGGGACCAGTTGTCCTTGAAGGAAGTTTGAAGGACGTGTCAACGCTGAACGATATCTGCAACTCCTAAAATATATGTTGGACCGTACGTTCGCGATATAGCAATAGCAGGAAATCGGAGATTCTAATTCGAATAAACGGAGCTTCCCCGCATTTCGGTGTACGTGTGCGAGAACGGCTTAACTAGAACGTTCCTGGACGATGGGTCGGTCGTAGAATACGTGTGAAATAGCCCCCCCCCCCAGTACCCAGACCTCACACATGTTGACTTTTTTCTATGGGTACACCTTAAATCTGTTGTGTATTGTGTATAACACACGTCCACATTCAACTGATGATCTCAAAGAAAACATTAGTGCTGCATGTCACGCTATCACACCAACAATGTTACGCAACGTATACAAAGTGCTTTCCATACTCGTATCCATACCTGCAGGACTCCTGAATAGGGTGACCATACATCCTCTTTTATCCCGACATGTTCTCCTTTTTAAGACTTGGTCCGGGTTCCGAGCAGATTAAAAAAAAATCAAGAAATGTCCTCCTTTCGTAACTTGTATGCCTGATATTTTTAAACTATCTGATTTGACGCCTTTTTCAAGTAATTTGCCAGTAGGTGGCAGCAGCATCGACGGAATATACTTTTTGTCAACGTTCTTAACTCTCTTTGCTTCTTCTCTTGATAATAATTATAGTTCTCTTGGCTTTCATATGTAAAATCATTTTATATTATTAAGTTTTATCATAAGTATGATATAATAAAATACATATTGCCATTATTTTAAATACAATATAGATCTAAGCCTAAATATAAATAGATATTTTCTGTCTTCCTTAATAATTATAGTTTCCTTGACTTTCATATATAGCTAACTGTAAAATTATTATTAAGTTTTATCATAATTGTTTTGTAATAAAATAGATATTAACATACTTTTAAGTATGACATAAACCTGAACTTGTACTGTATATTGATGTAATTTAAAGGTATAATATAGGTCTAAGCCTAAATCAAAGTACATATTTTCTGTCCTCTTTTTTCGAACAATGTCCTCCTTTTTGAAGCTTTGTCTCCTCTTTCTTATCGATGTGAACCCTACTCAGGAACATCTGTTGCAGTAATTCTTTTATCACCTCAAAAAAAGACTGTAGTATCAATATTATCAATATTCAACATTCGTTACTTGAATACTTGGGACACCGGGTAGATTTTATCATATTTACCAAAATTCCGACTCTACATGCGATGAGTTGACATGTGGAAGAGATTAGGTTATAACGGCTATTTCCTGACCGTCTGACTGCGAGATCAAACAGAATGGCAGATAGTAAATAAAGAGTACAAGGTTACTGTTCCGTTTCTGTTTTCAGATGTATAGTTTTCCTCATAGGCGTAAATTTCCTTATTTGCTAATAGAAACAGTTACAAAATTCTGTACAGCGTTTAAGTTTGTAATTGATAAGGCAGACTCTTATGAATTTTTTAACTTCAGATAAAACAACAATATTTTCCTCATTTGATAAGCTGTGCTCTGCTGTATACACAATTCAACATTCGTCACTGACTATTGTAACAGGTAACAGTAACAACAGCAGCAGCTTGAGGAAAAAAATTCTATCAACAAATATTGGCTACACAAAGAGGAAAATGTAAAATTGCACACATTTCCTCCTCATATTTTATTATATAAATAACAAAGTCCACACCTGTGGAGTAACGGTTAGCGCGTCTAGTCGTGAAACCAGGTGGCCCGGGTTCGATTCCCGGTCGGGGCAAGTTACCTGGTTGAGGTTTTTTCTGGGCTTTTCCCTCAACCCAATATGAGCAAACGCTGGGTAACTTTTGGTGTTGGACCCCGGACTCATTTCACTGGCATTATCACCATCTCATTCAGACGCTAAATAACCTAAGATGTTGATAAAGCGTCGTAAAATAACCTACTAAAATAAAAAATAAATAACAAAGTGCATCAGGTTTCTACAAGAATCAACATAATTATAATTCTTTATTTAAAGCTCCTTGCAAATTAAACTGATTATTCAAAGATATTAAATGATGAACTATAATAAATGCCATGTACCTTGTCAACTACAGTGACAAGAGACGATAGGATGTTGAATTATTATAATCTTAATTTTTCCGCGTCTTAGCTCAGAGCTAGCGCACTGGTCTTCATTCAGCAGGCTCTGGTTAGGGTTACTATCCGTCCAGCAAAAGGAGGGCATGTCCTCTTTTTTAATCATTTTATCCTGTCCGGCAGGCATTTAAAAAAATTGAAATGTCCGGCATTTCGCATTTCAACTAGAATTAATATGAATATTGAATAATGTGCGATATTATGCATAGAATATCTAAACAAATGGTGAAAACCTATGAAAAAATTTAACTGCTTTCAATGATTGAAGTTGGAGGACAATAATAGTACATTATGCAACGAGCCTATAATGATAGTAATTAAGACGCGAGTATGTTTGTTTATGAAACGAGCGCAAGCGAGTTTCATAATTTTCATACGAGCGTCTTAATTACCATTATAGGCAAGTTTCATACGACTTTTTATGCTCGACCATATTTCTAACTTGAAATTATTCAGAAGTATTCATTTTATTTATATCTGACTGAAGATCGGAAGTGACCTTGTGCATAGCTCGTGAATTGTGAGATGTGCGCAGACGCGAAAGTATTGATTTTTTCCGAGGAACAATAATGTTATTGACCTTGATATAATGTAGAGAATAACATGAACTAATTTTGATATAACCTGGAAATTGATTTAGAATTGAAAAACGAGATGGCAAATTGAATTTATTTGAATATTATTTACAATTAACGCTAATTATTATAGTAACAGAACATAACCTTCTGCGACAGTATTGGATTTCCAGCCTCCGTGACGTTTCCCTCGTCTTTCGATTGCATATCCGAGAATAATCGAAAACCTGAACTTTAATGAATAGGTGTACTCTAATGACATGCATTAAAGGACTGCTACCAGGTGTATAATTACTACATTTCGGCATGGTCGAGCATAAAAACATAAAATATGATGACCTATTGACATGCATTGAATTCTTACACTCTAAAAACGTCATTATTCATTATTCTAAGCTATTTAATCAATTTTATTCTGCAATGTACAGTAGTGGCAAAAAAACCGGACTGACCCTTGTAGCTGGTTTCAGAGCCTTGTTCACTCCAGAGCACGATAGACTGGTAACTAAGACTTTCGTGGTCCGAATCCTGCCTGGGAAGGAAACTTTTTTTTTGTTCCTTATTCAAATTTATTCCCAATACTTTTCGATTGCTGGTAAAATTCATGTTCTGGGAATAAGTTAATTAAGTATTAAAATATCGCTGCAATCGAAAGTATTGCGGTAAATATGAAAACTATATTTATGCACGTACAGATTTTTATGTCTGTGCAAAGTCTCTTATTTGCTGTGGGAGGAGAAAGTTTGTAATATTTTTTAATACGCTGACGCACACGACTAAGATAAATCACTTGAAATTTATCGGTTACTGACCAGCAGAGATAAAATGTAAGATCTGTATCAAATGTGTGTATGTTTCCGATAATTATCAACAGTTCACGATAATGTCACGTGAAACTATCTAAATATTTCCTGTGGTGCATTTCTCCGCGGTAGTAAGATACCGTCATCATGTGATGAAACAATTGAAGCGTTGGGCCGAATAACGGTCTATGTTACAATTTTTCAAAATCGAGTCTTTAATGGAGTAATGATCTGTATCACAAAAGTTGTTTTTCAATATCTGTATCAGAGGCGCTTCTACATGAGTTACAACCATGAATTTCTTGATTGCAACAACGGTCTATGTCACTAGTCACTTCTATTTATTTATTTTATTAGGTTATTTTACGACGCTGTGTCAATCTAGGTTATTTAGCGTCTGAATGATATGAAGGTGATAATGCCGGTGAAATGAGTCCGGGGTCCAGCACCGAAAGTTACCCAGCATTTGCTCGTATCGGGTTGAGGGAAAACCCCGGAAAAAACCTCAACCCCGACTGGGATTCGAACCCGGGCCACCTGGTTTCGCAACCAGACGCGCTGACCGTTACTCTACAGGTGTGGACAGTCACTTCTAGCGTATCCAGTTGTTTACATCGTATCGGAAGTTTGTTCTCTTTACGAATATTGGGTACTTAAACTCTGTGTATTATGTTTCGGTTGATCTATTACGTAAAATGGACGACTGCAAGACAGTGACGATTTCTACAATAGATATTGACCGGCTAAATAAATCTAAAAACAAAAAATGATCCAGACAAATTAATATTAAAATATGGAAAGATGTGTCACGAAAATCGCTGAGAGATAGTGGTCTTGAGTATAAAAAAAGGAAGACAAAGTCGCAATTTAGTGCGAAAGATCTCCAAAATAATGTGTTCCTGTCTGTTATTTTTGCAATATTTTTTTTATTCATTTGTTATTGTTACAACTTTCATTAATTTAATGGTGTCCCTGCATCTTAATACTGCAGTTATTTTCTAATAATAGTGTTACTATTTGATCAATATTGTATGTTTATTCATAATATGACATTGAATGTAACTTCAATAAATTACATGGTGTTAATTCATATTAATATATAGCATTTAAAAATAAATGTCATAATCATTTTGTTCATAATTTCTGTGGTGTTTGAGTAAAGGGAGATAAGTCATAAAAATGAGTTCGGAGATAAATGAAAATTAAACTTGGAACCCTTATTACAAATAATTTTCTACACAAATAAAACACATCAACTGCTTGTATTCTTTGCTTTTTACACACCCACTTGTATAATTTAACTTGTGTATTCATCTGGGGAACAAAATTCCACCTGGACAAAAAAATGACTTATACCCCGTTACCCGAACACCACAGATTTAACCTTACTATTGATTTTGTATATTTCATAATATTTTGATTGTATAAAACTGTTTATTGTCTGTATTCCCCAGTAGCATTTCTGTGGAGTTAAAAATGTTGCAAACTTCTATGATGTGTAATATGACTTTCAAAAACATACAATCGTATACTTCGCTTACTGTACAAAATACATTGGTGGAAGAACGGTCTATGTTGCCCGTCCGATAGTAAATTTATGAGCGGAATTACGATGTAACATTTTTAGTTCTCCTGGACAGTTAGCAGATTGTAACATAGACCGTTATTCGGCCCAACGCTTCATTTATAGAGTGCGGCATAGCTGCCATAGCTCCTCCAGACCGGTGAGTGGGAACTTGTTAGAAGGAATCGCACAATTTACAACATTTCTTAATTTGTCACTCTTTCTTATTTTATAAAATTAATAATACTTATGCATAATAGAAAGAGGAAGTTGCTTCAAACTATCTGCCTTTTAATTAGCCAAAGGGCACCAAAAGTCGACTGCGGGGAGCTTCCGAATTTTCGATTTATAAATATATAAATAAATAATTCATACGTTCATGATACTGGAGAAAAGCCCCAAAGAATTAAACTTAGACTGCTGCTAGTGATGAATATAAGAAGAATCGCTCAGATGGCTACAAAACAATAACGGCTGATATGTATAACTTAATTAGTACCGTACATCAGAAAACTGACAATGAACACAGACATTACAGATAACACATTCTCAGGAAATGTTTGCATAGTCTTTGTGAATAATTCCAACAATATAAAAAAATAATGTGCTTTCGGGATGTCCTTCCTAGACTGACACCACATGGATATCTTACTATGGTCCGTCTCAGGAATCTTTGGAGTAGAAAGACGAAATAAGACCTGTGCGCAAGTGGTATGTGGGAGGACTAGGACCAATGACAGCTCTGGAGGGGAGGCATTGGATGAACGAAACTACCAATCGCTTGCAGAGAGGGGATCATTTCTACTGTATTTGAACTCTCTACCACGAGCATCTTATCCCTTAGCGGCCTCCAGCTGATGCTGCCCGTAATACAGCCCGGCATAGATAAACTCCGTCCCCACATGCGCCAGTCACTCACAGATTCCTGAGTATAATAATGTAGGCCTAAGTATATTAATACTATCATTCTGAACCTGGCGCCACGAACAAAATAATAATAATAATAATAATAATAATAATAATAATAATAATAATAATAATAATAATAATCTGAATGCGACATCCCATAGAGGGCCAAAGCCTATCAGCCGACTGTTGGCCTCACGTCCACATGCCTCAGCAGAGGTGAACGTTCATGCAACGAATATGGGGGTATCTCTCCAACCGTTACGGCTGGCTCGTGGGATCCACTACCTACAGTAGTTCCCAAAATTCATCACGATTCTGAGTGGATACCGGTCCCATCCACGGGTCGAAATTTCATGAGAAAATTTCTTCGACATAAGGACTTGAAACATCACTAATAATAATAATAATAATAATAATAATAATAATAATAATAATAATAATAATAATAATAATAATAATAATCATTATCATCATCATAATCATCGTCCTTGCAGGTATTAGGCCTAGAGGCCTGTTACGGTCTCCGTCCATCTTTCCAGGGGGCGTCCCAAAGATCGTCTTCCATGTGGTATATAGCGGAGAATTTGTCTTGGGAGTCTGGAACGGTCCATCCTATTGACATGGTTAAGCCATTTTTGTCTATAGTGGTTGAGATGTTCATACATAGGTGTAATTTTCAATTCTTTTGTAATTAGTTCATTCCTTTTGTGGTCCAGCAAGCTGTAGCTGGCAGTCCTCCTTAGTAATCTCATTTCCGCAGTTGTTAGGCGTTGAACATCTGAGTTTCGGACAATCTAGGCCTCACTACCATACATGAGGACAGGTCTTGCTAGAGCTTTTAACCTGGTATCTTTTGGGTTTTCGTGGTTGTGAAAGCCTGGTTGATGGTTCTTAATAATAATAATAATAATAATAATAATAATAATAATAATAATAATAATAATAATAATAATAACAAAATTCCATGTCTCTAGGGAACATTTCACTGAAAAGAAGCAGACATCCAAACTCTGTAGGCTATGAGATTTTAAACAACGCTGTGTTAAAGCAACGACTCAAACTTTTCTGCCGCTAACGCGATGTGTGATGATACAGTCGGTGATGATTAGGCATCTGAGTGGACGCGGTGAAATTTGGCAGATCCGCAGCCCAGTTCCGTGTGATGAATGAAGCTGCAGCGTTTGTTTACATACAAAGCGCTGTTTCTGGACCAGGAAGCACTGTTCCGGCGAATTCTCACGAACCTGTCCATTCTCCGTAAAGCACAGGGAAAAACCGACCCAAGATAAGACGACGAATTCTGCAAAACTTACCTGTTTACACCAGCCACAACCAAACACAATGGTATCAGCGGTACAAGTAGTGAATTATTCAAGTTTAACGAGTTTTGTTTACGTTACTGTTGCCATCGAAATAAAGTGACGTAGATTAATGTGACTACCGACCAAAATTTGAGGAAACTACTACTACTACTACTACTACTACTACTACTACTACTACTACTACTACTACTACTACTACTACTACTACTACTACTACTACTACTACTACTACTACTTAGGCCTACTATATTGACAAAACTAATTTCGTCTGCAGTATCATGGCATGAATACAAATTTAATTCCTGTTTAATTGGCGCGCTGCATCGAATAATATGCAGGTTTTTTTTAAGTAAGGCCTAATTGCAATTAAAATTGAATAATGTAATTTTGGACAAAACCTCAGACACGTCAAACCTTGTACAGACTCCCAAAAAAAAATTTAAGCACCTGAAGTTTCCAAATTCCAGTTATAACACACTGTGCATGCTCAGTACTTACCGTACTGATTTTGTTCCAGGGTCTGAACTTGAAAGGAATATTTTTATGGATACAAAATATCATTCCGACTCTTGTTGTGCTAATTATGACATCATGGAGTACATTTTTAACGACACCCTATAGCTTTTCTTTATATTATCACTAGATGATTGACTGTCTCCGTGGTCTGATGGTTAGCATGATGCTTTCAGATCTAGAGGTTCCGGATATGATTCCTGGGCTAGCTCTTGAGGAATTTTCCTTGAAGAAAAAAGTTCCCTGCGCGTCAAGAGCCTGGGAATTTGTATAAATGTAAATATGATTATCGGGTGTGCTGGGTTAATAACCAATAACACTGACCAATCTTTTCAAAATGCAAAATATCTTCAAAATCTATACTAATAATAAATCTGCAGCCAAAATTTTTCTGGTAATTTTCGATTTTCCAAAAATAATTGGTGTTAACATGTATAATTAACCATCCTGAAACCGAAAATCGCTTTTTTGAAATTTTTGTTTGTATGTCTGTCTGTCTGGATATTTGTTACCTTTTCACGCGATAATGGCTGAACCGATTTATATGAAAATTGGAATATAAATTAAGTTCGTTGTAACTTAGATTTTAGGCTATATGGTATTCAAAATACTTTATTTAAAAGGGGGGTTATAAGGGGGCCTGAATTAAATAAATCGAAATATCTCGCTTATTATTGATTTTTGTGAAAAATGTTACATAACAAAAGTTTCTTTAAATATGATTTCCGATAAGTTTTATTCTTTACACAATTTTGATAGGACTGATATTTAATGAGATAAATGAGTTTTAAAATTAAAATAACGCCATCTAAGGCGGTGTATTGAAATAAAAAACAAATGATTTCGTCTATAAGGGACCTTGGACATCAACAATCGAAAGCTATTAAACATAGCCTACAGAGCATGTTTCTGTGTTTGTATGAAGTAATATCAGAAGCTAAATTAACCGTTTGTATAATTAATTATTATTTCACCATTGGAAAGTGTAGTTTCTCTAGATGGACATAATGCTATAATGTTATTACAGTAACGTCTGAGTAAATCGAGGACAGGTAAGATTAAAATAGCTTCTTATGCACAGAAAATTTGATAGGCTATTTTGTACATTCGTTTTCTGTATTTCTTAAAATAATATTTATGTACATACACTCATTTTAATCTCAGAGAATTAACGAACGAGAGTGTATTGATTTAGTATGCAGTAATAGTACGTTAGCTTAGCAATCCATTATTTTATAATTCAAATTTTAACTATGCTCAATTGAATCGTGTTAAAACACATAAAATATATATGCAATAAATGCAATGCAAAAAAAAATTGGGTAATGAGCGAAGCAGATTATCTTGCGCTGTTGTAAAAGTTGTTTCCTGGATCAAACGTCCTATTTTAATTATGTAATTACTTTATATTTATTTCTAATAGGTGCAGCGGAGCGCACGGGTACGGCTAGTATAAAATATATCAGGACTGTCACTATTAATAAACCTGAACACAAGTTTCAACATCACATTATTGACATGTAACGACATTACCTAGCGCAACCAGAAAACAAGGTGATAGGCAGTTAACAATGAATTAAAAAAAAAAAGTAATTGAAAGGTGCAGTACTTCATTAATCTTTTACAAACATACTATAGTTATGGTTACTATGGTAACGATTTATGTTACTTCTTGTGTTATAAAAGCAGTTTTATTGATGCAATCAACATAAAACAAGATGTTCTTTTATTAGACACATTAGTGCTGAAGTTCCTCAAGGCTCTATCTTAGGTCCGATATTATTCAATGTATATACTACAGACGTTCCTGCAACACCAACTGTACAAATTACTATGAATGGAGACGATACCCAGCTATTTGTGCAACCCATCTTAACATTAACATAGCCTCAAATCACTTTCAAGAAGCGTTAAACATCATAGGCCCTTGGCTTGAAAATTGGTGCATCGCATTGAACTACAACAAATGCGAAGCAATGATATTTACTTTGTATCATCCTGCTAATCCTCCATGCATAAATCTTGCAACCAATGTAATACCGTTGAAACCAAAGAATGAAGCTGTAAAATATCTTGGGAGTGCACTTAGATCGCCGTCTGTCGAGGAAGAAAAGAAAGAAAGAACAGCAGCCTATCAAAGAAATCAATAAACGTAAGAATGGAACGTGGGAATGATTGAACAAAGGAAGAATTAAAAATTGAGAATAAAAAGAAAGACAAAGAAGAAACAGATAACGGAAGAAATAAACAAGAACAGACTATAATGAAACGAATAAAAAAACAAAGAAAAAATGAGACAAAGGAATGAGAACTGAACATGAAAAAAAGAAAAAGAAGAAAAATGATGACGAAAAAAGAAATAAATAAAAAAGAAACCAAAACTAAAAGAAACAAGCAAAGGAATTAACAAACAAACAATGAACAAAGGAAACAGAAGAATAACAAAAAATGAAAGAAAGAAATATGGAAACAGATAGGGAAAACTAAACAGATAAAAAATGAAAGAAATAAGTAAAGGAATTGACAAGCAAAGAGACAATAAAATGAACAAACAATAAACCAAGGATAAAAGAAAGGATCATTTAAAATGGAAAGAAAGAAAGAAAGAAACAAACAAAGAACGAAAAAGAGATTGGGAAAAAGGAAACAGATAAAGAATGAAAGAAATAAGTAAAGGAATCGACAAGCAAAGAGTCAATAAAATGAACAAACAATAAACGAAGGAGAAAAGGAAGGATCATTTAAAATCAAAAGAGAGAAATAAGAAAGAAAGAAAGAAAGAAAGAAAGAAAGAAAGAAAGAAGGAAAGAAATAAAAAAGAAAGAAAGAGATTGAACAAAAGGAAACCGAAAAAGAAGAAAATAAATAAGCTAAGGAACAACACGCGAAGAGTGAATGACACAAACAACAATAGGCCAAGGAAACAAAGAAAGAGAGAATTAAGCAAGAAAAATGAAGTTTACAAATTGGTTTCTTGCTAACCGATTTAACAGTGGAAATTCACTAAATTCCTGAAACATTATTAAAATTACGTTGGCGGAGCAGATAAAAACATTGCCGACTGGGAATGTCCAGGACTGTGCTGTACCAAGAAAGCCTTCGCTGCAGTGCTCAGCTGCACGCGATCGAAACTGGTCGCACGAACATTTTTATTGGCAGCGAATTGCCTTTGTAACATTGAAAGCGCAAGATAGTGTGGAATAATAACTTGTGTTCTGCATTGTGTTAAAAGCTCTACAGATCACATGAGTGTATCACACTGGAATGTGAATTAATAACCATAATAATACATAATGAATAAGTAAAAGAAGACTGATGAACAGATGAACGTAGAAACTGAGATAGAATACGTAAATGAAAAGCGTAACCGTTTTTGTTTTCGTCTTTTCGTCCACTGTTACTCTTACACCAGAATAATTTGCAGTGGAGCTTATTAACATTCTAAGAAAACATAAGCGCGAAGAACTGTGAATGTCCTCAAGCCGCGCGTATTGCCAAATCATTCGATGTGCATTTTGACTTAGAAATTAGCTGCTTGAATAAAGGATCAACATTAATGCAAGAGAGAATACTCACTTGGTGCAATATCCGTATGTTATAAGCAGACAGCAGATTTTTAAGCACTAACAATTTTATTGTAGTTTTAGGTGCGTAAAATAAGCTCATAATTTAATAAATTAGGCTCTATTTTAGTAAAACTAGGCATTTTAGGCATTTCTCATATTTATTCTGTGTTTAATTTCCTCCCGAATGTCATTTATATTTGTTACTGTTGCTTCAAGATATTTTAATTTTCCCACCTTTTCAAAGGATAGTTTTCCAATGTTTATATTTCCATTTCGGACAATATTCTGGTCACGAAACATAATCATATATTTTGTCTTTTCGGGATTTACTTCCAAACCTATCTCTTTACTTGCTTCAAGTAAAACTCCCGTGTTTCCCCTAATAGTTTGTGAATTTTCTCCTAACATAGTCACGTCATCCGCATATACAAGAAGCTGTTGTAACCCATTCAATTCTAAACCCTCTCTGTTATCCTGGACTTTCCTAATGGTATATTCTAGAGCGAAATTAAAAAGTAAAGGTGATGGTGCATCTCCTTACTTTAGCCCGCAGTGAATTGAAAAAGCATCAGACAGAAACTGGTCTATACGGACTCCGCTGTACGTTTCATTGAAACACATTTTAATTCACATGCCTTTTTGAAATCTATGAATAACTGATGTACTGTGCCCTTATACTCACATTTTTCTCCAATATCTGTCGAATACAAAAAAATCTGATCAACAGTCGATCTATTACGCCTAAAATCACACTGATGATCCCCAATAATTTCATCTACATATAGAGTTAATCTTCTCGAAAGAAAATTGGACAAAATTTTGTACGATGTCAACAAAAGTGATATTCCTCGAAAGTTACTAGCCTACAGTTAGTCGATACCCGGCCCAGGAACAATTTTTTCCCTTGAAATTACTCAAGCCTGCTTCAAAGGGAGCTTCTACCCGAAAGCCAGATTTGCATAGAATAAATAAATAAATAAATAAATAAATAAATAAATAAATAAATAAACAAATGAGTGAATGAATGAATGAATCAATGAATAAATAAATAAATAAATAAATAAATAAATAAATACATAAATAAATAAATAAATAAATAAATAAATAAATAAATAAATAAATAAATAAAACATCGGAAAATACATCTGAGTTTTTCACGCATATAAAATCCATTGGCATTATTAATACAAAACATGTGACTAATACTTGGAGAATTGTTAAAACAATTGCAATATGACCAAAAATATGCTTCTACTGTACATCATTTTTTGGTAAAATATGATTTAGTGCTGATATATGGTAACATATACATGTATAGGCCTATGACCAATAAAAACCGTGTCATCGTGATCAGAAAAGCTAGAAATGTGTGTAATTTAACTTAGGTTTGTAAAAACAGACCAGGGTAAAAATATGGCATGTCACATAAATCTGAACCCTAGTAATAATAAAAAAATAAGAGAAAAATAGAAGGGGAAGAGGCGGGACAAGAAGCAAGATCAATTCAGACTGTGTGGGGTTTCAAGCGGCGAAATATTAATGAAAGTGGCGCGATATGTTAAAATAAGAATAATTCACTTTCAATTCAATTCAACTGAGAGGGTATAAACACAATATTGGTGTAAGAGCCATGGGATTTCCAGCTGTATAATTTCCTTGTGTATCGAGTGTGGTCACTTTTGATATTCGCAAGCCACCCAGTTATGACACTTCTTGGAAAGCATTCCTGCATTGTTTACGAGTTAAGTTTCTGTCTTATCTGAAACTGATCTAAGTGTCAGTCGAGGCAAGGAGAATGGCGACATCGGAGTCGAGCATTAGCTCAGAGACGTTCTTAATTTCCTCCCATCTTCACCAGAAACCACACTGACAGAACTGTGCAAACGTTATCATCGCAGTATACACCTCATGCGAAACGGCGGAACATCGCAAAACAAGGACAGAAAAAGTCCTGCTGCTAAAGAGATACATCCGCTCCTTCCTTTCCGGAAATAGAATAAAAACAGGAGTGTGATTGCGGACAGATATTGTAATGTGATACTGTAGGAAATAAATAAATGACAGGTTTTATCCAAGAGCTAGAGTTTCTTCTGTAAACAGGTTTTATCCAAGTACGAGAGTATTTCTGTAAACAGGTTTTATTCAAGCGCGAGAGTATTTCTGTAAACAGGTTTTATCCAAGTGTTAGGGTTTCTTCTGTAAACAGGCTTTATCCAAGTGCGAGAGTATTTCTGTAAACAGGTTTTATCCAAGTTCTAGAGTTTATTCTGCAATCCTTATCTCACCCTTTCACCATATCTGTTTTGTAATTTAAAATGGATGTTGAAAGAGTCTAGATGTATATAGTTATGAAGGAATGTTAAGTAAAGAATTAGAGTTATAATACATCTTCAATGGAGTTTTTAACTAAAAGAGGATGTTAATTAATAAAGAATTAAAATTATAATATATCTAATCGAGTTTGTAACTAAAAGAGGATGATAATTAATGAAGAATTACAAATATAATATATCATTTAATCGAGTTTGTAACTAAAAGAGTATGATAATTAATAAAGACTTAGAATTATAATACATCATTTAATTGAGTTTCTAACTAAAAATATGTTAATGAATGAAGATATGCAATTATAATACATCATTTAATCGAGTTTCTAACTAAAAAAGGATGTTAATTAATGAAGAATTACAATTATAATACATCATTTAATCGAGTTTGTAACTAAAAGAGGATGCTAATTAATAAAAAATTATAACTATAATACATTATATAATCGAGTTTGTAGCTAAAAGAGGATGTTAATTAATAAAGAACTACAGTTATAATACATCAACTAATCGAGTTTGTAACTAAAAGAGAATGTTAATTAATAAAGTATTGCAATTATAATACTCCATCTAATGGAGTTTGTAACTAAAAGAGAACGTTAATTAATAAAGAATTACAATTATAATATATCATCTAATCGAATTTAACATGGAGGCACGAGATAATTACTCTAACATTATAATTCACTCTGGCTCCACCCCTGTTTGTTGGTTCCGTTATTTTGTCATACAATTACCTGACATTTGCCTTGCAACTGGGAAAACCCTCGGAAAGAACCCAATTAGGTAATCAACCCAGGCGGAAATCGACCCACGCTAGAGAGTTATTTCGAATCATGGGGCTGACACGCTACCGCCTGAGCTACGCCGTTGGCTCACGTTATAAAATTAAAAATTTATTCACATTCAGCAATCTATTAAATAATCCAATTCAAATCTGTTGAACTCAGAATGTGAATCGATCAAGACAAAGCTGGCGAATAATATACAGTACAATTGACATATGTCGTATAAATGGGGCAATTCTTCGGTCCACCTTATGTCGGTTAGCCTATATAAAATCACACAGAAATTCTAGCTTAGTAATCACATGTTTTATCATTACACCACAGAAATGTATTACGCATCGTTAATGAAAAAACCAAATAGAGCTGTCACAATTAAATGTTGCCTTGACCTTCTGGCACGGAACTTGCGTGTGTAGTATAACCTGCGTACGTAACATTTTCGCAGAACTTGATGGCCAAATCATGAGGAGTCGGATTCCGACAATCCTTGTGGGGGGATAGTTAGGACTGGCAACAAACACTCGGATTTTAATTATTGAATACTAAGCTGGCTTTCTCTTTATTTTAGTGATGGGCGATAGTCGATAGTACTATCGATAGTTATGACTTCAACTATCGAAACTATCAATAATGAAATTGTTTCCAATACTATCGATAGTTCTGTCGACTATCAATAGTATCGAAAAATGGGAAGATCATTCATAATATTATAAGGATTTCAAACTGAAACTATCCAACAAGATTCTTTTTTGGCCATTCAATCAGACATCACGAACGTTTGTAACGATTCATTCACGGTTTGTTCAGAACTCATCCCAGTCTATGATTCCAGACATTCTTTTGAATCGTAAACGAACGACTCACACGATTCTTCACTTTGCAATCATGGGTAGAATAAAAGCGTTCTACATTTATCTCGCATAGATGGCAGAGTAGGCCCGGGAAGGATACAGTCCCTTTATAATGAAAGTTGAGACCACAGTCTAGTATATACAGTCGCGAAGCTCAATACGTAGTAAATATGCAAACATTAGGTAGTTGCTCACCACTAGGCAATGCAAAATAGTACCGTCACAGTCTATTGTTTCTAGCACCCTCAAATCTCAAGCTTCGTGACTGTATATAGTATACTGTGATTGAGACATTGAATGGTCTCTTTCTGATGGCAAGAACCGGTTTTCATGATCTTTATTAATCTATAAAATTATGAAAGATAGTTTTCCTCAATTATAATTTATAAACTCAACTTTATTATCAATTATATTTGTTACATTAAATCCCTATTTAACCACTATGCAAATTTCTGACATTTGTACCACCTTTTCTCATCACGCATCGCGAATCCAACATGGCTGATTGTTTATATAATCGGTTTGTGGATGACTAAGTACTATTTTACGTAAATTTCCTTTGAAACCGAGTTAGAAGAGACTTAGATTCAAAGTAGACAATTTCACTTTAAATATGGCTTTCATTTGGTTTCAAAAACAGACAACTCCATGACTTCGTTTCAGAGACGGACAACTCCACTTTTTAATCTTAAATTTCGACCTGAATATTAATTTTAATCACATTTTCAGACTAAAAAAATATTTATGTGACCCATGAGAATGTTAAAAAAATGTACGTATAACGGTGACATTGGTTTCCAAGCATCTAGTTTTCGCCTTTCCTGTAAAAAAAAAAAAAAAAAAAAAAAAAAAAAAAAAAAAAAAAAAAAACAACAAAAGTGGAGTTGTCCAACTTTGATAGCAATTGGTAGTCAAGGCCGTCTTGTCCCAGTATTATGTGAATAACCAGTGTGTTTGTGTCTTCCAATCTTAAGTGAAGTTTGTATTGCCATTCAACTTAGCGTATCGCAATGCCGAGATTTTCTAATTCTGAATGCCTGGACAAGATTTTAATTTACGAAAGGCGAAATGCAACGCTTATATGCAGAGAGGTTTCCGATAGGATAGTACCTCATCGCTGTCTGCTAGCTGGTCCGTGAAACGGGCAGCGTAATTCCAATATTTTGTAATCGGGGTCAATAACGACTTTATGAAATTGTAGGGAAGAGGAGATTTTAAATTTAGTCGAGAAAAACCCGAACCGAAACAGTCGCTTGATTGTGTAACACGTAACCTTTTGTTTACAACTCACGTCGGATGAGTTTAATGCGGAATCTTAAGGCATTGCGACGTTGCCAGCGAGTTTAATTTCGATGCAATTATTTAATTAATTACCCCATACATAGGCCTGTATATCCGATTCATATTTTAAAAACCTGAGTTTTTTAATGTACTTCACTCCCACCCCCTCTACTAGTAAACTTCCAACCGCCCTTCACACAGAACCAAGGCCGCGTATGCAGTCAAAGTCACCTTACGGTCATAGTAAACAGTACTGAGTTAATGAGTATAGTTCCAGAAATAGCTATGTTCGCGTTTTCCAGTGACGAAAGTGCTTTCAATATTGAATCATATTTTCGCACAGGTATTGCCTACGTCGCATCCCGTTTTCACCCACCCGCTTCTGCTCTCCTCTCTGTAAAGGCTAGAGGCTGGTCTGCCTTAGCTCTTTTCTGAAAACATTAATTTCTGTTAGGAATTGAATGCCTACGTAATATTATACAACTGATTAAAATAACTTAAATAATAAGTCCTCGTTAAGTAATTCACTGTCGCGTGATTTCTCACTTTCGACGACCCTGCGACAAAACCACTTCGACGGACAGTAGATAGCATGTCTGAGTAATTTTATCTTTTCGGATCGGACAGAAGTAAAGATTGAATTTACAGTACGTAAGGTACTCTTTTATAGAGTAGGTATAGAATTATTTCCACATGAGTTACTAGTACCAAGGACGAAACTGGCAATTGGAATTAGGTACAATAGCTATAGTGCGATAATATGCAAATATGCCTGTGTCGAAATGAACGGCCACCATTTTAAAAATTGTGTTTAAATATCCATATTACGATTATTTTTCAATTTAACTTCATTCTCTATATTGTATGCTAATGTACTGTAGACAGTATAATATACACTTAATACTTATTATTAATACAGTCCTGTATTTTGATTAAAGAAAGACCTAATGAAAATTATGAAACTCAAAATCGCGATATTTCCTAGTTTAAGTAAATGGATGAACTACTTTTCTTCCCTCCTATACCTAGTAAAGTGATTTGTTTGTATTTTACGCCAGTATCATCGATGTCCAGTTGTGGAAGGGGGTAGCAAGCGGTTTTTCCGGTTCTCAACCATTAATCGAACGGTATAGCCAGGTTAATATTAGAAATGTTAGTAAAAATAAAATGATGTTCCTGTATAATAATCGTAGATTTGCTTCACGTTGCAAACCGATGAGGGAATGCTCTATTTGCGTCATAAGTCAACTCAATAGTTGTTCCTTCCTCCTCTGGTATTTGCTGTTCTAAATCTTTAGATGTTATTTCCTTATAGCCTAGATATTATGCAAATGTCCACAAAGAGAACTTAATGGAACGAAATTCAATTATATTACAGGAAAATAATAAAAACATTAAATTCCACTAGATAGAAGTCACGAGTGTCTATCTTCATTTATACCAAATAGGAGAGAGAGAGAGAGAGAGAGAGAGAGAGCGAGAGAGAGAGATAACTATCGATTTCAGTATGTTGACGGAATATTTTTTTTGGTGTGCCTATTTGTTCGAATTTCATTATGCATTTTTATCAGAATTTTCTTTCTTTGTTACAGGTCAGGACTTCGAAGCTAGCGCTGCAGCCTTTAGTGAGGTTATTATGCCTTAGCTCTCCTTACTGAGTTTTCCTTCCTAATATTCCTAATTTTATTTATTTATCTGTTTGTTTACCTGTTCTTTCGTTAATTAATTAATTCATTCATTGTATGGTCTTTCTTGGAGTGATATAATTATAAAACTTTTCCGTCGAGGAAGTTAAATTTCATACATTTATTTGTACGCTATAACTGTTTGAAAGCAATACTCAAAAATTTTTGTTTAAGAATTATTTTCTGAAGAATAAACTTACGGGGCTCAGCTTCGATCCGCCACTGACTCAGTTCATGCATGTCCATGCGCTGTTATGCTTAATTATCATGTAAAACTTTATCTTTACCACATTCTTTAATGGACGAGGAAACTAATCTCTTTATGGTTAGCTGAGGTTTCCTCCATGCGGCCACAAAGATGTTTTTATATTTGCTTCTAAGTCTCCCATCACATAACAGCTTGTCGACGTTTCCTGAATCTTGCTATGACTATAATTTACATATCATATATAGAAACCGGATTTTATATAAGAACCTGCAAATATGTAAATAAATGTTAAAAAAAAGCCAAGGACAGAAGTGAATATTCAATATCAAAAGAATAATAAGTTTAAATATTACTTTTAAATCAATTTACGTTATTAAAACCGTTAACATTTCGATAAACTGAAGATTAATCTCTATTTTTATCATTAGGCTATAGCAGAAAGTACTGTGATACCTACTGCAAAAAATGTTTCCAGATTTTCATAGAAAACACATTTTCATATTTCTGTTACCGAAAAATGATTCTGGTCATGTCATCTGCCTGCCTGTACACAATGACTTCTCTTAACTAGCGTATGGTCGAAGTTTTTTTTATTCCTTATCTACGAATCAATTTATCCAGGAATGATGCTCATAAAACATGGATTTCAGTAAAAAAATAATTCTTCTACTTCAAATCAAAAACACGGAATGGCAAACGAACGCAAGGAACATCTGACAATTTTCTTTGCGGTATTTTGTATTATGTAGGGATAAACTGATAAATAAATTGATGAATTTCATATTACGCGATCAATTATTATGCATTTTATTTTTATGATAGATTAATTATTATAATGTGGGCTGTTTATATATAGGCCGTAAGTAATGCAACCGCTTCAAGGCCGGATATTCGAACGAATGTCCAATCTCGACGGTTGATCTACAACCGGTCGAATATTAACCGGTTGTAAGCGCTGTTCTGCAGCACTCTGCTGGCCATCGTGCGTATGGTCTTTTCCTAGTGCGCCTGCATTGCTGCAACCTTGGCGAACCAAAAGAGAGGGTTCTTCTGTGGAGGATTTTATACAGAATTGGAGTTACAATGTATAGTCAAAATCTATTCACCTATTTTTGTAAAACACATGGTCAGACCCTCCTGCACAACTAATGCAAATTAAATCATACGTGAGATATTTTCTTAGTATGTTTGAATTTTCCAGCAGAATTCCCTTTTGGAATTATGTGACATTCTTCAAATAATGTTCTAGCGAATATGATAAATTTCCAGTTGAATCAATAATAATGACTTTTTGGTTTGGTGTTTCACATTCTGCAATTGAATCATAAGATATTATTATTATTATTATTATTATTATTATTATTATTATTATTATTATTGTGAAGGAAATTAATAAATTAATTTTATATCCATTCTTCAGTAACTAACATTCGTTTAATACTATATCTCATAATTTTCCCAAAAGTGCAAGAACCGAAAGAAAACGTTGGCATCAAACTGTACCAGCAAGCCTTCCTCTTATGCCAAACTCACTTGATACTTAATTACTTACAAATGGTTTTTAAGGAACCCGCGGGTTCATTGCCGCCCTCACATAAGCCCGCCATCGGTCCCTATCCTGTGCAAGATTTTTCCAGTCTCTATCATCATATCCCACCTCTCTCAAATCCATTTTAATATTATCTTCCCATCTACGTATCGGCCTCCCCAAAGGTCTTTTTCCCTCCGGTATCCCAACTAACACTCTATAAGCATTTCTGGATTCGTTCATACGTGCTACATGCCCTGCCCATCTCAAACGTCTGGATTTAATGTTCGTAATTATGTCAGGTGAAGGATATAATGCGTGCAGCTCTGCGTTGTGTAACTTTCTCCATTCTCCTGTAACTTCATCCCTCTTAGCCCTAAATATTTTCCTAAGAACCTTATTCTCAAACATCCTTAAGCTCTGTTCCTTTCTCAAAGTGAGAGTCCAAGTTTCACAACCATACAGAACAACCGGTAATATAACTGTTTTATAAATTCTAACTTTCAGATTTTTTGACAGCAGACTGGATGACAAAAGCTCTTCAACCGAATAATAACAGGCATTTCCCATATTTATTCTGCGCTTAATTTCCTCCCGAGTGTCATATACACGATAACTGAAGAAAAACTCTTCAAATGTTACAAGTAAAATGTCAAATGTTGCTTGCATAATGGTCCTTTTTATGAACGGTATTTCCTGAAAACTGGTGCTCATTTTTCCTTGTTCCCTAATTGGAATATATTAACGCTGATTTCCGTTTCATATCTACTGGAGCCAAGTATATTAGCAACTGAAAGTGTTAGGACATATTATATTAAAAAATTCAGTGCCAAGGAGACAACACGCAATTTTTACAACATATTTTATGCGTTTCACAATAATCATTTAACTCCTTTGCAAATGATATTATTACAATTTGAGCTTATTTCCCTTTAACCATTATTGAAAAGACATGTATAAATTAATTAATAATTTAAAATGCATAGAAATAAGAAAGTGAATATTCGCTTCATGCCTTACATACAAAAGACAGTCTCTACAATCCCAAGATTAAGATATTTGGCTTATTTTAAAAATTATATAATTCAAGGAGATGTAATTAATACTTCACAAATATAATAAAATATTTACATCTATATTGCAATCATTTCTAATACGAATTTACTACTTACGAAAATCGGTCTTTTTAAGGGGACACGTAATTGCTTATCTTAACAATATTCAATTACGTCTTACATAAGAAAATTTTTCTTGAGAACTACTAAAGCTAGATAGCTGATTTTTTTATAGTTCATAACACATAACTTGACTTCACACTGAAACAGTAATTTTTCTTTAATTTATCTCTTTACTGTTAAATATTTTTCCCCTCTTTCGAATATTTTTTTCTGACGACTTTCAGTACATTACCCCCTGTAATATCTCCAAAATTTAACAAATTTCAAAAAAATTATTTCAGTATATATAAAATATTTGAACAAACAATTCCTGAAAATTTTAGCTGAATACATTAAATAGAAGTTGAGAAAAGGTTTCTTTTGTGTAAAAGAAAAAAATAAACTTACGGAAAATGAGCGTTAAAAAGACATGTAAGTATACATACCTATGCTCACTCCTCAGAAAACGAAAACGTAACATGGATAACATTTTAATATGATCATAATTATGTGATATACCATTTTAAAGAAAAAAATAAATAAATAAATTTGTAAAAATATTTTTTTTCAACCAAAATCCATATTTTTTTGTGAATGATTGTTGAAATTAAAACTTGTATACCTCGTTTCATAAATTAAAAAAAACTAAAATGTATACAATTTCAGTATAGTCATATGTGATAGGCCTATACCATTTTTTTAAATTTAAATTATGGCTTATTTAACGACGCTCGCAACTGCCGAGGTTATAGGCCTATCAGCATTCCCGGCGTGCCGAATTTTGTCCCGCAGGAGTTCTTTTACATGCCAGTAAATCTACTAACATGAACCTGTCGCATTTAAGCACACTTAAATGTCATCGACCTGAGCCGGGATCGAACCCGCAACCTCGAGCACAGAAGGCCAGTGCTATACCGACTACGCTACCCAGGCCGACTATACCATTTAAAGAGAGGAAAGCATATAACAAATTTGAAAAATAAAAAATAAATCAAGATTTTCACCCAAAATTCAATTCAGTTCTTCCTTAAAGTGCTACGACTGTTAAACTGTATAAATAACTGCATAATAAATGTACCATCATTTTGTTAAAAAAGCATAAATTCGATTTGTTGGTACCATAATTTGATCTGGTGAGGTTGGCTTCCAGGTAACACAATAGATTAGAAAAAAAATAGATTTGAATGATCAATATGGAGAAGAAGAAACGCTAATCTCACACTATAGAATATAAAGTGCAAGACCACATGCTGAAAACATGGCAATAGAGCTTCAAAATGCTACTCTGAATCACTGCCGAATGGAAGAATGAGTAGCGAGTACTTAGAATATAGAGAGGAATTTTGTGTTTCCAACCATGTAACTTCTATCAGATTAGAATTTTGATTACCTAAACATTATCGAGAAATGGCATAAAATTTCAGAACACAGAGAAGAACGAGTATTCTTAAATTTGTGACTACCGTCAGGTTGGAATTTTGATCACCTAAAAACTACTAAGAAATATTACGCTAATTTTTTTCAAAATACTGACAAGAATTTATTAATGTCTCTAATAGTGTTATTACACATAATGTCTTTGACGTTTCGGACGTCCTCACAGATCTCATCAGTAGGGTCATGTCACCCAAAATAACAATTCATTATTTGGGCTTGTCAGACATAATGGGCCATATTCATAGACATTCTTAGCGCGGGCTTCCGGTGGATGATCAGCGAACTAACGTTTTTCGTATTCATAAACCAGTGTTAGCGATATGATATGAATCCTGTACAAGTATCAGTCGATAGCCGGGGCTAGTTTAGCATGCTCGTAGCGCGGGCTAGCGAAATGTCTATGCATAGCACCCAATGAATCCAATAAAATAGACGATCTTTCAAGTCTTCAGTAGTACTGCCTGACCAAGGTGATGGACCTGTTAATAGTTCTGAAACGTCGAGGATATTAGGTCTTCGCATAGGACTGGGACCTAAAACATTTTGTCTTCCATTTCACTGTAATTTTATAAAAATATATTTGGTAATTTCTAGGTAATCAAATTCGTGGTAGTTTTTATGGTGGGGTGGTGGTGGTGGTGGTGGTGGTGGTGGTGGTGACGGCGAGAGATAGTGGTACCAATCATAATGATGGCAGAACTAACAGGTGTGTTATGTGTCATGTATTGGTAATAATCATTGGATGACATTCCAGTCTTGAACGTCATGTGTTCCAGTTATCCCATATGACTTTAAACATGAAAAAAAAATATGACTAATAAAAGTATGCAGCTTTATAAACTGCGGTGTACAATGAATGATCTTACTCGACGTTTAGCCTCAGGCATTATGTGGGAGACGTCAGAATGTAGGTGACGTAATGTATCCTGGTGCACTACCCTTGGATTCTGACAAGTGACCTCACTCTGAACATGGTAACAACGTCATGCTAAAAAAACACTTGTATTCAATGGCTTGCTGCTGTCATCACCAATTCTAGAATCTCGTTTACACTAAAGTTCCTGTTTATTGTGAGGTACAACTCATGGCCGTTTCATTCAGAAAGTGACTTTCCGCTTGAGTTTGTTTGATAAAAAAGGAAACAATCTGCCGTCATATAAGAAGTCGCTGTCATGGAGACGTCACACCATTTTTCTTTATTAGTCTCAACAGTTCATCTCTCTATTATATTGCCACATTCCTTACAGCTTCTTTTCTTCAGTCATCAACATAAATGGGATAGTTTACTATTCGCCCAAATAAGAACATACATTTATGCTTTCTTCTTTTCTTTCAATCCAACACTTAACAAGAAATCTTATCAAAGATTATCAGAGATTGATCTTTATTGAAAAAAAATTGTCAAAGACTGTTTCATATTGCTAAACATTTGACAAGATTTTAAAACATATGCCTAAAATTAATTGAAACTTATGTAGGACTATCTACCAAATATTACAATATGCCTATGTAAACCCTTTGAAGAATAACTAGGCTACACAAAGCAATATTTGTGTTACTTAACTGTACGGTACTACAAAGCGAAGAATATTACGATTGCATAATGTTTTAAGGGGATATTATACTGAAATTTCCAAGTTCCATATTTGTAAGAATTCACAATAGTGAAATCATTAACTGCCATACTTATGAAGCTAGATTCACCAAATTTTGATCAGTGGTTAATAATGACAAATGTACAGAATTTCATCCGCCTATGATAAATGGTTTGCATTTTATAATATTTTATTAAAATACTGAATCGCTTTATATAAAAATTCCCTTGCGCCACAATTTACATTATTCTTAACTGATATTCATTTATATGGATCCCTATACACATGGGATCAAAACTTAATATAGGGTTTTGCTATAAAATTAATCAATGTATTACTATAATTTTTATTTTAAAAGAATAAAAAATAAAAATATTAACAATCATAAAAAATTCCTAGTAATTTACCGATTCACTGTACAGAAAAACCTATTAGTAATGTTCGTTCCAATGTATATAAAGAATCATCAGTTAAAAATAATGTAAATTATGTCGCAAAGGGCTTCTTATATAAAGCGAGAGAATATTTTATTAAGATATTAATAAACTGCAAACCACTTATCATAAAGGGATGAAATTTGTACAAGTGTTATGGTGTGGCTTCAAAAAATATAATCCTCTGAAGCTCCACCATAACTTTTGGGATACAGTATAGTACAGGTATATTACTCGACCAAGGCCAGTGGAGTTCTGCAGCCCGGAGCCGTGGCGCTACTGCTCCTGCGTTCGTAATACCGCATCGCGATAGTTCACTTTACGCCCGCGGCTCCTCTCGCCTTGGTCGAGTAATACTTATACACGCATACACGCGTCGGCCATGCGTGGAACGTTCTAGTATCAATTTAGAAGTGAAAATCAGGAATCCGCCCCTGAGCACGAGTTCTATTCTTTCAGAGTGAGCTAAAATTTTATCTGTGTATAGGTCCTACTATATTTTATGTTACAAATATTAGCAAAATTAAAAAAATAATAATAATAATAATAAAAATGGAGTGTTTGACGCAGGTTATAACAATATATTTAATAACATTTTAAAGCAAATTCGGCACTCTCGCTAATCCGGCATCCCTCTGTGCAAAGAATAGCCGAATTACTAACAGTCTACTGTACTTAGTATATGTATATGAAGAGTCCACTGCAAGAATGATGGATGTCACTTTCTTATCGAAAATGAACCACGACAGTCAATGCATAGCTTAAGACATATAGAATGTACATAGAGAGTTATATGGCATTAACACTGATAGTCATTGTCCAGTAATGATCGGAAAATCACAGTTAAGCTTTGAGCGCTAAGCATTTCAAACTTTCAATTGCTTCTCCTGCAAAATGCATTCCAAATGACATCCATCATTCTTGCAGTGAACTCTTCATATGAAAAAGTAAAATAATAGAAATAAATTACACACAGTTCCTTCTTACATTATATCAATAGAAGTCTTTATTTTATGTCCCCGTGTTGACGATTCGGCGTGCTCTAGATGATTGAACTCAGTATTTTCATAATACGAAGCAGTCCACCGTTATGAAGTAACGGTTAGCATGCCTGACCGTGAACGAGAGGCCCCGGGTTCAAATCCTGGTTGAGACAAATTACCTGGTTGAGGTTTTTTCCGGGGTTTTCCCCCAACCCATTAAAAGCAAATGCTGGGTAACTTTCGGTGCTGGATCCTGGGATCATTTCGCTGACATTATCACCATCTCATTCAGACGCTAAATAACCATAACAGTTGACAAAGTGTCGTAAAGTAACCAATAAAAATACGAGCAGTTGCTTCACCTTGAGACAGACCCGTTCAGTCTGTTTGCAGACTGGCCGTGTTTTATCAACCAAGGCTGTTATGTAGCCTAATGCTGAAAGTTGTGGTGATGATGATGGAGAATTATTCCAATGTCACAGAGGAACTGGAGTACTTGGAGAAAATATTATATTACCTGGACCACGGGCTTGTCCAACAACAGTTATAAATTGAGGGTGGATAGGCCGGAATTTGAACCCGGAGCCCTTGGCTTATAAGTCCAGCGCGCTTGTTCTGAGCCGCCGCGCTGTGGCGATTCATTTTATAAGTATAAAAATTATTTAACACGGCACTTCACAAAAAGAAACCTTATCAATTTAGATATATGACTAGTAAAAATATTATCTTTTACATTGATTGTTAGTTAACTCCAGTATGAAAGTATTTATGAATATTTAAAATGTCTTAGAACTGAGGTTCTACTTGACTTACTTTCAATTTTAACTTTGCTGATGGATCCATGCGGTTTCTTTTTAAATTTTTGATGCCACAAAGAGAAGAAAAAATCTGCTCACACAGATTATGTAGTGGGAAACAACAATAGCCTAATATTTGAAAGCTCTTTCCGAAAAGAGTGATCATGTAAGTCGTATGGAAAGTGAAATATTCGTAACAATATCAAGGAATAAGTTTCCAATCGAGAAAACAATCATGGATCATTCAAAAAGAAAGTGCAGAAATGACAGAGAGGTAGAGTAGTGAAGAGCAACAGACGAAATGTTTATATTGGAAAATAGAAGAACAAGAAAAAGACTGTTGTTGCTTAAAGTTCTGTTTGTTCGACATAAACCAGCAGCCAAAAATTCAAACGCTTGTGTAACCACTACAGTACCTATACATTTTTTCAGGAAGTATTGCATGATAACTTAACAAGCTGAACTTCCTCCTTTTTGGTGAGATTTAGCATATTGCAACCTACTGTACATGTTGACAAAGGGGTTCTGTATTCACTATCCAGCGCTTTTTAGAATCGGAAACAGGGAAGTAGTCTCTCAATGTTAAACAAACCTTTCAGAAAATTTAAAGCAATACCATAAAACTAATAGTTTGTCAATGTTGACAAACTTTTCGGAAAATTTAAAGCAACACCATAAAACTAATAATCTGTGAATGTTAGACAAATCTTTCGGAGAATTTAAAGCAACACCATAAAAATAATAGTCTGTCAATGTCAGATAAAACGTTTGGAAAATTTAAAGCAACACTATACAACTAATAGTCTGTCAATGTTAGACAAACCTTTAGGAAAATTTAAAGCTACACCATAAAACTTATATTCTGTCAATATTTGACAAATCTTTCGGAAAATTTAAAGCAACACCATAAAACTTATAGTCTGTCAATGTTAGACAAATCTTTCGGAAAATTTAAAGCAACACCATAAAACTAATAGTCTGTTAATGTTAGACAAAACGTTCAGAACATTTAAAGAAATATCATAAAACTAATAGTCTGTCAATGGTAGACAAACCTAACGGAAAATTTAAAGCTACACCATAAAACTTATATTCTGTCAATGTTATGACAAATCTTTCGGAAAATTTAAAGCAACACCATAAAACTTATAGTCTGTCAATGTTACACAAACCTAACGGAAAATTTAAAGCTACACCATAAAACTTATATTCTGTCAATATTAGACAAATCTTTCGGAAAATTTAAAACAACACCATAAAACTTATAGTCCGTCAATGTTAGACAAACCTTTCGGAAAACTTAAAGCAATATCATAAAACTAATAGTCTGTAAATATTAGACAAACCTTTCGGAAAATTTAAAGCAACATCATAAAATTAATAGTCTGTCAATATTAGACAAACCTTTCGGAAAGTCCACACCTGTGGAGTAACGGCCAGCACGTCTGGCTGCGAAACCAGGTGGCCCGGGTTCGATTCCCGGTCGGGACAAGTTACCTGGTTGAGGTTTTTTCCGGGGTTTTCCCTCAACCCAATATGAGCACATGCTGGGTAACTTTCGGTGTTGGACCCCGGACTCATTTCACCGGCATTATCACCGCCATCTCATTCAGACGCTAAATAAGCTAAGATGTTGATAAAGCGCCGTAAAGTAACCTACTAAAATAAAAAAATAAATAAAAAAACCTTTCGGAAAATTTAAAGCAACGCCATGAAACTAGAGACTACTTACATATCAATATAATTTATATATAGATACAATGTCACAGTCATGGTAAAGGAAGTACGGTCGGCCATAAAACAAAATTTAAGAAACTTATTTTCATGGCTGTGTGGAAGTCGCAGCTGTGGGTTCGAATCCTGTCTAAGAATAAATATTAATTGTCCGTTGTCAATATGACATCCTTTTTTGTCTTAGGTGGAGGCTTGGCGTCATACTGACCTCGTGCTGTCTTACGACGATCGCAGACCCGAGTTCAAATCTAGTCGATGGCGAGAGGTTAGACAAAGCCAAAATTGTGAAGGTCTTCCTATTTTCCCCTCGTCATTCCATCAACACTCTCCATTATGATTCTTTTTCATTACTAGGTCCTACCTCCATCTACAAAAGTAAGACAACTCTGTGTTTGCATGACGTCGAATCGGCCGTCCGACATGATAGGTGTTCCTCATGGTTTGTCTGAAGATTGATAGATGGCAGTTAAGTGGGCTCTAGACGACTCACAGAGCTGCATTATTAGAGGTACCGAAGCTCCACATGATTTGGCCACTGACGGAGACCACCACCAGAGATATGGTTCACGGCTCTGAACGTTGGAGAAGAATGTATGGTGTGGCGGTTGATGGAGCCGGGTTAGTCAAGTATCACAGTCGGCACGCAACTCATTTCATCACGGGTGCACAGAAAGACTATTTGGACTGAAGTGTTTAGGGATGCCGAAGCCCTTCCCGAGAAGCACATCTATACCTCAAGATATATTATATTTAGTTAGTTAGTTATTAATATTAATATCAATATGTGAATATTGCTGCAAAGCCGAAGATTGTGGGTTCGGTTTTTAATGTCATGGATTTTTCCAATTTAATCTAATTCCTTCCGGCCTCACTATGGCCCTGGGTGGAACCCCGGACTCAATTGTATGAGTGTTATAATAATAATAATAATAATAATAATAATAATAATAATAATAATAATAATAATAATTGCCCAACAGGGGTGCGTGATATCGGCAGACCTAGGCGTCGGGAAGTCAACTTCTGAGACGAAACAGGCCAAATGGCCTATCTTGTTGATGATGATGATGATGATAATAATAATAACAATAATAATAATACATTCTTAAATCTGCACACCTCTACGCCTATTTCTTTGTTAGCGTTTTACAAGGTGTTTACAAATCTCCCTGATTTGAATTAATCATTGCTAACAAGGTATGCGGATTTATGAAATGAGACTGGTACTAAAAGAAAGAGAAACTGAAAGAATTTGTATTTCATTTGTTTGAAGTTGATTGTTTTGTCACTACGTTGCGCAACAATTGCAACATTAGCAAAAGCAAACATGGCAACTTCACAGCAACGCTGGCAAACAGTGGTGTGATATGCAGAAACGAAACCCGTGATTTCAACGCAACGAAATTACAGAGTTGTCGAAGGCACAATGAATTGTCTTGATGCCTGGCGAATGGATTTACTCGGGCTTCTCTGAAATCACGCTTGAATTTCTTCCATCTTTTCTTCTGTCACGGAACGCCAAGCTACACCAGATTGTTTTAGGACACTGCCGGTAGTAAGAAACTTATTGAACCAGAGCCTAATTGATTTTGAATCAGGTGCAACTCCTCCATACACTAGTCTGTAATTTCATTGCGTTGAAATCACGGATTTCGTCTACACATACCTCACCACCGTTCGCCCGCGTTGCTGAGGAGTCGCCATTTTTGCTTTTACGATCGTTGCGCTATGTAGTGACAAAACAATCAACTTCAAACAAATGAAATACAAATTCTTTGAGTTTTTCTTTCTTTTAGTACCATTCTCATTTCATAAATCCGCATATCTTGTTAGCAATGATTAATTGAAATCAGGAAGTTTGAATGGAATACCGTGTATTTCCTTATGGCCTAGATTTAAATTCCTTATGTCAACACTGGCGTGATTGTAGCTGTCAACTCTCTGACTGACTTCGTAGTTTCCAACCAGGAAGACGCTCTGTAAAAGACTTCCCTCAGCAATTCATTTAATAATGACTTAACACGTTATCTCATATTGTTTCCTAGAGATTTCGAAATTATTTTAGACAAACTTTTCCTGCACCAATATATTTTCATGTTTTCCGTCTTTTACCATAACGGAAATCTATACTGAGTCAATTTGAAGTGAAATTACATTCATTATCTTGAATAAAATTTTTTTACTCTTAGGTTTTCATGCAAAAGTGAAACACTTCTCTTCTCTCGCAATATACTGAATTGTTTCGCAATTACAAAAAATGGTATAGGTTATAATGAAAATGCATTTTTATAAGGTTCAAACCGTTGTTTTGCGAAGTTGAACCACAAATGTTGCAAACTGTTTATTGTATGGTAACACAGTTTCTACTCCGTTTAAAGTTCGGCAATATATTTAAAATTAAATTTCATTATACACAATATAGAAAACGAAATTCTAGAGCATTTTAAATATACATCTTGATTACACGACTTTTAACACTATATCATTTTTGATAACGTATTATGTGTATTTCTCGTGTTAAATTTTGTTACCTTGTTAACATGTTTCGGTCTGCTATTGACCATCATCAGAACTGGTTGTTGCTGGTCTTGGCGCCTTTTGTTTTGTTTCCTGTGGGGATGTATTTGTGTATTGTAATGTGGAGTCAAAGAGTGTGTATGTTCTGAAATTGAGTTGTGTGTTGAGAATTTCATTTGGATGTGTTTTTGTATATTTCGTATTGTTCTAGTGTGTTTAGTTTCTGGCTTCTTGGTTGGATGTGTAGAATTTCCATGTCTGTGTTGATGTCTCTGTATGTGTGGTTAGCATTTGTGATGTGTTCTGCTTATGTGAAAGTATTTTGTAATTTTGTTATGGCTGTGATTTTAAATACATTGAGTGTAGAATTACATCGCCGTAGCTGCGTAGTATATGGCGTCACGTCTTGGAATAGCATTAAGGAATAAACATTGGTTCGAGTCTTCATGGGAGAGAGCATCGCGATGAATTTGGGGAGATACAGCGAGTAGCAAAATTCGGTTCCGCAAGTTAGCTGTAACGACTTGGCGAGGGGATCATCGTGCTAACTACATGACCCCCAGACTAGATGGATGATCTTTCATTTCTGCTGGGGCATGTGGACGTGAGGACAGCAGTCGGCTGGTAGCCTTGGTCTTTAATGGGCTGTCACGTCAAGAATTATTTTGTGGCGTTATATTGCACTACAGCAATGCAATAAATATAAAAATAGTTTGTACTTAAAGATGTTATGTTTTATTTAACGACGCTCGCAACTGCAGAGGTTATATCAGCGTCGCCGGATGTGCCGGAATTTTGTCCCGCAGGAGTTCTTTTACATGCCAGTAAATCTACTGACATGAGCCTGTCGCATTTAAGCACACTTAAATGCCATCGACCTGGCCCGGGATCGAACCCGCAACCTTGGGCATAGAAGGCCAGCGCCAACTCGCCAACGAGGTCGACTGTACTTAAAGATATTATTTGCAATAAGATAAGTAATAGTCTTCAAAGAAAATAAGGAAAGTAACAGAGCTAGAGTTTAAAGAAGAAGGAAATACGGTCTGTACTTTATGTAGGTACTTTATGGTCATGCGGCATGGAAGGTGAAGGAAAGTGAGATAAAGAGAAAAAAAGCACTCAATATAAATTAAAAAATTAACTAGTAGAGTAAAAGCTGTACAGAAATAGATAAGATTAGAGATGAGTATATTGGAACTGTTAATCTTTCTCTACTACGCACTTGGAAATAGGGTAAGTGGGGGTGAATAGGACCATTAAATGGAAAATTTTCTGCAACGCGAACCAGTTAAGTTACTCAGTTTCAACTATACTTACTCTAGTTAGGTAGCCTGTTTCTTCCTCTATCTTCCATATTAAATTTAAATGCGTTGCTTTCAAATATTAAATGCTGTTTTGAATCAAGTTGACATACTGCATGGTCCTATTCGACAGACGTCGTGCAGGTGAATAGGTACACATAGATGGGTGAAAGGGATGTAGAATTATGACAAACCACGCTCTATTTATACCTATCATACATATTTCTTATTTTTTTATAACGTGTTTAATTAATTTTACAATAATTAACATTATTACAAACACTAGATGTGACATGTAGAAGAAACAAAACAACTGATGCGTAAAAAAAAAATAAATAAAAAGTGAACAAAAAAATAGTCGACCTGGTTGGCGAGTTGGTATAGCGCTGGCCTTCTAGGCCCAAGGTTGCGGGTTCGATCCCGGGCCAGGTCGATGGCATTTAAGTGTGAGTAGATTTACTGGCATGTAAAATAACTCCTGCGGGACAAAATTCCGGCACATCCGGCGACGCTGATATAACCTCTGCAGTTGCGAGCGTCGTTAAATAAAACATAACATTAAAAAATAATAGATTTTTAATTCTACAAAATTTAAGATAGTATTACAAAACACTGAAACAAATTAGATTTTGGACAGTGTCCATTGCCTGATCTATATTATATAAATATACGACGGTTCGAGACTTGGATCTGCTGTTGTCTTTAGCTCTTTTCGTGATACTGACACTTCTTAGTTTTTTTTTTTTTTTTTTTTTTTTTTTTTTGTAATTTCCATGAGTTTAGCGGAGACAAGGGCTTAAGTCTGAAACTCTTTAACACTAATCCAGTACGTTAACCACCAGACCACCGAATTGTTAGCGGACTGGACTAATGTTTAACAACCTCAAAATAAAAATAACAAAAACTATCAGTACCATGAAAAACACCTGAATAGGAGAGTAGACCCAACTCCCGAAACGTTTATTTCTAATATATCAAACAATGGACAAAGTCCGGAAAAGGCGAGTCATTAATCATATACCATTGTCACAGAACTCCATATTTTTCGAGTGATATCTATACACACATTTGTCTGAAGCCAGTTTAGCTCGAGTTGAACACTGAACAAGAAACACAATAAGCAAGTAATATAAAAAGACAACATTTTCGAATTGGAACCTTCGTAATTTTACATCTAAAATAATTTACGCATAGCTATAAAAGTATCAAATGAAATACGAGTATGTAGTGATATGTCTCTAGACTTGTTATAATACTTAATAATATATATGTTTAGTTTATCAAAAGAAATACTCCTTCCATGTTCAGGAAAACTATTTGTATGAGGAAAATATTCGTTCTACGTCACAAGAGGTGACTTGAAAATTCTGAAAAAAAAAAAAAAATGATACAGTATTTTCTACTATATCAAGTGGACAATAGCTTTGTGAACCTAATAATGTATCTCGTATGTGGTACATCATATTAACCTTATAATTATTTTCAACTTCACTTTTCATATTTGTTTTAATAACTATTGGGATATAGATTCATATATTTATACTTAACAATATTATTGTTCCACATATCTCACGGCTTCAGTCATTTCTACAATTATTCTGAACTACAACAGAAATAATGTTATAGTGTGAAGGGATATTGTAATACACCAACATTGTACATACCTAATACATGCGAAGTTTTACTGACAGAGAGAGCTTTCCTGAGGTCAAATAGAGCAAAAAATGTAAATAAAAAATAGAGTCCAACTTATAGTTAAGTAGCTAGAGGTCACTGAAAATTTGTAATTAGAGGCAAAATTTAATAATATCACTACATAAAGCACAAAAAGTGGATATAGTTCCCACTCTTGTAACTGCTTACTTGCTGTAAACTTCATTCTGCTCAACTCTTACTTTTACCACTTGTCAGGTTGCAAAAAACACAATCAAGCTATGTAATTACTGCAATAAAAGTATATAATAAGATACCAACAAATATAAAGGCACTTAATGAAACACAATTTAAACTTCAGATTAAGGGATGGCTACAAAATAATCCTATCTATAATATGAATTAATTTTTTGAAAATGATGTAGTATTTTAGTTAACTTTTATTATTTTTTTACTCTTTTAATATTTTAAATATTGACACATTGTTTTTTTTATATTATTACATTGACGAGGCCTCTTGTACTCTTGTACCTTCAGACAAATAAAGAATATGAATATGAATATGAATACAAGAGATTTTCAAATGTGTCTTCTTCTACCTCCATTAATGTCCTGCAATGTTCGAAAATGAAAGATAACCAAGATATTAAAAACTTCGTCTTATGTCATTTGAAAAACTAATCCCAAGATCTGTGTTAAAACATGAAGAGGTGGGAGTGGAGGGCAGGGAATATTTTATAACAAGACGAAATAAACACGACAGGCCTTCTTCTGCAGAGCGAACATCGGCGAATATCGAACTTCACCGTACTCGACAAACTTGAACCGAACATAGTGCCTGTAATGCACGACGCTATCCTCCACACAATTGGTCGCACGCTTATAAACCCTTAACTTATCAGAGCTATTCCTGGCAGCGTCCATAATACGCACAATTAATTCTTCATGTGTGTTTATCTTAATCTGATACACAAGAGCCTTTATCCATCCTTATAAGCAATAATCAAGGGGTGTCAAATCTGGGGACCTGGCTGGCCAGGGATGTGAACCTCCGCGACCAATCCAACGATGTGGGAAATACTGGTTTAGAGGATCTCTCACTGCGAGAGTGAAATTCACAGGCGCCCCATCGAGTTGGAAGTGCATACGAAGTCTCGTTGTAAGAAGAACATCGTCTAGTAATTGTGGCAATTCATTTGTAGAATGTGTAGGTACATGTCACCATTTAAGTATCCGGGTAAAATGAATAGTCCTGTCAGGTGATTATACAGAACACCACACCATACATTTACACTAAATCGATGTTGAAAATTGGCTTCCTGCGTGGCTTTAGGTTAATACCTACTCATTCATGTAAGTTATTAATGCCATCCCGTGTGAATTGTGATTCATCAGTGAACATAATACAGCGGAAAAACTCTCTACCATTTCCGTTTAACCAAGTGCAGAAATCGACACGATGGGCATCATCTTGTGGCTCTAAATGCTGCACTTCTTGAAGATGACACGGATACAGTTCATTTACATGGAGTGTCCTCCATACCTTTGACTGAGTAACACCGAGTCGCCGAGCTACACGTCTTGTTAAAGTTCGAGGACTGCGTTGTAGTGTTCAGAATGTTTTCTTCTTCTGCTACATCATGTTGCTGACTTTTTCGTACTGAATGCGAATACTGGGGAGTGAACCAGTTTGCCTTAATGTGTTAAATGTTCCACTAATAGTCTTAGGATTCGGAATCCTACGATTAGGATAATGGCGGTAATATTCGGCAGCAGCAACTGTTGCATTTTCCTCACACACACCATAAATAAATACCATATTGGCATATTTCTCAGTTGTATATTTATACGGCATCTTGAGACAACTAACAAGCTGCTAACTCCACAATGTATGTCCGTCAACTGAACATGCTACAAATTACTCTAGATGCATTGCAAATTATGTGCATGCGCTGACATTTGAGATCTCTATTCACACCAATGCGCTTTGAAAATCAATAATTATTCCTGAATTATGTGAGACAGGAAACAACTTTATTAGGAAAATATTTTCCAAACCACGTCAGGAAAATACTCTATTAGTGGCAGTAAAACTTTGTGAATCGCCCTGTGCATTGTTTCAAACTACTCTTAGGCAACACTGAACCACAACTATTGAGAATTATCTCCATACTGTTCAGGTAAAATTTACATAGGTATACTGTCTCAAGCTGTTTGTCTTCTAACACTGAATCTCAACTATTGTAAATTGTTTCGATTCTATTGAGATACAGTTTATAGCAGGGTTTAAGCTAGAAAATAAATAATTGTCGCAAAAATGCACAAATGAAAAACTATACAGTATTTGTGCAAATTGTGAAATGCTTGTGCAATATTATAAATAATTGTGCAGAAAGATAAAATTAATAAAGTATGCAGAAACAAAAAGTTACGTAATTTGTTTCTTTGAGTTTTATAACTTTCAATCCAACTTATCACACTCTAGATATACTTATGCAAGTAAATCATAAGACGTAGGTATGTTTAGAATCAATTACTGCTGAATTTACATCACATTAAAGTACGTTATTTTATGGGCACTCTAAACATTGAAATTCTTAGAATAACTCTTCTCGGGTTCTCAGCCAGGTGAGTTGGAGATTAGCTTCCAAGCTTTCGACGGCTAGCTCTGCCATCTTCTTCAGGGAATGAAGTCTTCATTCTCCAACTCACCTGGCTGAGAACCCGAGAAGAGTTATTCTACAACAAACGCCGGGAAAGCCTCAAGTCATACATTGAAATTCTTTACTAGTAGGCCCTTCAAGATTTATTGTTAGCAGAGTGTTAACTCTTTTACTGAAAGGCGGTTTCTACTTCCAGTTTTTACAAGATTCATGCAACTAAGCCCTCGCTCACAATTTACAGTATGCAATGGAATTATATAAATCAATTAGAAGAAATTATTCACTTAACTACATGACTTGCAGCAACTCTTTGAAATCAATTCCCGAACATCTATTATTGCAAGTATGTATATGGTTATTCATTGAAACGCTAACGCCTTCAACGTCGCCGAGGGACATGAAAACTTGTGAGGTATGTATCCTACTTCATTTTCCACCGTCACTAGATTGTACTATTAACAGTAGAATATAACGCAGTACATTGACGTTGTTGTTTACGTTCACAGTATATCTATCTACTATGTTCAAGGGTCTCTATAGTCAAGTTGTGAGTATATTGGTTGCTAAAATGTCCCGGATCCTAACCCTGGTGATGACATGCAGTGCTATGCCGCCTTAAAACATTCCTATGCAAAACTGAATTACAAATGTTATAAATTTTGTTAATTTTGTTCACACACATTTTACATACCGTTTCAAACTATTTATTATTCAGCAGTAGTGAATAGTAAATATTGCAAATTGTTCAGATTTTTTCGGATAAAATTTTCCGTTCTGTTTCGAACCATTGTTCAGTAGTACTGAATCACAAATTTTGCAAATTATTTAGACTCTGTGGAGTTACAGTTCCTCTATAGTTTCAAACCATTTTCTTCGCAAATTGTTTTGTGAAGTTACACTTTCTATATAGTTTCATACCAGTGTTTCTAAACATGAAGTCCAGCTAGCCTACTGAAAATGATTAAACTTATATGACACAGTTTCTGCGTCGTCTCAAAAAATAATTTCGAAACTGCTTAATAACAGAATTCCAACAGCATTGCCATAACAATAATGTTATTAATTCCAGTGAGAAATATCTCTTAATGCTTGCACATTATCTGCATGTGTCGAGGAATTTCAAACATGACAATATGCTTTCTTTAGTTCGTGAAGATAAGCTTCCATTTAATTAAACTTTCCTAAAATCAGAATGTAATCATGACGTGAATTTCAATGGAAAAAAAAGTCCTAGTTAAAAATATATTCAAAGACTCATTCTTGTGAGAGGATATTAATATTATAGATAGGTTATTATATTTTTGTTTCTTATCAGAGCACTGTTGTAAAATAATTATTCAAAATGTCATATTATCGGAGTAACAGCTCTGAATGTTTCTTAAACTGACACGCTTACTGGGTGAAATATATTACGCGATTTTCGTTGTTAACCGAACACATAAGTTTAGTTCTCCTACTATTTGTTATGGTACACTTATGGTGAAATGAAGGAAGCACGTTGCGTGTTTAATGTTTGACTGTAGCGACATGTCCAAACTTGCAATCGTTGAGATATTGTATGTAATTATCCTGCCTGAAAGCATTAGGAAAGAAAAACACCTACTGTCAGGTATTATTGCTAACTGTTGCGAAATAATGTTTTGAAACAGTGCTGACACACTATCTCAAGAGAACCTAAAGAATTTGCAATCATTGCGATACAATGGTTTTAAGTACATACTGTGGTAAGAAAACTAAAGTAAAGAGTTCTGAATTCAATGGAAAAAATAGTTAGAAATAGCAATGGAAGAATACCAAACCAATTCCCTCGTGTAAGTTAAGAGAAAAAAATCTGCTTCTCAGATTAGAAAGATGCTGCTGCTGGTGCTGCTGCTGCTGCTGACGATGATGATGATGATGACGACGATGATTATGATTACAAGAATTATGTTAGAAACGTATCACTATGTTTTTCTTCATATACAGAGTGAATCAAAAGTCTGGAACCATATAAATATCTTCCATATGCTTGATTTTCGATTATTATAGGTGTTACCAGTATTTGTGAGACCAAATGCTCTACCAGTGACACATTCGATTCTAGCCCTCAGCTATCTCAAAAGCTGCCATTTTGGATGCAACTTTGAAATTTTAAATGGAAAGGAGTCATGTAGGTACATAAAATCATGTGAAATTTTCTGAAAAAAAAAAAAAAATCAATGGTGCAATCCGTTTTGAGATATCTCTAATCGTTTTCAAGTTATTTAAAGATAACTGTCATAATGACACAAACATTAGTTACTGTATCCTCAGATATTATGTAACATGGTACAGTACTAAGGAGGCTTTGGAAAAGGTATTATTATGCAATTCTGGTAATTAACTTTTCCTTTTTTTACTGTTTAGTTAACCAGTGACAGTTTCAATGCATTGTTGTGATTATTTGAAGCTTTCCTATAATAAATTTCTTGATTTTCGTGATAGGATTATCGAAAGAGGGAAGATTTGATATCATTCTTCATTCTGGTGGGTTAAGCCACAGAAATGTTGCAGCAGACTGGACGAACAGTTCCCTGGACATTGGATTGGTCGGTGTGGATCAATAGAATGGCCGATCAGGTCTCCAGATTTAACACCCTTGATTTTTTTCTTTTGGGGTTAAATAAAGAGCTCAGTATATGAAGAGAAAATTATAAATGTGGAACATTTAAAGAACCGTATCATTGAAGCCTATGCTAAAGTCACCCCGGAAATACTACAAAATTTTCTCTCCATATTCTTCACAATGGTTATGAACTGTGGATTGAACTTCGGCGTAATTCAGTGGTTAGAGCGCTTTGTATGTAGAAAAATAACCATTGTTACCATAACAGATATATTCTGTAGGACCTAAAAAAATTAATCTTTACGTAGATTCTTCGCCCAACAGTGCATATTACTGTTGAATCCCGGCCACCAAGTCACTCAATTGAGTGCGCTCTTTGTATAATGGCAGTTGACTTAATATATGTCAACATATATGTCGAACTTGGAGTCAGGTCACAAAGTGAAAAACACTGGAGGAGAGGGATTCGATCCGGTGCTGTGGAACTTCGGCGTAGCTTTATGGTTAGAGCGCTTGGTCCGTAGACCAAGGACCCGGGTTCGATCCCCGGCGCCGGAGCGAACCATTGTAACCATTGTTACCATAATAAATATATTCTGTAGAACCAAAAAAAAAATCTTTACGTAAACGTTAAGGTCGTTTTGTAAGGCGGCGATATCGGTTTCAACACTAATTCGTCTATACTGTAGGCTGTATTATATAGTCGTCCGCAAATAACCTTGCCTGAAAAGTAGTATATATAAACCTGATGATGATGATGATGATGATGATGATGATGATGATGATGATGATGATGATGATGACGACGACGATGACGAGACTTTGACGTTGATAGAAACATACCACTGTCGTTTTCCTCGTATTAATTTAAAGAAAAAGAAATATTGACCCTTCAGATCAGAGTTGGCAAAGTGAAATTAAATGGAGCAAAATTCTTATAAACCTGATGATGATGATGATGATGATGATGATGATGATGATGATGATGATGATGATGATGATGATGATGATGACGACGACGATAAAACATATCACAATTTTTTTAATTCGTGATAAATGAAGAGGAAAAGAAAGATCGACATCCCTTAGATCAGAGATGACAAATTTAATTGGGAGAAAAAATTCTTACAAACCTGATATTCATCATGATGGTGATGATAATAGGTATATCACTGTGGTTTTCCTCGTATAAATTAAGTGAAAAATAAAAGTTTGTCCCTCAGATCAGTGATGGCGAACTTAAACGGCAGCAAAACCTTTTTATAAATCTGATGATGTTTATGATGATGACGACGACGATTGCAATGCCCAAAAAAGTATCGTCGTGTTTTCGGACGTTGATACTTTGTTTTGCAGGATTGTTCATGCGAAATTACGCATTTAAATAGTTATTTGTTTTGCACCTACTTTGTAACATGACTACAAAATAATTATTCAAAATGTCAGAAAATCGAGAAGTCTAAGCTTGATCCGTACATTTAACTGAAACCGACTGCAACTTATTGGTCACCTTATGTTTCGTATTACCGAGTGAGTAATTCTCACCCACGCTATGTGCTTCAACTGTAATCGCCGTATTATTTGTAGTAATTCCTTTAACGAAGCTTTCAGCTGCAAGTGTAATTCAGCGTCGAAATTCAACGTGAGCGAGAAATGACAGTTAAATTTTGCCTGGAGCCCGTTATCAGGGATAGAATTCTTCTATGTGCGTAAATTTAAAACACGAAACCCTCAGATTTACTTCCCTTTAGGAGAAATATATGCAAGGATTATATCGCCCTTTAAAATCAATATTCTTGGCAGGGTTTGAACACTCGAATCTAACGGCCAGCATGATATCCGATCAGATGTTTAAATATTTAAAAAATCACACGGTGCTATATAGTCTCAGTAATAATGTCCTTAAATAAAAACCAATCTACCAATCAACTCCAATGCCAGAATTATGAAAACAAAAAACATTTATTTTCTTGTATTCCGTGGGGTTTCACTACACAATCATGGGATATATTTTCTCTTTATTTTATATTTATAATTTGATTCCCATTTCTCAGAATTTTACGTTCCACGGTAATTCGGTACTATAAGAAGGGAAGTACGCTGTACGTATTTGGGCGAAGTCTGGCAACACTTTCGCATGATTAACCGAGTGTACCGATGAGTCACCTTCCCGACATTCCTCAAGTTCCACCTTACTTTGTTCCTTCTGTTGCGACATTTTATATGCGATTTCTTTCAGTCACCATTAATAACATATGAATGAAAGTAAATCAAGGCAAACTCATTTCAAATTTATTACGGTTACATGAATAAAACAGTACAATAATCTATTACTTGGTGAAATATTCCATAATGATCATAATGATGATGAATTGATGATAGTGATATAATACTCGTAGTTTTAGCCAGCAAGACTTTTATAACACGCGTAAACACCACTATTTTATGTTAACTCCCATATGTTGATTACGAATGTGACACTAAAAGTGTTTAAATACGTATTAGTTTAACAACGAATAAAGTTTAAGTACCATTCTACGCTAGACACAAAATTTAAGTCACGCTGGCGTGTAATATGGTTAAATGCTAGTAACTCAGTGCTTTTAAAAGGACGACAATACAATCCTACAATAGTATGTAAATTAAAGAATAAAGTGCTTTCTATCTAGACCCTATATGTAATTTATTTTATTCCATAATCAATATTCTACAAATTGCTACATAATTGAAGACATCCGCGGAAGAAGGGTGTAATATCAAGTTCTTGAAACATATGATGTAAATGGAAAAAACCATTTAAAGCATTTATTTATAACAATAAATTAGTGCGTTCAATGGCTGAATAAACTTGTATCCTTGTTTATTGGAATGGCTATGATAGTAGATATAGGCCTAATGAAATATGCCCCTGAAAGTAGCCTAAATTTCTTTCTCCTAAAATGAATTATAGTTTTGTTGGTTACATCCTTATTCTTCCGAGGAGGTCTTCAATAACTAAAAATAAAAAAAAAACCATGCAACAGTTTTCGCTCACTCCCCATTTTCAATCGCTTGCCACGTCTTTACTACAAGGTTTTTTCAAATCATTATTCGAATTTTAGCTAGATTTTATTATTTAAGAGATTTAATATAATTTCTCAATAAGTCTTATAGCCACATGCATCAATGTCTGTTAAAATTATAGTAACCGTGGACTACAAAAGCACGGTTAAAAAGTAATCATGGTTAAAATGTAATTCCTGTGCACCATTTATAACCACCAGTTACTTAATCAAGGTTAACGGACACCTCCTTTAACCAGAGTAAAGGCACACTGTTTCTACAAAATGACGAAAGGAAAACATCCATATCTCTGCAAGATCTGCAAGATATTAAATTTGTGCAACTTAGCTGTAATTGAATTGCATACCTCAATAAAATTTGTGTTAAAGATAACATTCAGTTACAGGACAACCAAGCAACACAGAACTACGTTCCAATAATGTTTTCTTTGCAAAGAGGATACGTATTACAAATAATATTCAGTTACAGAACAACCCAATAATACAGAACTACGTTACAATAATGTTTACTTTGCAACGGGGATGTGTATTACAAATAATATTCACCTACAGAACAACAAAAAATACAGAAATACGTTTCAATAATGGTTACTTTGCAACGGGGATGCGTATTACAAATAACATTCAGTTACAGAACAACCAAACAATACAGAACTACGTTTCAATAATGGTTACTTTGCAACAGGGATGCGTATTACAAATAACATTCAGTTACAGAACAACCAAACAATACAGAAATACGTTTCAATAATGGTTACTTTGCAACGGGGATGCGTATTACAAATAACATTCAGTTACAGAACAACCAAACAATACAGAAATACGTTTCAATAATGGTTACTTTGCAACGGGGATGCGTATTACAAATAACATTCAGTTACAGAACAACCAAACAATACAGAACTACGTTTCAATAATGTTTACTTTGCAACGGAGTTGCGTATAACAAATAACATTCAGTTACAGAACAACCAAACAATACAGAAATACGTTTCAATAATGGTTACTTTGCAACGGGGATGCGTATTACAAATAACATTCAGTTACAGAACAACCAAACAATACAGAAATACGTTTCAATAATGGTTACTTTGCAACGGGGATGCGTATTACAAATAACATTCAGCTACAGAACAACCAATCAATACAGAACTACGTTTCAATAATGTTTACTTTGCAACGGAGTTGCGTATAACAAATAACATTCAGTTACAGAACAACCAAATAATACAGAACTAAGTTCCAATAATGTTTTCTTTACAAAGGGGATACGTAGTCTATTACAAATAACATTCAGTTACAGAACAACCAAACAATACAGAACTACGTTTCAATAATTTTTACTTTGCAACGGGGATGCGTATTACAAATAACATTCAGTTACAGAACAACCAAACAATACAGAACTACGTTTCAATAATGTTTACCTTGCAACGGAGTTGCGTATAACAAATAACATTCAGTTGCAGAACAACCAAATAATACAGAACTAACTTCCAATAATGTTTTCTTTACAAAGGGGATACGTAGTCTATTACAAATAATATTCAGTTACAGAACAACCCAACAATACAGAACTACGTTTCAATAATATTTACTTTGCAACGGAGATGCGTATTACAAATAACATAGTTACAGAACAACCAAACAATACAGAACTACATTTCACTAATGTTTACTTTGCAACGGAATACGTACTGTACTCTGTATTCTTTAAATAGATTATAAGGTCATTAAATTCAGCGAAAAGACACATATTCTAATCAAAAGATCTCTTCACCGCAAATAAGATTATTCATTTCAATTGTTCTTTCCGTGAGGCATCTGAAAACGGATATGACGTAACACTTGTAGCAGACAGAAGTCTATAAATGTGCAGCCAGTCGTAGTCACCTAGTTGGCCGTGGTTCAGTTTAGTTGCATGACGATTGTTTATTTTTTATTAAAGAAAATATAGAGTTGGTTGATGTAGGAATGAAGTGGCATTTCAGTTGTTAGAACCTAAAGCGATGGTTGATGAAGGATTGATTCATAAAGAGGCAATCCGATTGTCAAAAGATAAAGCCATATTATGTAAAGAGTTCGACAGATTAGGCGACCGTCTGGCCATACATCTGTCCTGATGATGGAAGCTGTATGTAGTTCCGAAACGTTGGAAATGTCAAGTTTCAGGACATGGCGGACTATTCAAAAGTCTAATTCTAATAGTGGTGGTGGTGGTGGTGATGATGTTAATGATGATGATGATAATGATAATTATTAATAACAATACGCTAGTCTATAGAGAAGTCAATACTAGGCTAGCACATGGGTCACAATATTAATGAAATGATGATGATGATGATGATGATGATGATGATGATGATGATGATAATAATAATAATAATAATAATAATAATAATAATAACAATAATATTAATAAAGAAAATAATAATTAAGTAAATATTATTAATATTATTATTGTTTTTCTTAGGAAAACCTTCTTTATGAAAGATTCACAGGTCGAAATCACCTTAGATAAAATAAGGCTTCAAGATCTTGGAGTCTGAAATATGAACTGTGAAATTTGAATATAATCCAAATTTTTCTCATGACTATCAATGGAGAAATTAAGTAGAAATTTATACGAATATAATAATAATAATAATAATAATAATAATAATAATAATAATAATAATAATAATAATAATAATAATAATAATAAATTTAAAATTATAAAATGAAATGTACGTTATTTGTTACAGTAGAGGAGGCAATAACTGTCCTGTGACCTCATCATGCGCCGTGGCTATATCACCAATGGGTATTGAAGGAGAAGATAGGTTTTAGTCTGAGTTGAACTTCCGTACCGGTAGATTCGTATAATATTAAGCATCATTAAACATCTTTCTGATAGTTCATTCTTTCAATTTTCGTACAGCTCATATGCCAGGCTCTTCTCATCAATATTTGTTTACTCTTTTAGGTAACAAGCCTAATATTAAACGAAACATTAGGACCTGTATCAATAAGAATTTTGAGTTAATATAAATATCACTTTTCAAGAATTTAACTTGGACACTCGATTTTTAATCGGTTAGTTAAGGACGATGTATTAACTGCGAAATTAGATAACGTCGGCAGATTCAGCGATCACCAGTTGGTATATTGGCAATGATTTGTCATAAGATTATCTGATAACCGTCTTTCAGTTAGGAAAAAAACATCGAAAGAACCCAACGGGATTTGAATCCATACCTCAGATCACGAGTCGCACTGAATATCTTAGTGATCGATTCGATTTAAAAACCTACCATTGCCCTTTCTCTTTTTCTGTTCTGCAATTTAACCTGTGTACACCTCTGAATACTGCTAATTTAATATATCAATCGGTACAAGAGGCGAACTGCTTTATCCTTTCCTTGTTTTCACGTGTGAAAAATATTATTTTTTACGAGTTTTCGAAGTAAATAAAAATGCCTCGTGTCTTGTTTGTAATTGAAATGGGGGTGAACGATCTTTTATACCTGGTTCGTAAATTAAAAGTGACACATGTTTTAAGTTTAAAAAAACTAAAGTGAGAGTAACGATTGAGTAGAAGGCCAAGGCAATATTCAAAGTTCCGAGAAAAGAAATTGTAAATAAGTGTTTATTTATTAATTCCACAATTGGGACATTTGACAGATATCTATGGCAGGCCACTAGTATGATGTCATTTTTAGTAACTAATTTATTCAAAAAAGCATTTCAATGTAAATCAAAAGGAAATTAATTTTTGCTACGAATGTAATTATATTATTGAGAGAACTACCGTAATATTAATGTTTTCTGAGAAACATACACTCTGTAGTTATGCCTAATGAATTAATATGAAGGTATAATTATGAATAGCTATATTCCGGCATTTTGAAATAAATTTATATTTGAATAACACGATGATTTATAAGATGTTTTTAACACCTGTAAGGAAACATCTCATATATACAGTATGTAATATGGTTTTCATAGGATCGCGTATTTCCTCTTTCATTGGATAAAACTCTTTGTTAACTAAACATTTAAGTCCGTAATCAGACTCTAAATAATATTCTTATTGCGTCGAGGTTGTTTGAAGTCCAAGAAAGACATGCGGAAACACTTGAGGAATCCAGGACATTATTAACATGAGGTCATGGGGGAAAAAATCATCTTCCCTTGAGATAAGCAGTGTACGACCAGGAGGTGAATACCTATATGAAATCCGAGAATAGAAATTAAGGTTATCGGAAAATAGAAAGCGTTAAAAATTGTATAATAACTTGAATATAAGGCTGTACAAACAATATAACTTCCGGGAGGAATAATAATAATAATAATAATAATAATAATAATAATAATAATAATAAGCAGTAGTAGTACGTTTGAAGCATGCATTAGGAGATAAGCCTTATGGTTACTTAAGCTTTTCACCAAGGTTATTTCAATAATAATTATTGAAAAACTACTCGGTACTGCAAATTCAAGATATATATGATGATGACGATGATGATGATGATGATAATCATGATCATGATGATAATAATAACTTCAAACTATAAAATAATTTTGGCTCCGACACAAACGTTAATGAAAACGTATTTAAGAAATTTAACTGTTTAACAGCCTACCTGGACCACGTGTGTCACTGTAGAAACATACCATACAAGGACGTGCTTGTTGAGACATATAGCTGGTCTCGGAAGTACGAGAGACTGTATCCCCATTTTATAAAGTCGATGTTATCTCGATGGTGCGAATCGTTGTGAATTTAAATAAGAAAAATCAACTTCACGCATTAAGGATATCTTGATGTCAATCACATGGAAGTCGTCAGAGATGTCACAGAGGTCGTTTAATTGCTGAAGACGCGCCAGATACTTCTCTTGCGAAAAAAAGCATACGACATATTTTATCTGTTACAATGAAACTCTTCAAAATAGCAGAAAGAACTGTCCAAAATTTCTTGAAGACGACAAAAATTTCTTCTGCGAATCTTAAAAATTGTCTCTCTCAATGTATGAAGGACTTCTACTAGTCTACTACGTAAGTATGGATTCGTTTTGTCGAATGAATTCTTGATTCGTAATGAGGGTCAAGACTCAAAGACTGACTAAGCGCGCACCCAAACAGAGGCAACCCCTGCACTTAGTCACCGCGACGGATATATTTGCGGCGCCACATAACAGTGCAGAGTCCCCGCCAAAATACGACGCCGACGCATCATTCCGCGATGCTGAGTAACACCTCACAAATCTGTATATCCCCATTGTTTTATAAAGCTACAGTTAAATTGTCTTAACTTCAGGCAAACCTGCGCAGAAGAAGTACGTACTTCCGTCAACTTGCAATTAAATTCTATTGGACTTAGAAAAGGCTTTTGACAGAGTGGACTGGAATAAACAGATGGGGATCCAAAAGAAAATAGGTGTGGATTGGAAAAGAGAAGGCTGTTCAGTAATCTTTATATAAAACAACGAGTCAAAGTCAGGATAGGAGAAGAAATTTCAGAAGGAAGTGAAATTGGGAGAGGAGTAAATCAAGGATGACCTTTATCACCTATACTGTTCAACATCTACTTGGAGAATTTGGTGAAGAACTGTTTTCAGAATATAGGAGGAAGAAGAATAAAGTACATAAGATTTGCTGATGATATGGTGGTATTAGCAGAAGAGGAGATGGTACTAAGAGATATGCTACTGGAGCTAAATGACAACTATGAGCAGTATGGAATTAAGATAAATGCAAACAAGACGAAGACCATGGCCATAGTAAGAAAAGTAAAGAAGGTAAACATGCGAGCTCTAAATGAGGCTGTAGAGCAAGTGGAAAGCTTCAAGTACTTGGGGTATACAATAAGAAGTACCACAAGCTGTTGCCAGGAAGTCAAAAAGAGGAGAGCAATGGCCAAGGAAGCTTTTAATAGAAAAAGGAGCATTTGTTTGAATTTGCACAAAATAACACAGTCATGAATATTTTGAATTATCAGTGGCGAAGCTAAGTGCAAATTCTCCTAACCTTATACTTTTATACAGCAAGTCTAGACGTCGATTCTTCTTGGTTGCAAAGGTATCAATTACTCGTTCCTTGAACCTCTGATCAATTGCAAGTTGTTTAGCCAGTTTCTTTTCAATGGCGATTGTACTGAGAGAACTTAATCTTTCATTTAGTTGAAAAATGGATAGGCCAAATGTGGACAGGCTATTTAATTTCATAACAGGAAAATTTAATTCATATGATGGTGATATTTATTTGTCAGTCAACTTTACAATTCACAGTTATGGTGTACCTTCACATTTCTTCTTTTCGATCCACCATCCCTTTAATACATATAACCATTTTCTATTAATATATTCATTTGCCGAGTATTTCTTGGTTACTTCCTAACGTCCTTCCCTCTCTATCCTCTTCTATTCTCTCTCATACCTAGACTGTTCCCTTGGATTTCTCGCTTACGTATTAAATATTGCATATTCCTTCCTTAATAATTTGCATTATTTATTTAATTATTTTCTTCTCTAGTCTGAAATCTACCTTCTCTTAATCATTATTTTCCAGTTATTTTCTCCTACATTAATTGTTGACTTTTCCCTTTTCTCTATTTTACAACACTTACATCACTTATTTTTTTTTCTATCCTCTGATTATTTATGTATTGATCTCTTTCTCTTCGCTTCACTCCTAAATTTCCTATTTTATTACTTATTTTCATATATTTATTTCTATAATATTCACACAGTTATAGTAGCCTACCACTGATACTACACCCAATCCACAACATTGAAAAACTTGAAATATCTAATTCACTTAATTACACTTCCAGTTTCTCTCTATTCACTTCACATTTGTTCAGATTTTTTTTTCACTCTAATTCTCTTTCATTCATTGTTTGTTAGTTGCTAATCTATCTTATTACGCTTTTACACTATCTTCTTACATTTAACACTTTCTTCTCTGTTCCTATTCTACCACTTTTGCCACCCCTACCTTTCTTGCACTCACTTTTTTTAGCACTCTTCTCCTTCGCTAATAATCTCTCAAAGCCCTATCTATTCTGTCATCACAATAACTAATATCTGGTAGTCGCTTCATTCCTTCGCTCGTTCTTATCATGTCTTCTCTTGCATTTCCTTCATTAGTCTTGTCTATGCTCCTGACCTCAGACACTTCCAGCTGTTTCCAGTATTTTGTATCTGCCTCACGTTTTGTTTTCCTCCTTGGTTTATTCTGGTCAGCTGTTTCGTACTCGAAGTAGGCGTCAGATACCGACATTGTACATCTCTCGTTTCATTGATATTGAAGTTTTGTGTCGTTTGCATTTTTTCTTTCTTCCTAGCGTGCTGCCTTGACGTACACATATTTTCACGTTCATTGAACCTTCGTTTCACTGCACCTCGATTCACCTGGCTTTGCTCGATTTCAGTCCAAGACTCTGGTTTGTCACAATTCTTTTCACAGTATTCGAGAACGTAAACTATATAATTAATTTTCAATTTATCCTCGATCATGATCGCAAAATGTCCTTTACTTCTCGCTGTTTTCAGATATGGTAACAATAATTTTCTTCTTCTTCTTACTTCGTAACTAAGATCATTTACAAAGCGCAATTTTGTTCCCCTCGAATTTTTCACTCTGTTCCTAATAATTTCTTTTGTCCTTAAATTTTGAAATTTCAGCAAGATTGGCCGAAATTTTCCCTTCTCCACTCTATAAACTTCTTCTATAGGGCCATCTATATTTACTTCGAAAAGCTCCCAACATACTCTTCGGACTGCATTGTAAGTTTCCTCTCTATACTCTCTTTCGTCATCATTTATACAGAAAATTATCAAATTCTTCTTCCTATAACTAGGCTATCTTCTAAATCACTATTCTTCTTTCCAACTGGCTATTTAACTGTTGTAGCTCTTCAATTCTTTTGTTGTTGTTCTCCATGTTCGTCTTCAAATTTGTGACTGTCTGACTGAAATCCTATAACTGAAGTTTTATTTCCTGATTAATTTTTATGAATCCTAACTTCATCATCATCATCTTCTTCTTCTTCTTCTTCTTCTTCTCTTCATGGAGTAGGAGAGTCAACTTTCCACCTTGTTCTTCATTTCTTCCTTAATTAATTCTCTCATCTCTTCACTCTTCACACTCGTTGGCCCCGGATTCACTTCAATTCCTCCCATTATTAATATCATCACTATGACTGCTCCAATCGCCCATTTTAGTTCTTTCTTCTCCCCACTCTTCCATCTTCTCTCTTCTTTAACTCTTCTTATGCTGAACCTTTCAATTCTTGATCTGTACACATATAAATCCACATCCATTTTACTTTCGTCTACTACTGTTCCTGTTGCCCGAAGACTCTTTTTACTTTAGCTTAGAGCATCGCTCTCTCTATGTTGATTCTGCAATTTTATTTTATTCCTCGCACGACAGTACGACCACTCGGCTTGAAATCTAGTTGCTGACTCATTTAATTCATATCGCACAAAGCTATTTGGTCTAACAACTCAACACATTTTACTTTCTCAACATCTCTAAAAACATGTTTCCATTTATACAGTCATTTGCACTTGACGTAACTTCAAAGCCGGAAGGTCACTGCAAATGATCACGTATAAACTGTTCTTGTCTGAATAGAAGTTCCAATATTCAAGATAATTTCCTTTGTTGTCGGAACTTTCATCTTCGAGCTCTTTCTTACCAAAGGAGCAAACAACTTCGATAAGTCTCTCAATTAAATCTATTTTGTTTCACGATTTCATTATATTTGTTGGCTTGAAGGTCGGCTCCTTCAGAAATTGCATGTTCAATTCTTCCACGACCTACCAAGAGAAAACTCTCTTCATTCTGAAGATATCTTCTTTAACTCTGATGCTTCTCGGCTTTTCTAATAAAATTCTTTTGTGACACAGACCTCATAAGAAGATGATGACCACTCATTTTAACTCCCTAACAGAATAATATAACTTACTTCTCTCACAATCAGAGCACGCTGTTATCCAAGGATATTTCTCATACCATGAGAATTAAAACTTTCTATTTTGTCTTACTCCATTCGCTATTTTAATTTGCATGTGTGTTGATAATCTCCTATCTTTGTAAGCACATTTTGTTTCATATGTCCAACTTCTTTTTTCATTCAACAAAAAATGACTTCAATATTCTCTCAGTATGAGCAATTTATCACGAAATTAATATGTAACACACACACGCATCCACTTTTGATTAAACGAACGCTAAAAAATGTAGCGCATTCACAGAAGACTAATATAGCGCGGTGTATTATATACGTTATGAGGCTAGCCATCTTTCCTACGGAATTGTAGTAGCGAATCGATACCTCCTCCCCTTCCCGGCATTCCCACAAGCTTACAAGTCCACTGCCTATGAGGAGGCTTGTGTCACGGGCCTGTCGCACAGAACTATCCATCCTGGAATGACTGCCAACAGTAAATTTAATATATGGAAGGATCGGAGTGAAACCAAGTGTTACGATGCATTGTTATTACGACTCAGATTGAGGTTCTGGCTGATATGTACATCTATTATCAGGCAGTACATCTCACTTGACAAAATGTGTCAGTGGAAGAACAAATTGTTTGTATACATCTGACGTCCGATCAGTGTAATATGTAATTGGTCGGCAATGTATGCAATGGAGGGGGAAAGGAACTGGCCACCCTACCCCATTATATCCTGGTCAAGTTACCTCATAAATGGTGCCTTCTTGGTAACACAAGTAATGTTCAGACCTCTGTCTTCGGACAGTTGACTAAACAACAATGTCACATTTTCTTTTCAAGACAGGTTTTCTTTTTTCAAACTCCTAATCTGTTCATTCTTTTTCTATAACTTACCTTCCATTAATCTCAATCTTTTATTGGGACTGAGCATAAAATTGTGTTCCGCACTAATAGGGACGTGTGAACAATTCGCAATAACAGTTATATTGTCTGGTTCTGAGACTCCAGTACTTCTTTTCAGAATCCTCATGGGATGTTTTTGTATCTAAAAATAATATTAGGCCCTATATCACGAAAAATGAAATTCTACTAAATATACTTTTAAATGATGAAGTTCAAGCCAATGGACACCCTACCTCAATTAGATCTATGTGAATTTAACTTGTTTTAACAATGTACCTATCCGCATAAGATGTTCTGGAAAATTTAAGAGGGATGAAACTGCGTCATCTTCCATTTTTTTTTCATGTGATTTTCAGAAGCAATCTTCTGTGAAATGTTCAGAATACAATTTGTGTTGTGATGATTTGTTCGAATAAAATTATCTCTTCTAATGGCAGATAATCATCGCAACAGTAGTTCTGCTTTTTTTTTTTTTTTTTTTTTTTAGAGGAAAAGCTAGAAATAACACACATTTTATTATAATGCCTCTATCATATTAAAAAAATACCAGCAATATGTTTGCCGAAATAGTTTTAGTGCAAGCTGACAGAATAATTCAATCTACATGAAAGTGCTATTTATTGTCTGTATTAATTGAACGTTAAACCACAGTCTAGTATATATAGTCACGAAGCTCAATACGTAGTAAATATGCATCCATAGATAGTTGCTAACCACTAGGATCGCTAATATCGCCTCATTACAGACAATGCAAAATAGTACAGGCACAGTCTTTTGTTCCTAGCACCCTCACAACTCAAGCTTCGTGACTGTATATACTAGACTGTGGTTAAACTATTATATGCATTTAAATATCGTTATTTACGCATGAAAAGTGATGCTGTACAATCTATTGAAGCGATTTGTGCAGTTACAAGCCTTACAAGAATGCATCATTATGATAGATTCATCAAATACACAATGTATACACTTGCAATCACTATCACAACCGCCTGTTACATGCCACACTTGCCACATTGAAGACGATGAGCGAAGGGTTTCAATTTTGTACAGCACAATAGCGCTCGCTGTGCGTCTAGGTAAGTAACTATAACGTCATTGATTACGACTTATACTATTACTCGGTATAATAACTCAAAATTTTTGAGTAGGTTAAGCCTCAAAAACCACTTAAGAGCTTCGCCACTGCTATTTATTTATTTATTTAATACTAGCTGAAAGTACCCGGCGTTGCCCGGGCTTTCCTTTCTGCTTCTGTTTTCAAATGAACTGGTTGTTAAATTTTCGGAAATTTCGGAAACCCAACTATAGACAACCAAAACGAATTCTTTTACTAAGCTTTCCTCGCACATAAAGATGAATCTTTACTTAACTTCACTTACATGAATTAATACTCCTTAGCCAAATGCCTGTCAGGTTTAACTAAATTTAAAACAATTGTAGATCAGGCACCGAAAAGAAAATATTTCATCATGTGCAAGACGTTCAACTTTGTTTTCAATTTATATATTTATTTGTTTTGTTTATTTATCTCTGCCGGTCAGATACCGCTAAATTTCAAGTGCTTTATCTTAGTCAGCGTATTAAACACCATTAATTTTTCTGCCGTCTCCTTTCCTCCCCGCCAAAAATGTGACATTGTATAGAGGCAGAGAAAAAATAATTATAAGATTACGTTTGTCATGAGTTTTTTCACACCAATTCCTATTCCATTGCATAATTCTTGTGGATCAATATTTCGCAATAGTACTATTGGTGATTCAATATTAAGTATTAAATTATCTGTTGGCAATTCTTGTGATTTCAAAGAATTTAAGAATTCAGTTTGATAAAACACAGTCTACTCAGTATCTACAACTGTCTCGAGAAATACATAATACGGTTCTGGACTTCATAAGGATACTTATTGCATGAAATGTCTACATTTTGGCCTTCATGATGTATCTACAATGTTATTTTATATCGTTTTGCTTTTTCCATGGCCTCATGAAAGTCGATGTTGAATACAACAGACAATAACAAAGAACAATTGACTATAGAAGATTGCATTTTAATATTATGCATGAATGTTTGATCGTATTTATTTTTATTTTTTACTGTTTTAATTAATTTAACGTCCATTTTAACAATTTCGATATAGCCTATGTTCTTCTCCTGGTTATGAAGGTTAAATGTGCAAACTTTGGTACATATTGGTCAAAGTGTGTAGATTTGTATAGGGAACATACATACATACATACATACATACATACATACATACGTACGTACGTACGTACGTACGTACGTACATACATACATACATACATACATACATACGTACGTACGTACGTACATACATACATACATACATACATACATACATACATACATACATACATACATACATACATACATACATACATACATACATACATACATACATACATACCCACATTCACTTTTATATATTAGATGCCATAGCAACAGAAGTGAAACAATCAAAACAGAAGTCTCTAAAAAATAAAATAATCTTCCCTGACTTTTGAACAACCCTACATTTTTAATGTGCAACATTTTCAGATGAGCTGACAAGTAGATACCGGTACCTAGTCGTACTGAATGTAAAGGAAGACATCCAATGGTTTGGATGAAATGTTGTACACGGACACGCAGACACGACCATAAACCACTTTTTCCGTATCAAGGATGTGAAAATGTGCATTTCAGTGAAATATCGCAATCGAGTGTTCTGCTGCATCACGATACTTCCTCTTGATACTACTTTGTTTAATAACAAAGTAAAAGACCCAAAAATTTAACCGGACCTGGAGATGACGTGGCCGTTATGATTAGTCCAGCGGAAAATGCTGGCGGAAACAAAGCCGTGGAACAGTTCTCCAGAAAGTGGGAGGGCATGGGGACCGAACTTTCCTCGTTCACCAGCGATAATGCCACCCACTGATGGTGCTTCCCCGGCCATCATCCTTCTGCCACAACCACGCCTGGCACAAACGTATCTCACGTTACATGCCATCGGGGAAATGAAATAAAACAGACATGTGCAAGATAACACGTGTTGTGTAATCACTCATAAGTTTTGACAACCGCTAACAAATATTTACCACAAATAGCTGCAGCGGAAACGAGATCACTTCGGCTTTTCGCTGGTTACTCATTGCTTGATAAGCAAACAAATTATCGATTAAAAAGACTTAAATATTACAATAATAATAATAATAATAATAATAATAATAATAATAATAATAATAATTATTATTATTATTATTATTATTATTATTATTATTATTATTATTATTATCATCATCATCTTAAAAAATAATCGTAATTTACTTTAAGATTTAAGCAATTTGGCCAGTCGAAACTGATCTCGTCGTCTTCCTAGATCTTCCAAACTCTGTCTTGGCTAAGGCTAAGCGATCAACGAGCCCTGCATTCTCTTGTTCTCTTATTTGAAATTCTGCGCACCGCTACCCCAATCTATTTGGCTTCTCGTTTTCAAAATTTATCCGCATATCATCGGCTAAGTACAAGATGTCATCATAACAATTTACTCATTATACCTTATCACAAGAGATCTTTATATTCTTCATCTTATACAGTTTCAGTTGCTAAAAATTGGAACTCGCTACCGAGTGATGTAAGGGGTTGTTGGACAATAACCTCATTTAGGTCAAAATTACATAAATTCTTACTTAACAAATTAATTGCTGATTAATATTTATTACATATAATGAAACTAACATCTGTCCATTCTTATTATTATCATTAATTTCTCTAAATAGATTTACAAAACCTCTAATGGCAATTACATTAATATTCTCTTTATAGAAATATATTTTAGATTTATATCTATTTTTTTTTCTCCCTGTAACATAGTTCTAGTAAGCTTATATTAAATTAATTTTCATCATTTTACTAGCTACCTCAAATCTCAAATTAATTATAACTGATTGAATTAAATTAGCTCATAAATTAAGTTACTACTTTACCTTATAGGTTTATCTAAATTTAAATAAATATGTACTCTACTAGTCGTTAAAACTTAACTGAAGAATAATGCTGGAGAACCTTTTAAGTGTAGTGTAAATATTCGTAATTTAAATATGTACTGTATTGATTAAGGCTGGTTGAGTGGAAGAGAAAGCCTTATGGCCTTAACTCTGCCAGCGAAAATAAAACATTATTATTATTATTATTATTATTATTATTAAACTTCTTTCATAGCGATTCACATTATATGTCTAATATCATGGCACTGAAATTGGTTTCATGCGTCTACATAGAGATTAAAATCAGTAAAAGAATATAGAAATTTTAAAAAATCTGCGCTGAATCAGGGATACACCATCACCCAGTTCCGGAAATTAAGCTACTGTATAGATAACAGTTGTGTTGGTTTGAACGTTTTATTATTCTTTCAGTTTACAAATGGATAGTACATTTCTATGAAAAGAGAGGCAATTAATGAATGGCATGCAATAAAATACAGAGTGAACCGTAAGTAACATCATTAATTATTTCAGATGGTTATTCTTTGAGATATTTCAAACAAAAAATTTTGATACAATTTTGCTTGTTTCTACTTCCTTTTCGAGATAAAAATTGTTTCATATGAAACATTTCATAGTGTGTTTTGGGGAAGCTATTGTTTGAATTCCCTATATGCTCAGTCAATTTAGAGAGCAGTGTATTTTGATGATAAATGATTGAAAGAATTTTAGTTTTGTCCTTTAAATGTGCAGAAATTTGATCCGAACAAACGTCATATTGCAAAAATTTATTGCATAACAAAAAGCTACAATTGTTCGGATCACATTTCTGCAAGGACAAAACTAAAATTGTTTCAATCACTTATTAACTGCTCTCTTCAGGGGTTAGGTACAGCTAACAGCAGTAAAATTTTGTAAATATTCAACATTCTTTTCTTCCATTACTGTATCTTGTTAAATAATGAAAATTACCAGGTGTAAAACACTGTCCTTCTGCTATATGAAAAAATATTTTTACGATTAAAAAATTATTTACATTTTTTTTTTTCAAAATTCAGTTCACTGTGCAGTGATGAAGCGTTTCCCATATAACTCAATAACTATCAAACATTCTGCGATAAAATTTGTTGTGCGTATTTATGCATGCCATCTCTACAATATGATGCAAGATAACTTCTGTACCTTTGATAGATTGTCTGATAAAAGATAAATTCATTTTAAAAATGGTCAAATATCAGTATTTTCTTCTAACACAAAATAAAAAAAAAAAATTTATTAAGGAATGTAGCTGAAAGAGCATGATATTGTAAACGTGAGTTTCAGCAATAAAATAAAAGAGAGAGAGAACATGACAAAGTTAACAAGTTTATGAGTTATGAAGGAAATGCTTCATCGCTGCACAGTGAACTGCCACCATCTTGAATTAAAAAAATATATATAAATAATTTCTTTTTTAAATCGTAAAAATATTTTTTCATTTAGCAGAAGGACAATGTTTTATACATACCTATTTTCATTATTGTACAAGATACAGTAATGGAGGAAAAAAATGTTGAATATTTCCAAAAGTTTTACTGCTGTAAGCTGTACCTGTGACTAATCCCTTAAATTAACTAAGCATACCTATTGGGAATTAAATCAATTGTTTTCCCAAAACAGCTATGAAAAGTTCCATATGAAACAATTACCTTCACAGTGTGAAACACTTTCTATTTGACAGTCCTATTATTGAAGCAAACAGATTTCAAATAAAGACACATCTTCTGGACTGCAACACCGTATCAGGACTCCACTATGTGAAGTGATCAAAAAACCTTGTTGCTACAGACAATTTATAGACTTGCTAAACTTTATTTTTAAATGACTGTAGATACATATTTCACCATTATCTGTGTAAAAATAAGTAGTATAGATAAGTAGTATACCGTATAACAAAAACAAACCCTAGCATACCGCTTGGTGAATTAGGGTTCTTTTCCACGGATATTTAATAATAATAATAATAATAATAATAATAATAATAATAATAATAATAATAATAATATGAAACAATTATTTCGAAAAAGAAGTAAAAACGAGCAAGTTGTATTAGACAGTTTTTGTTTGAAATATCTCAAAGAATAACTCCCTGAAATTAGTGACATTATTGACGGTTCAGCCTGTGTATTCTCTTCATATGAAGCGACGTTCCGAAATTAGTTAGAAGTCACAACAAATTTTTCACTATAGTTCACTCAAAGTGTACCTACGTGCCTATTATCACTTTAATATTGCAGAACTAGCGAAGCCACCGGCGTGGCTCAGTCGGTTAAGGCGCTTGCCTGCCGGTCTGAAGTTGAGCGGGCGCGGGTTGGATCTCAGCTTGGGCTGATTATCTGGTTGGGTCTTTTTTCCGAGGTTTCCTCCAACCGTAAGGTGAATGCCAGGTAATCTGTGGCGAATCCGCGCCTCATCTCGCCAAATACCACACTATCACCAATATCTTCGACGCTAAATAACCTCATATTTGATACAGCGTCGTTAAATAACCAACTTAAAAAAATAACTAGCGATTACAAATCAAATGAGTGATCGCACAGATCTTCAGCTACTCTCGATGCGACTGAGGCCGTGGAGTGACTAATTTTATACACAAATTCAACGCCCTCATGCCCGTAGCGAGTGCAGGTGACACATTGGGCGTAGTTACAAATTACATTGGTTTATGTCCTAACTGATAATAACATTTACATTCAAAATTATGCAAGTTTTGTTTCACCACAGATCCGAAACAGGTGCCCATACTCGTTGCTAGGAAAGACGCATTTTACGTGAATACGGAGTAGCTGACATGAAAAGTATGAACATACTGGCCTTGGACCTACGTTATAAACAAAAGAGAAAACTATTAGCAAGGAAAGGACTATGTTGTTACATAACTAGTTACCGGTACTCCATGTTTGCTGATAAAAGGTTTAGCCGAGTCTACATTGTGTATTTTTAAATAAATTATGTTAGAAATGAAAATTACAAATGACACTGCAAACAAAATGGTCGTTTCCTCCAGTCCAGTGAGAACGGTACCCGTTATAATCGGAATTACGAACAGCATAATCATTTTTCTGTCACGTTCCGTCCACGCTTTATGCGGATAACTAGTAGGAACACGAAGCTCGCACGTTTTGTGAGACTTCTCCATCACGTTTGCATCATGGCGTAAGGATTCTGCCACAGACAGCAGAGGAAAACCACAAGACAAGGGACACACCCGGCCTCTAGGGGAAGAAGATAAATCTCCATTTCCTCCTCCAGGAATGAATTCCGCGTTGGGCATTGAAGCGGTGGGCTTCGTTGGGGCGCCGAAATATGCAGCGGTCGTCTGTCGTCGTCGTCGTCGTTGCCCACGACGCCTTTCCTTGCCCTCGGCTGCCAGCTCCGTCATATATGGAAAGTATCTCGAGGATGCACGTCGATGTCAATAATTAACTACGTACACTGATTAATTTTGGGCGCCAGCCTCCTCGAGATTACTCCGGTAGAGGATGAGGTTCCCAGGTCAGCTGCAAAACGGTCGGGACATGGGGTTTGGGAGACATGCTCGTAGGTTGAAATGATGTAGGCGCACACCAGAAGTTGTTGGTAAGAACTATGAAAACGTTTATTATTATTATTATTAAGTGTTCGTTTCAGATTAGCAGAGATGCGCGTCCAAGTGTATAATATCTCGCTCTCACTTCCCGCAAGTTGGTATACTAATTTCTGAGTTCACGTAATTATATATTTTGTACTATAAAACACCAGTAATATAACGGACAGTTGATAACGTGATGAGAGGAAAGAATTCAGACTTATAATAATAATGCAACACACGACTTCTAACTACACTCACTAAAAAAATTCTAAGTCCGTAAATTGTTATACTTCCGAGTTAGGTTTGCCGAGAATATGTGGAGTGCAACTTCTCCGTACGCGTTCTATATGCCTTCTCTTTATCTGCGAAATCTACCCTCTACTTTCAACCACCAAACATAGAATTTCGCCCTCCTATCTATATATCACGTGTCTCTATTAAGAATCCTGATTGGCCATGATTACACTTACGTCACTTAAGACGCGTTCTTCAAAAATTGTTCGTTAACTAGAACATCTCCTACTTCCGGCGTCCTGACAATTCTCTGACATATACCAGATCATCTCTTTTGGAACCTGGCTTGGCGTCATCTTACTGACCACCCGCAGGCAAAGTCCATACATTCCCTCATCAGTCAACTCCACGCCTGGACACATGTTTCCTGTCAGCCTGGCTTCCTTTCGGCCTTCCTGTCCACCTGTTACTTCCGTCTCAGATTTTGAAACTAACTTACACGTCCGCGCATCCTATCCATATAAGAATATTAACACGAAATACTAATCTAATGAAAATCTCATCCTATACGAGGAACCGTCTCAGCATTTATCATTTGTCCACGTTCCAGAAATTTCACTAGCAATGGGCCTCGATAATCGAAAAAAAAATAATAATAATAAATAAAACTTTCCCTCCATTTTCTTGTAACTTGAGCTTTTTATAGCGAGGAGATTCGGCGTGTTCGAATAAGGGCATCCACTTGATGAATTTGAATTTGGTGTGCTAGCTTGATTGTTTGTCCTCGTCGTGGATTGTTCTGTAGAGATGTTCGGCCGGATATCCTAGGCATGTCTCTCCTTACTCTACAACCATTCTGCGAATAAGTAAAGAACTAGTTACAGTATGCTGTTTATTTTTTAACGCTTCCATCTAGTACCATTCGTTTTTTTTAATTTATTTCAAGCAACATTAACAATTATGACAACCACACCTACCAATAGAAAGTATGTAACAAATTATTGCTGCCAACACCCCTAAACCGAACTCCGGCCGATACTATTATCGCACATAGTAAGCCTTGCGCCGACTTCATTTCAACTAACAAAATATTTCTCAAATACTGACTGATTAAACTTGCAGTAAATATGATAAAGTTTATATTTCATGTGAATATTTTAGGAATGAATTGATTCGAAGATACCGTCGCGCGGGGTGACTTTGTGCCATTCGCGCATTTCATAAAAAAACGTAAGGAAGTAGTCTTTGAAACCGTCACAATGTTTTAAAGACTACTAAACGTAAGGAAGTAGACTTTAAAACCTTGTCACGGTCTTAAAGAATACTTCCATACGTTTTTGCGAATGGCACAAAGTCACCCTCATGGCACAAAGTCACCCCGCGCGACGGTATTAAATAATGTGTGTGCAAATTTCGATCAATTAAGAATATAATTGAAGGGCTTGGTGAAAGAAAGGCATAGCTTTAGTTTTTTTTTTTTTTTAATTCTGACAAGTAAGATTAAGAACTTCCCACAAGGAGAAGTACTCAGAATAAAACGTCACAACACCATACGTTCTATGATCGCAGATGCACTTCGATCCAAAAATCTAGACGTTCACGAGGAAGTTCATTGTATTGCTGATGGTGGAAGCAATCGTAGGATCGATATCATAGCAATAAATAGGAATAAACAGACAGCAGAAATAATTGATCCTACCATCAGATTTGAAATCTCAGGCACTCAACCATCTGAAGTGAACGAAGAGAAAAAGACAATCTACGAGCCCACGATTCAGTACCTATCGGCGAAATACAACATAGAAAAAATCACAGTTACCGGTCTCTTCTTCGGAGCGAGAGGCACCATCCCGAAAGCCTTTGTAAAGTGGAGGGAAAAATACAAGCTGACGAGAGATCTTCAAGATGCCATCGTCACCACCATAATAAAATTTTCTGTAGCGATATTTCGTCAGCATCTTTATGGTTTACATTCAATTTAAATTACACTTGGTTCTATTTTTTTTCTTATGTCTCATTCACTTTTGTCTGAAACCTGTTTATATAATTTTTCATTTTAAATTTTATTGTGAGCTATTCTGTGTCTCAGGGCAAACCCAAAATATTGGGTCAGACTACTAAATTAAAAATCCACCAAGATGTGAATGACGAACAGAAACTTAAAAGAAAAACAACAGAAATGAAAGCTTTAAGAAAAGGCACATGGAAATCATTGAGAGATAAAATTTGTAGCTCAGTTATTGGAGATGATGCAAAATTAAATCAATAAGCGAAATAAATCTTTGGATAGGAGACTAAATTGGAACGAACACATAGGCAGAATGGAGGGCAACAGACTAGTAAAAAGATCATGTGACTGGATACCTCAAGACCTTTATTTAGGGCGACCATAGCTACGATGGAAGGATGTTATCGCACCTCGAAGTTGAAGTGAATGAACACGCAATTTGCTTAAGTTTTCATGTATAGAGAAGGAAGGAGAAAAAGAAATGAAATATTGTAGATCACATTACTCAAAAATGATTTCGTACTTACTTATGATTTTTGGAGGTTCATTGCCGCCCTCACATAAGCTCGCCATCGATCCCCACCCTGAGCAATATTAATCCAGTCTCTACAATCATATCCTACCTCCCTCAAATCCATATTCATATTATCCTTCCATCTACGTTTCGGCCTCCCCAAAGGTCTTTTTCTCTCCAGCCTCCCAATTAACACTCTTTATGTATTTCTGGATTCGCCCATATGTGCTACATGCCCAACCATCTCAAACATATGGATTTAATGTTCCTAATTATGTCAGAGAATACAATGCATGCAGTTCTACTTTGTGTAACTTTCTTCATTCTCCTGTAACTTCATCCCTCTTAGCTCCAAATATTTTCCTACAAAAATTATTTCATAGCAAATTAAATTTTATCTGCCTAGAGGACAAAGCAAACAGTGACAAAGTAGCTATAATTTTCAAATATTTGCCTACGGACGTCTACGTTTCTTAGAGTTGGAAATACCTCTTTGTGACGACCTTGCAGGCTATGTGCTGTGAAGCAACAAAAGAAATATTGAGCGAAATGTAAACAGAACTATTTGCTCAATTTTTTTCCCCATCATTCATGGCATTTCACTTAAAACAGTGGCGAGTACAGTCAGTGGTGTAGGCCTATGTAGCACAAACATGTTGAGTTTCCTCACATCATCCAACGTTTGGGAGCTAAGCATTATCAAGAAGGCCTGACTAGCATCTTTTGGTAAAGGAACCAACAGACATATTTACCTTTCTTTACTTCGAAATGTCGGATGTCTCTACTCCTATGTTATGGTACAAACTCCCTCTCTTCATCCCCTAAATAATATTCATTCATTAATAGTGTTCTGCCCAAGAGCAGGTCTTTCACTGAAAATCCAGCATTCTCCAGTATTTCCTATTTTCTGTCTTTCTCTTTGTCTCCTCATATGAACCATATATCTTAATGTCGTCCATCATCTGATATCTTCTTCTGCCCCGAACTCCGTTCACCATTCCTTCCAATGCATCCTTCAGAAGGAAGTTTCTTCTCAACCAGTGACCCAGCCAATTCCTTTTCCTCTTCCTGATCAGTTTCAGCATCATTCTTTTTTTCACCCACTCTTTCCAACACAGCTTCGTTTCTTATTCTGTCTGTCCATTTCACACGTTCCATCCTTCCCCATATCCACATTTCAAATGCTTCACTTCACTTAATTTTGTATTTACTTTAGTATCAAACACCATGAAGTATTTCTTTCCGTCCTACTGACGTACTGTACGTTTAACTTCCTACGGAATGCAAAATCCGATTTTACAAGTTCTTTCCCTGAATTCTGAACGGCATAAAATTGCGGAAAAAATAATTTGCGTACTATTAGTAGCTAGTACGGAAAGTCGGGGGTGGCTATATATATATACGTATATATGTATGCAACAAGTTCTTCCTCTGAAACATATCGTCAAATGCAATGTAGGGCCTTCTGCCTGATAATAGATGTACATATTAGCCAGAACCTCAGTCAGGCGTAAGATTACTGGAAATCAACAAAATGCATCCATATATTTATGAGAAATTGCTTTATAGAAATAGACGGACAGATAGAAGACATAATCAAAGTCATTATTTCGGTACCAGGTATCGGATTGCGTTTCCCCTCTCGGAGACACAATATTACCCTCCCTCACGTGCTCTTACAGCTCTACTCCGAGAGGGCAAACGCAATCCGACGTCACAGGTTGGTCAGTTGTAAATGACTGCTTTGCAGCTTCTCTTAACTGAATCTTGTTTGTGTTTCGTGTCTAAATTGCACGCAAATGAAATATGATTTGATGTCAAACAGTACTAATATTTTACGTTAGGAGCATTTGCATAGAGTAGTATTGACACTTCCTTATTACAATTTAAATTTTTCTTCTGATACTGAACTGCAGTCGGAAGTACTTCGATTCCCGCTTGAGTTGATTACGTAGTTGCATTTTTTCCTAGGTTTTCCACAACCATAATGCGAATGTCGGGTAATCGCATAGCGAATCCTCGGCTTCATGTCGCTATATGCAATGTCGCTATCATAAAGTTCATAAACGCTGGATAATCTAGTAGTTAAAACAGCGTCGACGAATAACCGTCTAAAATAGTGAAACGCAACGCTGAATAATCTAGTAGTTAAAACAGCGTCGATAAATAACCGTCTAAAATAGTGAAAAGCAACGCTGAATAATCTAGTAGTTAAAACAGCGTCGACGAATAACCGTCTAAAATAGTGAAACGCAACGCTGAATAATCTAGTAGTTAAAACAGCGTCGATGAATAACGGACTGAAATAATGAAACGCAACGCTGAATAATCTAGTAGTTAAAACAGCGTCGACGAATAACCGTCTAAAATAATGAAACGCAACGCTGAATAATCTAGTAGTTAAAACAGCGTCGACGAATAACTGTCTAAAATAGTGAAACGCAACGCTGAATAATCTAGTAGTTAAAACAGCGTCGATAAATAACCGTCTAAAATACTGAAACACAACGCTGAATAATCTTGTAATTAAAACAGCGTCGATGAATAACGTCTGAAATAATGAGACGCAACGCTGAATAATCTTGTAGTTACAACAGCGTCGATGAATAACCGACTAAAATACTGAAACGCAACACTGAATAATCTGGTAATTAAAACAGCGTCGATGAATAACCGACTGAAATAATGAAATGCAATGCTGAATAATCTTATAGTTAAAACAGCATAGATGAATAACCGTCTAAAATACTGAAACGGAACGCTGAATAATCTAGAAGTAAAAACAGCGTCGACGAATAACCGTCTAAAATAATGAAACGCAACGCTGATTAACATAGTAGTTAAAACAGCGTTGATGAATAACCGACTAAAATACTGAATCGCAAACGTAACTTATGTTAAGTTATTACGTACACACAGTCTTCCTTATCTTATTTGAATGAAAGACATCGTTCTTCACACTGGAAGACGATTAATTTCTCCTGTCTGTTACAAGTGTCTCGGAAAACCCACAAAGGACGGGAAATCCGGCGACGGACTCACGTTACGTTTCTCTCTTCTAAACCATTCAATGTAGAATCCTAAGTATAATAAGTTTTATGAAGAGATGCGATCTCAAAGTGTCCTACGTTGGCTTCTTCTTTCATGATAAAGAACCTTTGTGACTGTCATGAGAGGTCAGGATTTATTAAAATTATGAGGTACTTACGTTTAATTTTCCTGATTTATCGGCTTCCACAACATACAGCGTTTAATGAGAAAATGTAACACTTTCAAGCGTGAAATGTAGAGACCAAAGTAACACTAAAAGACAGCCATTTCGGTAGCATAATATGACCGCTGAACCGGTGTCATATTTACGGTGACAACGTGCAGAACCTGAATGGTTCATATCTGGTCTTATGGAGTACTAGTTCATGACTAGTTACTCTGTTCGTGTGACTTCCTCAACGCTATTTGCAAAAAACAATTTTTTTCTGGGCTTGTTTCAATTAGACAACTCTCCTGTACGGCAAGTATAAATTTGGTAGCTATGTCGCCTATATTGAATGTAGCTATAGCATTAGGCCTAATCTGGAATAATAATGCGATACAAATGTTTAATGAAACTATGTTACTAGTTACCATTTACCAATATTAATCTAAAAATGTTTTTCCCTTAAGGGACACTAGGAATGAATTTTTGGCAAAAATGGTAAAAATAATTTTTTTAACATATACATTTGTTTAACATCCTGTCTTATATTTAGTCCCCGTCTACTACTTTTAAAGATCTGGCGACCAATTTTAAAATGCTACGCGCAGCTCTTTTAAACCTACCATACTCACTGAAATTGAAGTTTTCTCAAATCTACGTTTTTGGTCAATAATAAAGTCCCTGGCGGTTTCCATTTGCTCCGATTTACACGAAACTTTGCAAGAATACTCAGCATATTCCAATACACAAAGCTATGCACGGGATCAGCTCATCACTGAAAATTTTTCATGATATGAATTTTTAACTTTTAAAATTAAAGAAAATTATGAAGCAAAAATTAATAAAAATGACACTCGGGAGGAAATTAAACGCAGAATAAATATGGGAAATACGTGTTATTATTCGGTTGAGAAGCTTTTGTCATACAGTCTGCTGTCAATAAATCTGAAAGTTAGAATTTATAAAACAGTTATATTACTGGTTGTTCTGTATGGTTGTGAAACTTGGACTCTCACTTTGAGAGAGGAACAGAAATTAAGGGTGTTTGAGAATAAGGTTTTTAGGAAAATATTTGGGGCTAAGAGGGATGAAGTTACAGGAGCATGGAGAAAGTTACACAACACAGAACTGCACGCATTGTATTCTTCACCTGACATAATTAGGAACATTAAATCCAGACATTTGAGATGGGCAGGGCATGTAGCACGTATGGGCGAATCCAGAAATGCATATAGAGTGTTAGTTGGGAGGCCGGAGGGAAAAAGACCTTTGAGGAGGCCGAGACGTAGATGGGAAGATAATATTAAAATGGATTTGAGGGAGGTGGGATATGATAGAGACTGGATTAATCTTGCACAGGATAGGGACCAATGGCGGGCTTATGTGAGGGCGGCAATGAACCTCCGGATTCCTTAAAAGCCATTTATAAGTAAGTTGTATGAAGCAAAAATTATGATTTGTAAGAAAATTTATATCTAATGAACCACTTCTAAAATTTAAAAATCCATGACCAGTTTCCTTTATCATGAAATGTAACTCTTTCAAAGAAAAATTTTAAAAGCAAAAATAACTCTTAAGCCGTCAGGAATGTTTTGAATTTACGTATAATTTAATATCATTAAAATAAGTGAAAATTTATATCTAAGGAACTAATGAATGAAACTTGACGAAATTTGGTACTGTTGTTTAAAGTACAGACACAACAAAAGCCCTAAATTTGAAAGAAATTAATCAAAAACTTTAAAAGTTTCAAAACTCAGTCCCAGTGTCCTTTAAAATCTTTAAAATTCTAAATGTGAAATTCAAGATGTTACAAAATACTAAACTTACACATCTGAAGAACTTTTTTTTTTAATTTAAAATTTAAAAATGTACCATTCCTGGAAGTGTACCTACTTATGACAATGTAACAATAGGGATAATAATGACAGGCGAAACTAAACTATTAGAAAAAAGTGTTACATTGTCACTTTTGACATAGAACTACGTCCTTCTCCGAGTATGGATGAGGGGGTATACTTGGCTCGGAAACATGACGGCCTCTCTTCTTGGAATTGGTAATCTCTCATAAACCCCCATCCTCTACTCAACCCCTAGCCGCGTGGCAGAAATACAATAGATCCCAGCATTGCCAAATCTAGTAGTCATTGCCTCTACCTGTTGGGTTCTCAGTGTCTTTGTTGACGTGTTGTTTTATACCGTAGTGCGCTTCAATATGTCTAATTTATTCCGGCCATGATTAATGAATGTTGGAGCAGATGATCCGCAGCCAGGCCTCCTGATACACCTGAAGATCCAGGACCATCACGACAAGAAAAACAAATAACACCGTCGAAGAAAACAGAATATGTTATTTGCAGAGGAGCGTAGCTAAGAAAACAAAGTGTTAAAATTATGTCTAAGGTTAGAAATTCTACCCATAAAGTAATCGAAATTCAGGCAGTTTAATAAGTATAAATCTTAATCACTTAACATCGGACGCAACCGGCGGAGTTGGATATATGGGCATAGAAATTAAGAATTACGGTTCACCAACTAAAGAGAAAATAAACAAATTAAAACAGAATTCGTTAAGATAGACGATTTTATACGTGATTTACTTCGCCGAACAGTATGTGAACAGTACGCGAAAGAGATATCGCCAAAAAAATTACGAATATTTTAAAAGGACCTCTGCGCCAAATAAATTAATGAATAAACCTATACGAATTAGACAAAAAATAAAAAAAGGGTTGGGATAAGACTACCTTCAAAAAATAAATAAAATGAAAATATTCTTAATCTTCCAAAAGTACAATAAAGCATAATTATCAACACCGTCCTTAGCAACCTAAATAATGACATTATTCACAGCAGTGCTTAAAAGTTTTCTAGCTTACAGCAATGAATTAAATGTTTTTAAATCACTCTCTACATGACAACCAACATATTAGCAATAGTAAAATGAATTTATATGAACTTCTTCGCCAACAACACATTACAAAGGAAAGCCCTACAATTTAAAATTAAATTTACATACCAGTAATGAATATAATATTGTATAGCACACTAGAGTAAACAGATTTTATGCGTTCGTGGAAATTATCACCCAAGGCGAAGCTGATAAAATCTAACTTTACTCTTTTGTACTATAAATTCTATAACTATTCAATGATCACAGTTTCAGAAAATTTTACCGGCGCAACATTCTTAATTAAGTATAAAATTCTGGAATTTCAATAACATGAGAATTTAACACTTATTATAGAAGTCTGTATTTTTTTGTTTATTTAGGCAAAACATGTTAGTGAAAATATAAATATAAAGTGTTTTTAAAATAAGTTTGTTCATTTTTATACCAATTTTGTTTTAGTAATTATAAATTAAGGTATATTTACAAAGATAATATAGTCTTTCTGAAAATCGCGGTTTCACGGAACACAGTTTGAAAAACGTTCGCAGATCACAATGACTTCAAGAATTGGCAACTCGGCTAAGGGTTTATCCCTTGCTCGTGCCTGCAGTTAACTGGTGAAGGGGATGAGGGAAGGTCGTCATGTTTTCGTGCGAAGTATACGTACGGAGTTTCTAATATCCCAAGAAATGCAAAATTTGAAACGCTTGCTACATGGAAACTATAAGAACTACGTTAATCATTTAGTTACATTTAGAGAAAGAACTGATGTCGCTTTTTAACAACATGTAAACCGTTTGGACCAGATGCGTGAGGGACGAAAAAGGGCGCGACGAAAATGACGATCTTCAACGATTTCGCCACTACGCGACGTCACGGTATGAGTCAGGGCCGATTGCGTCAGGGCCGAGATACGGAAGCGAGCAGTAACTCGTTCTATAGGTAAAAGACAATGCTATCGTTGTATAAAAATACCATTTATCTGCATGCTACGAGTACATTCGAGAGTTATGAGACCAAGTTTGTGAGAGTAGTAGTGAACATTTCAAACATACTCAAGAAATTAGTAGCAAAATACCATCACGACCGGCTTAATGCACTATGAGAGGTAGCTGAGCGTATAAGGATTCAAGAAAGACATATATCGGGAGCCTAACTAAAAAACTAGAGTATAGGGCTCAGTTAAAGGCTGCGCGCGAGATTGAAAATTGGTCTCAGTGTGTAGTGGAAACAAAGCTACAGTAAATTTAATATGTGTCTTTGATATGAAGTGATATTCAGATGTTTCTGTGATTTATATTTTTGTGATTATTGTTCTGTATTCCATCTATATCTGTAGAAACTGTAACTAAGGTTAATCTACAACATTCTTTCATTTACTACGTAGCCTCAGACATAGTACTACAGTTACAAGCTTGCAGAATAGGATAGTTATGCTCCGGAACTTTTCACACCAGAAATCTCATAGGGCAGAGATCGCAACCTCATTCCTTTGGTGAGATGCTGTCGGTTGACTAAGTTTCGAGTATGTCATTGGAATGTGAAGGAAGCTTTTCGGCGTGAAAAGTAACTGCCTATCTATCCACTTGAATAACGATGATCTCACGGTTAAAATATCTCAGCTATCAGCCAGTGAAAAGGAAGAAGACTCATATTAAAATTTAAAAAACGCGGAAAGACTAGATACGCGGTAAGGCGCCAGGGCTTACATTTTGAATGGCTTCCGAAATTCCTGCAGCAATGACTAATGAGCTGTCGGAGTCTTCATAACTTCACAGCACATTTCGTCTCTCATTTGGCAGCCGCGTACCTGCACTTTCATGCTCGAGTCTGCCTCAGCTGGAAACCGGCCGAGACGCCATTACATAAAACCAGCGCCCAGTCGCAAGTCTATTGTTTTTGTCGATCCTACTTGTAATGGGAGACCATGTCGCTAAGACGATCCCTGCTCTGCATGCCGATGTGTGCAGTTCAACGCTGCGAGCGCTGTGGTCACTCCTTTAATCTACTTTACGATTTTGAGCAGTGAAAATGTGTAAGGCGCACGTTATTGGGAATTCGAAACTCGCGTCACGAACGATTGTTTGTGCCAATGCATGTCATATGCAGGATAGGTCTCGTGCCGAACACACACCGTCCAGTTCTAGGTAAATTGTAATATTGAGTTCAGACACCACTGGGTACAAGATACACGTATCAGAAAGGATGCAAATTGGGGTTGTCAAATCTCCCGTATTTCATAGTAAAAATCTTTATTTGAAACATTTAATTTTTCGATAAATCAGGATGATTTACATAATAAATTTTGTTTTTGTAAAGAAAGACAGACGACCAGAGACTGGAAGTTTAGGCATTATGAATCTGGGGAAATAGTAGCAAAATTGGGAGTGTCTTGATTTTGCAAAAGAAAGCCATTAGAATTCTATGTCAATCAAACTATCTTGAACATTGTCGACCTCTTTTCAAACAATCACAGATATTAACTGTCATAAAATTTATATATATATATATATATATATATATATATATATATATATATATATATACGACCTAGTCCTTTACACTCGACAAAATATAGACAATAAATTAGTCATTAATAGTCAATATACATGATCATGAACAGGGAAAGGATTTATATGTAAATACATATTTACTTATAAAGCTAATATAATTTATATTTTGCATTATCTTTATGTTTCACAATGTGTAGGGTTGAAAAATCCTACTTTTATTTTCCATATTTTTCCATATTTTAGAGTTTAGTACATATTTTCGTTAATTTCCATATATTTTCCATATTTCATATAAAACAGTCCATATTATATTAGGTTTAACAATAAAACAAAACAAAATTCCATTAACTTTTAAAAATACATTTCAACAATAGAGATTTAAACACATGTTCAGTAATCCCTTTAACATCAGAGTTATTTGAAAATTAGCAGTCCTATCAACAATGGGAAAGTAAGTTACAAAACTGTATTAATTTAATTTAAAATTTTTAACAGACTTCAGTTGTGCAGCTCAACAGTTAAATGCCAGTCAGAGTACACATAGGTTCAGTTTTGTAAATCATACTATAAAGACGGTAAATATGCCAAAAGTACGTCATTCAGTCAATTTAAAATCAAAACTAACAAGTTACATTTCAGAATTTAAAGAAGATGGTTTATCAACTGACAATAAAATATTATTTTGTAATTTGTGTCAGTGTGCAGTATCATCTACACAAAAGTTCCTGGTGCAACAACACATTACAACTAGTAAACATCAGGCCAACAAACAACTAAATTCCAAGCAGAGACAATTGTTTTTAACACAACCAACAACATCGAATGTAAGATCTGAGTTTAACATCGACCTGTGCCGTTCTCTCATCTCTGCTGATATTCCTCTCTACAAACTAAAGAATAAGGTCTTCAGGGAATTCCTTGAAAAATATACTCAACATACAATCCCGGATGAGTCAACACTTAGGAAGACGTATGCTCCATCCATCTACGATGAGACAATACAGAAGATAAGAGATGAAATTAAAGATAGTTCAATTTGGGTTTCCATTGATGAGACTCCCGACAAAGAAGGTAGGCTTGTTGGTAATGTAGTTATCGGTTTGTTAAGTGAACAATATTCTGAACGAATTCTTTTACATTGTGATGTTCTAGAAAAGTGCAATAACAAAACTATAGTTAAACTGTTCAACGAAGCTATGGGTATCCTGTGGCCAAAGGGTATTATGTACGATAATGTGTTATTCTTTATTAGCGATGCTGCCCCTTATATGGTCAAAGCTGGACAAGCATTATCTGTTGTATATCCTAAATTGACTCATTTTACTTGTGTGGCGCATGCATTTCATCGTGTGGCAGAAGTGGTCAGAGACAATTTCCCTAAAGTAGATTTGTTGATTTCATCAGTGAAAAAAGTATTTCTCAAAGCTCCCAGTAGAGTTAACGTGTTGAAAGAAATGTACCCTGAAATTCCATTGCCACCAAAGCCAATTTTAACTAGATGGGGTACATGGCTAGAAGCAGTTGAATATTATGCCGAACATATAGACTCTATTAACAATGTTCTCCTTGCATTGGACTCTGAAGATGCAGTCTCAATTGATACTGCGAAAACAGTTACCTGTGACATAAGTGTGAAGAATGACTTAGCTCACATTCAGCATACATTTTCATGCATCATAAAAACGCTCAAAAGTCTCCAAAATAGGCACCTTTCACTATCTGAAAGTTTTGAAATTATAAATAGTACTGTGGAACAACTGAATCGTGGTAGAGGTAAAGTTGCAGATGCAGTAAGAGCTAAGGTGGACACTGTACTTTCAAAAAACCCTGGATATGAAGAACTACAAAAGGTTGTTGCTGTGATGAGTGGTGAATCAACAGTGAAGATTAACTTGGACTTATCCCCAGCAGACATTGTGAAATTGAATTATGTACCAGTTACTTCTTGTGACGTCGAACGCTCTTTTAGTCAGTATAAATCTATCCTCAGAGACAATAGAAGAAGATTCACTTTTCAGCACTTGAAAGAAATGTTTGTAACCTATTGTTATGGTAACAGACAATAAAAATTGTGTTTTGTTGAAACTACATTGGAAGATAAGGTACGTCCATTATATTTTTTGTTTAGTTTGATTAAAATGTACCAATATTTAACGTACATAGTCATTTTTTTATAATTTTAAGTCCATATTTAATTCCATATTTTGGTAAAAATCCATATTTAATTCCATATTTTGGTAAAAATAACTACATATATATTTACATATTTCATATATTTTTAGTCCATATAAATCCGTTCCCTGATCATGAAATTAGAAATAGTGAACAAATTAATATTCCACACTGTAGATTTTCTGTAATGGGGATGAAATTATATAGTAAGCTTCCCAGTCAATATTATAGTTACCAACCAATAGTTTCAAAGCTAGATTTTATAATTGGCTTTAATTAATCCTTTCTACTCTGTAGATGAGTTTCTTAACATAAATTCATACGAAATCGTTTTTTAATAAATAAAGTTATTTACACTTAGTTACAATTATTACATTAAGAATGAAGTGTTTTAATTAATTTTAGAGTTTCAAAATGTTTTGTGTTTTCATTCTAATTAAACTTTGCTGTTTTCAATTATATGTGAATTTTCAAATATGTTTTTTTTCCTCCCTTCTGCATTGTGACGAAGCCTATCACTGTATGTTCAATGGCTTAATAAATTGAATTGAATTGAATTAAAATAGGCAGGCAAAAAGGCATCATAAATAGCTAAAATAGGCAGGCAAAAAGGCATCATAAATAGCTAAAATACGCAAAGGCAATTACAAAAATCATGCACTAGACCCACAACCTTGCACTTTCCACAAAGGAATTTCGACAGCAAGAAAAGCTTCATATAAGTCGAACGCAAATTGACATTTTCGATTCGATGTTGCAATTACTGTTGGAAGCAAAGAAATCTTCTTCCAGTAGCCTTAGAAAGTGCATTTTTGTGTTTGGTTGTACTGATACGTATGTTGCGATATGAAATATTTAGCTAGCTACAACGTCGCAATGAAAACTGAAAGAAAAATAACGTTAGACCCGCACTCATTGTTTGTTTGCCTTGTCAAATAAACACAAGCGATAATTTAAAACGCTTACTGTTATACATTTTGCACGGCAGCACCCATTGTTGCAAAGAGAATATGAACTGACTGAAAAACAATATACATTCGGTGAAGTCACTTTCATTGTAGCGGTTATAGAAATAAATTAAAATATTCCTATAGGCAATTTTTAATAATAAATTAATAAATAATAGATAAATAATCAAATAAAGGCAAAAACGCATTTATTTTTAAATTAGGCATTTATATTAAAAAAGACAGAAAATCGCAACATAAAACTGTGACGTTTCAATCACAAAGATATAATTCGTACAGATTTACTTTCAAAATGAAGATAGATTTAACGTATTTAAAAAGGCATTCTGTCAAAGTTCCGATCTCTGCAGACGACAAACTAAAAGCAAGAAGAAAGAAAAGAACATACTAAAGAAATAATTGAGGAAGAGTATACAGACAAAAGAAAGAACAAATAATGAAAGAATAAAACAAGGGAAAGAAAGAAAAAAAGAAAGAAAGAAAGAAAGAAAGAAAGAAAAAACAGCAACAAAAATGCAAATAAAGAAGAATATAAAGGAAAAAGAAATTAAACAAAGATTTTAAACAGATAGGAAAAAAGGAAACAAGTGAAATGGAAGAAACTAAGAGCAAATATAGGCCTAGATATATGTAACTAAAAATCAAGAAAAGAGTAGGTATTCAAATGATCAAATTAGAACATACATAATTTGCTTATGCAATGCATTAACAACTATAAAGTAGGTCAGTCAAACGGAAAGATTTGATGGGAGTATACTGTTCATATGGAGAGGTGAGAATGAGTATTATAATCGTCTCTTCTCTACCTACTTACTCTACAGTTTATGACTCCTTAGGCGGTGATGCCACTATCTCCGCGTTCCCTAGTAATTAAGTTGTTTGTCTCTACCGTGTTTTGTTAAATGGTGCTCGTCGTTACTGCAAACTGCAATTAATTGATTTCAATGGTCATGAGAAATCTCTCCATGCCCAAAAAGTAACGGTATGGTACGCGGTTTCATCACTGGAATAATCAGCCCATTCTTTTCTGAGAATGAGGCCAAAAATGCAGTGACTTAATTCAATGCGATATGTTGAAATAATACAGAACTTTTTTACACCACAACTCGCCCATTTTCCAGTGAATGAAAACACACTGTTTCAACAGGACGGAGCAACAAGTCACACCGCTGTATGCTTTGAATGCTTTGTTCCCGAGCCGCGTCATTTCTCGCAACGGGGATATCGCTTGGCCGCCTAGGTCACCTGATTTAACGGTATGTGATTTCTTCCTATGGGGGCACCTCAAAACGAAGGTGTTTGGGAGCATTCCACCCAGAACAATCCCAGCCCTAAAACAACGTATACGAGAAGAGGTCGCTGCGAGATCTGTCAATATGCTGAGAGGGGTTATGCAACAGTTCGTGGCCAGACTCGGAGAATGTGTGCGTTTCAATGGAGGTCACTTGGCTAACGTAATTTTTAAGAAATATTTGTTTTTTTCTTGTTGCATACCTAATGGTTATTCATGTACTTGTCATTTCTACTCATTAAATTGATATAATAGTAACTTTTCATTCTTTTTCTGCGACTTGAAATCTTTCCGTTTGACTGGCCCACCTTGTATTTTAAACACAAATGCTCATGCTTATACCTACAATATGGGCCATCTTTACATCTACCTGTTCATCTACATATACCTCCTATTCATGGAGCCATCCAGACATACATACATTTATTAATCATCCATCCATCCCTCTATAGGAAGAAAGGAACTGACCACCCTCCCCATTATCTCCTGGCCTAGTTGTCTTAAGTGTGCCATGTTGGTATCATTTGTGAGGTTCAGACTTGTCTTCGTACAGTTGACTATACAACATCCCTGTACATCTTCACTATAATCACACACGCATCTACATTCTACAGTGTGTATGCATCTCACTTTACAGCATTTTGCTTTAATTCCTGTTTTCCAGATATTCCTATCCTCCCATTGTCCTTCTTCCACACCTTCTTCACCATGACTGTGCTTATCCCTTCATACCAAGTCTACTGAGCCCTTCGTCGCTTTCTCCTACCAACTGCTGGTATGTTTGGGCCATCCCTCCTCCTACGCTCGCTGCACATCTCCATACGACTCAAATGTTCTTTTCTCTACTCTGCCAAGGACAGTTTCCTCTGCATTCATTCGTTTTCTGATGTAAGCGTTTCTTATATGTTGCAGTTTCGATATTCTTCTTCGAAGTCCATCCATTTCTGTTTCCAGCATTCTTTCCTCCTTTTTTTATTTATAGTCCAACTTTATGAACCGTAGATAAGAATGCTTTCTACTATTGTCCTCAAAATGTGCTGCTTTGTATGTCTTGTTATATCCTACTCCAGAGTACACTGTTTGAAGATCTAACTGCTTTTCTAGCATGATTTAATGACCTTTTCACAGGTAAGGTACCAGATTTGTCGATAATAGAACAAAGACATTTAAATTCATACACACATATAATTGCTATATAATTTACTCCGAAATGTAACACATCCATATAAAAAATTAAATTATGGTTTATTTAACGACGCTCGCAACTGCCAAGGTTATATCAGCGTCGCCGGTGTGCCGGAATTTTGTCCCGCAGGAGTTCTTTTACATGCCAGTAAATCTACTGACATGAGTCTGTTGCATTTAAGCACACTTAAATGCCATCGACCTAGGCCGGGATCGAATCCGCAACCTCGAGCACAGAAGGCCAGCGCTATACAAACTACGCTACCCAGGCCGACAACACATCCATATATCCATGCCTCTATTGGGATAGGTAAATTGGGTCCCAAGAGTTGTGTATGCTTTCACCAATACGTAAAATGGGTCCACTGCTTTGAAATGCGTACGTAAAATGGGTCCGCGTATTGTACCTGGATGTAGTTTGGAAAGTATTAGGCTATTATACGTACATATTTTTCAAATTATTTTTGGACTTCCTTTTGGAATCCAGAAGAAGTCGAAGATTGTTTCATCGAAGACCGATGTCTGTTCTACCCACAGATGAGAAAGTTCAATTATATACCGACTACATAATCTATGCCTTCATTTCGCAGTATTTCCTGGGGTGAATTTGCAGCAACAACAAATCGTGCTACCAACAATTGCGAATCATTTCATTCAAATATGAATGAATTGTTCATTTTATAACAAACATCCTAATATATAGACCTATATATTTTTTTTAATCTTGAAAGACATTTAATTTAATGTGTACAATTTATCAAGATGCACAGGGGCTAAAAAGAAGAGTATCGTGGAAAACGAGCAACTTCTGAAACAAAAAATGTCTGCGTTTAAGACTGGAGAAATCACAAGATTCGCTTTCATCAAAACAGTGTGTTTTAAGTTTTTATCAATTGATTTATAACAAATGCTGACGTGCAGCGAAGCTGTCAATATTTTAAAGTGTTTAGAAAAAATAAAAATAAAAAATTTGGGGGGACTATTCAGACAACTTTCACGCGGTGTCTCCTGGATAACGCTAATAGGCTGACGGAAGAGGGGGCTGATTTTCCCTATAGGTGTGCCCTTTTTCTAACCGAGACCCATTTTACCTCTATCCTTTTTTTACCGGGACCCATTTTACCTATACTCTTCTTCTAACCGGGACCCATTTTATCTACACCCCTTGTCTAACTGGGACCCAATTTAACATAATTTTGCAGATGGGACTCAATTTACCAACACAGGTCTATATTCCTAGTTCGTCCATCCGTCCGTCCATCCATCCCACCCTTCTGAAAGCATGTCTATTTTTGGACTTCTCAAATTCTATCTCTAACATAAACTAAACTTTACTGTCATAACTGATAAACATCCGCGTCCTAAAAAAGACTTAAGCCAACAACTGTGACGCTACGCAACGCCGTAACTGTGGTTAAGTTTCTAATCTGCTTATTGCTTAATAAATGCGCTTCACACCAATTATGACTCCTCTTTTCTTTCCTCTTAAGAAGGAAATTGCAAAGGGGAAACCGGGTCTGTCCTAGTTTTCTTGTACGCAAATAAATATCGGTGAAGGCCTTTTCTGACATACAAACAATCGAGATTCACATGAAGGAATAATCCACATCTTTCTTCCTCGTATTCCAACCCTGGAAATAGCGCAATCAGCCTTAACCCCGATTTCTGTTAACGATCGAATTAATGTAAGCGATCGAGAAGGGTTGGCAAGCTGTGTCGATCGATTTAACGACACGCGTGACGTCACACCGTCCATCAAGAGGCGTCTATATTTAGCAGCGTGGCGACCTGCTCCTACACGCCCGCGCGCGCGACATCCCAGCGTCCCGGCGCGGAGCGGCGCTCCATTCCAGCGACTCCCGCACCCGATTCGAAATAGATCTTGGGTTCGATTCCGCATGGAGGCAAGCTCACGGCCTTCATGGCATAGTCCTCACGTCACGGATGTGCAGTCTCGTATCCATTTTACATAAAAAAGAAACTTTACAAAATCATAGTATACCGATCTATGGTCCGCTGACCCTCTGAGGTCCGAGAATGATTCAAGAGGGTTCCACGGAACCAAGGTGTGTTTTCAAACGGTAGGACTATTTTAATTAAACTTAACTTTGTTACGTTCTATAATTCGTCTCAGCTTGTTTGTATTTATAATTGTTTATCTATTATTTTTATTATCTGGGTTTTAAATCTTTTAAAAGTTTAGTAAGAAAGAAGCCTAGAAAATTTTGTATACACTATGAGATACAAAATTATTACGATTGTACTAATGATTTTTCATAAATTCTATCTTAATTTTCTACCTTAAATATTTTGACAATGCTATACATGTGTGTCATGCCTGGGAAATAAAGAATATTTATACTTCCATTTTGTATTTGTATTTGAAATATTTTTTTTATCTCAGATTTTCAGCCTCATTGTTTAACAGGAATACGTTCGCCTGAAGAAATTTTGTTGGATTGTATGTCTTGCCTACCTCTGTGACATTTTTAGTTTTTTTTTTTTTTAAGTTCCATTAATTCTAATCTTCAGGTTCATAATTTAACAATGTTCATCATTGAGGATAAGGCTGAAACAATGATTGAGAAATTTAAACTTCGGTCTCTTCGAGTTGACAGTCAAGAAATTAGATTAATTTCCCACTCTCAGTGATTTTTTGTAACAAATATTGATGATCTCTCGCCCGACATATTGTTTTCAAATATAAAAAAACATCTTGATTAACTGACATTAAAATTGATTGTATAATTTCTTTCTTGTAATGAAATAAACAATTAGAAAAATCCTTCTTAGTGACAAAAAATGGTTTACATGTCAAAGAAAAATAGGACCTGTTAGAATTATTATTTTCTGTTTCGACTTTAAAAATCGTGCTTCCTACAATGACTCTGTAGACATTTTGGTTGCATCTATGACAATGTAATCCGATATTTCCTAATTACAATACATTTAATGGCATTTACATCAACACACTTGCGGGAGTGTACATGTTCTGTTTATGGTCTTATTGAAGAATAAATAATATAATAAACTTAGAGTTAAGAAAACTCTGTTCTACTGCACTGTTGCACTACAACCATCTAAGGCAAGCTTAAAAAATTCGTCTGTTTCCGAGCTTCAACCAAAGGCGGCAGTCTAGAAGAAAAACTGTCCTGTAATGCCGCATTTTGACAGTCGATGGCAGTATTCAACAAAAAATAAACTGTTTTCTATTGCCCGACTTCGACCATGAACGGCACTCTTCAGAAAAAAATCCTCTATTGCCGCATTTCAATAATCGACGGCATTTTTAGTAAAAAAACAAAAGTCGTTGATTATTATCGCACTTTAATCATTGACAATAAGTCTTTAACAGAAAAACCCTCCCTGTAGCTGCACTTCAACCAATGACGGCAGACTTCAATAAATAAATTTCAACGTTGACAGCATGATCAACAGCAATCTTCAAAATAGAAAACTTCAACTGTGAACTAAAAATGTCAAGTAAAGACTAACACTTCATATTTTTTTCAATTACTGATTTAATAACTAGATGCCTATTCACAGTATCATGTGAACCGTATTTTAATATCTGTAATAAATTTCGCTTACGATATCTTTCTTTTCCTTTGTTTCATTTCATGGCACAATAAAAAGATTCCTACATGGAGAGTACCTACATTTAATTGCAACATTCCTCAAAGACTAGTGACTTCGAAGGTCAACTGTTGGCATTTCAACCCACAGTTAATAGAGGCAATTTTCCAGAATTCATATCTCGAAGAGTCGTGTATCCGCTTCACCCACGCGAACAAAATCACAAGAATTGCGTAATTCTCTGCATGTAAATACATGGCGCCGTCGTTCGCTTCTCTATTGCTTGCATGTGGACGTGAGGCCAGCAGCCGGTTGGTCGGTTTTAGCCCTTCATGGGTTGTCCACGGATTCATTGATTAATTATCTAAAATAGCATATTAAATACAGGGAAATAATATCAAAGAAGATTTAATAATTGCTAAACGAATCGTAAACCCACAACAGGAACCTCACTTTACTTAGAACATGTTAGAAAAGAAGGGAAGAGCTAGTCTGTCTGACAGTAGAAATTTAAGAAGGAGGATTATGAAGATGAGGAGGAATCGAAGGAGAAATGATGTTATATACATAGCCACAAATTTGACGAAATAGCAACAATAATTTTTCGATACTAATAACACTATAAAAAGAATCGATGTTCTATAACTGTCAACTGTGGGAAAAAAAAAAAACTTACTTCAAAACAAAGGTTACACAATTAAAATCATTCACAATAGCGTCATATAATATTCATTTTTTATATTGGCGCCGAACGAAATTATACACATTTTTAACAATATAATGAAATAAGTTCCACTGTGAATGGAATATGGCATATACGACACACGAGAGAAGGGTTTCGGCTCAAACAGGAATTTTTGGTTAAAAATTTGTACAGAGACTTAATTAATTGTGATGAAGACCGTAAAAGCATTTATTTGTGTAACTCCTCGTTTGGTTGGTGTTGGTCAATACACTTCTTCAAAAATATACATGAGGATTCTCTATAAAATGCATGAAACAGCATGGAGGAAAGCAATAAGAACAATACATAGCAACATCTGAACAATCCTCTGAATCACACTCCATTGCTGTATAATGTGTTCTTCAGGTTATGTAATATACCCTCTTGTATATAACATTCGTTTCTCCAATGTCATCAATGAGAACTGTTTAATTTTTTAATGGTCCAATCAACAGCCACACAGCACTTGCGCTATCGGTGGCGGGACAAGACAAGACCGGTCTGTACATTCACAACACAACGGCTATTTAGTCGAGGGAGTGTGGTCAAGACATTAGTGTTTTTAGCTTTTCTTTGAGTTCAAGTGAATGTGAACGAAATGGGATGGCTCAACAATTTAAGTACTCCATTTCGCAAGCATTTTCGCTTAGGCCTATGAGTCATATATGTTAAGAAGTGAAGTTTACAGACGGTTCAGAGTTCAGTTCCCTGGCGTTAGGGATCCACATCGAACACAGTATACAACTTGGTGAACAAATTTCGGAGATGACAAGTGTTGATAAAAAAAAAAAAAAAACTAAATAAGAACAAAGCGTGCTAACCGAGGAGAATTTTTCCTTTCCAATTTCTTCGGCGTGTCAGACAACAAATTTATGTTTCCCATGGTTCCACACAAAGGGCTTAAATTTATTAAAAAGTTAGATCCTTGTAAAAGTACTGTGACAAAGAACTACGATCTGGTGATACTGTACTGACAGATAAGTACAGTACATCTTAAAGTATTTAATAATAATTTGTTGTTGTAATCGGTAGCTGCTACACTATGTTAACTATTATCTGTGCATTTCGAACTGGCGACTCAAGGTCAAGCAATGGACTACAGTTGCCACGTGTGCTTACCCCAATTCTGGACCATTTTCCTCAACTGAAGTCAGTTGGGACAGACGGGATTACCAGTGCTTCAGTTCACAGTTTTCAGTTCAGTGTTTGCACTTTCGTACGTTTGTACGTGACCTTGATCCGCCAGTTCGAAAGGCACAGATAATAAGACGCATACGTTGCCAGCATGTATAGTGAGGATCACGTAAGAGTAATTCCTAAAAGACTAATTTGGCCGTCTCTTCAGTGTTGCCAACTAATACTAGATATCACCAAAGGAGGATAAAATCACACAATGCCATGTACTATAATAATAATAATAATAATAATAATAATAATAATAATAATAATAATAATAATAATATAGTATTAACAATAACGATGTCTTGCTTATTTACCACATCTCAACTTTATGTTGGGGAGGTGTTTTCTAAAAGATTCAATAATTTGTGATTTTTTTTTATTTTAGTGGGTTATTTTACGACGCTTTATCAACGTCTTAGGTTATTTAGCGTCTGAATGGGATGAAGGTGAGAATGCCGGTGAAATGAGTCCGGGGTCCAACACCGAAAGTTACCCAGCATTTGCTCATATTGGATTGAGGGAAGACCCCTGAAAAAACCTCAACCAGGTAACTTGCCCCGACCAGGAATCGAACCCGGACCACCTAGTTTCGCGGCCAGACGCGCTGACCGTTACTCCACAGGTGTGGACATAATTTGTGAAAGAGTATATTTTTCTTCTGGATCTCTCGCACGTTATGTTAGTAGTTAGTAGATTAGTGTATGATCTAATATTAAAATGTATTTTGTCTGACAACATGAAATTCATTGCTTTGATTAAACAGTTTACGAATCACGAGACCTAACCTAAAAATGTATTTTGTTTGATCACGTGAAATGATTTGTATGAATTCCGAAAACGAATGCCACTTTGAAATGTATGCTTTAGAATATTTACTCTATTATTGTAATAACAGTCTAAACACAAAAGGAATTAATTAAAATGTGAAATGGTATTTCTGTCGATTACCCAAGGGCATGTATCACACGAAATATGTTACATTTATTTACACTTAACCTACCTGACTCTCATCTTGAAATTGTAACCACAACACAAAGCAACACGTACAATAACTATTATGTATTAATATTAATACTGATATTAATTAATTATTAGCAGCCTATGTCCAAATTTCACTAGCTTTCAGTAATGGGATCAGAAATCTAGAACAATTTGAATTTTCGGAATTCAACTTGTGTCACTGCTGCCAACATAACAGTTATAAAATCACTACTAGTTGTAGTATTTCTCAGTACCGAAATTCGAAATGAAGTTGGCAAAAGAAAATTCAACTTGCAAACTAGAAAATCACCATAATCCACTAGCTTATGTAGTAATGGGGGAAAAATGGTTATATTTCACCCTAGATCATATATGTAACAGATAACTCATCGCTATGTTAAAATCGGCAGCACTTTGAAGAGAACAACCGCCAGGATCGCCATCCATTCGCCGTAAACGAACACGAGATGGTAGTACAGTCGCTAATGCAATTCAAATGGGAATTATGACGTGACTCCTTATGTAACAACTAAATGGCAGCGTAGTAAACCGGACAAAAGTTTGACTATAATTATATGTGTACAAAACCGCCTTTGCTTATCATAAAATAAATAAATTTTCATTAACTTTTTCGATACATGTGTATCATCTTCAGATGTGAAATGTTAGATTAATATGATGAAAACCTTGCCTATTAGATGGAACTTAATGTGGTAATTTTCGGGTCATATTAGTGTGATTAGTAACAAAATATAAACATGTTAGTGACAAAACGACACTGCGCTTTAGTTCAATGTCAAACATCAAGATCAACAGAAACTGCCCTATTCAACGAACTTTAAATCGGCAAATACAGCCAACATATGTTCAACGTGATTATGATTTTTCAAAGTGATTTTACAAAGTGTTCACATTCAATGACTACGCTAATAGTGGTTACAATTCTTAAACAGTTTTAATTTTTATATATTTTAGATCATATCACATGACTTGCAGTGATTTAAATCGGCAAATATAGCCAACACATGTTCAAAGTGATTTAAACTTTTAAAGTGTTTATACAAAGTGTTCACATTTCAATAACTACGCTAATAGTGGTTACAATTCTTAAACAGTTTTATTTTATATTTTAGATCATATCATATGACTCGCAGTGATTTAACCTAACATAGCATGTATATCATAGATCAACCTAAGTTAAGTCCAAGCAATCACACTAATACGACCCGAAAATTACCACATTAAGTTCCATCTAATAGGCAAGGTTTTCATCATATTAATCTAACATTTCACATCTGAAGATGATACACAAGTATCGAAAACGTTAATGAAAATTTATTTATTTTATGATAAGCAAAGGCGGTTTTGTACACATATAATTATAGTCAAACATTAATAGCTTATCGGCAAACTTCAACATGAAACTGACAAAAGTTGTTAACGTCAAAGCCTATAAGGCCGACCTATCTGGGTATATATGATCTAGGGTTTCACCCTTAGGGTATTAAGTAATCTGACCCGGACTACACTTGCTTGCTCACATACACATACAAAGCTTGGCGGTCGATTGCGGACTGGATCACTTTCTGTCAGTATTTCATTAGCTTACATCATGCCGTCTGCCACTTAGAACAGCATCTCTGGCTGCAGTGATGTAGTCCACCCTTCCAAAAAGTTAGATCTTAAGTTAATCACACAAAAGCAACTCTGATGTGTATTAGTACGTCGTCGTACCTTCATCAGCGTCCTGAAACGCTCAAAACGACGGGTGCTGCTGAACTCCTCCTGCAGCAGGGAGAAATTCAGCCTGCTGCGGCGCCGGCAGGACACCTCGTCGAACCACATCTCCATCACTGCTGGAAGAAGGAGCTGCAGACGGACAGAACGATCCCGAGGCCTGTTATACTAAGGCTTTCGTAGTCTTTTTCAGTTCCTCCAGGCTAGTGCTGGTTCATATTGTCTTAAAACAGATCGCGAAAGGTTTCTTCCGAATTTCTTCCTATCGTCAATTCGTAATCACCACCACAGTATTCATTATTGTCGTCATCACCATCATCACATGAGACAGAATAACAATAAATCAGTAATTAAAGAATTAAAAGAATAAAGTAGGCCTACATTTTTCATTACTTTTCGGTACGTGTATAGTCTAAATCAGCGGTGCACAACCCGCGGCCAGCCACTGTTTGCTGCGGCCCGATAGTAAAGTTTCAAACTTAAAATTTAAAAAAATATTTGAACAGACTGTATTATTAATTACTATAAATTACAGTAATCACTAATTAGTAAGACATTTATGTAAATTATTTATTATTGGAGAATGTCTGGCCCTCCAAAAGAACATTTTTTTTTTATATTGGCCCGCTGTATTCATAAGGTTGTGCACCCCTGGTCTAACTGGATTCTTGTTCATAACTTGCATGGACGGAGATAGAGGGGGGGCGTGGGAATTCAATTTAAATTTGTTTCATGAAGGAGTACTATTTGGCTTGATTTACACTTTCCATACAATAACAATAAAATCACGATACACAGTTCTGTTCCGTTCTTTTTCCTATAGCATTTACATTGTCGGTCCATGGTACAGTACGTGCTAGTCTGGTAAGCCATTGCTTTACATATGAAGGGTTCAGAACCATAGTGGGCCAAGCGCCATTTACTAAAACCGTAGAAAACAAGGGTTAAAATGAAGTTATTGCCATAATTCAATGGAAACATATACTCACTTATTTACTTACTGGCTTTTAAGGAACCCGGAGGTTCATTGCCGCCCTCACATAAGCCCGCCATTGGTCCCTATCCTGAGCAAGATTAATCCAGTCCCTACCATCACATCCCACCTCCCTCAAATCCATTTCAATATTATCTTCCCATCTACGTCTCGGCCTCCCTAAAGGTCTTTTCCCCTCTGGCCTCCCAACTAACACTCTATATGCATTTCTGAATTCGCCCATACGTGCTACATGCCCTGCCCATCTCAAACGTCTGGATTTAATGTTCCTAATTATGTTAGGTGAAGAATACAATGCGTGCAGCTCTGCGTTGTGTAACTTTCTCCATTCTCCTGTAACTTCATCCCTCTTAGCTCCAAATATTTTCCTAAGGGAAACATATAGCAAGTAATAAAAAATATAAACATTAAAACTAAATGATATGTCAATCTTCATTAAACTATGGTATTCACTGAACTTTAACCCTTGCTTTCTCCGTTTTTAATAAATGGCGCTTGGCCCACTATGGCTCTGAACCCTTTAATTATAACCTTCATATGATAGTACTGTAGATATTGAAACTTGTGAAATGTTGAAAAGATTTTTAAATAGTTTTAATTGTTTTTTTACGACATTTCATCAACTGCGATGCTAATCTAGCGTCTGAATGGGATGAAGATAATAATGACAGCAAAATGAGTCCAGCGCTGAAAGTTACCCAGCATTTGCTATTAATGGGTTAACGAAAATCCCTGAAAAACATCAAACAGGTAACTTGTCCCAACCAGGATTTGATTCCGGGTCCACTCGTTTCACGGTCAGACATGCTAACTGTTACTCCAGAGCGGTTGGCTTTTCAAATGGTGATCTGGCTATTATTGTCATATTGCCAGACGAAAATGCGTGTGAAAAAAATAAATCTGCAAGAAGACGAGAATTTGGGTACACCCTATTTCAGAAAGCAGGACAAATGAAGGAGAAATGTATACACTATACTTTCAGCTACGACTACTAAATGATTAACAAACATGTGTTGAAAGTTCTCCTTGCCAGTCGCAACTTTGAAAAGAATTCTTTCAAGTATTGGACAGGATTCAATTTACAGTAGAGTCTCGATAATTATTACACTTAATATGGGCCAAGACTACCTCGGATAAGCAAAAACTTTGATAAAAAGAATGGTTAGTGAAAAACTGTGTTTTGATTAGAAACTAGACAAACACTTTACTGAATAGACTAAGTAGAATGAAGAAATCAGGTTAATATGAACTCTAGGTGTTTAAAAATACAGTACGTTTATATTTAAAAAGTAACTAACATGCAATATAGAGTATAACCACAGTCTAGTATATAGTCACGAAGCTTGAGTTGATGAGGGTACTAGGAACAATAGACTGTGACGGTACTGTTTCACATTGTATGTGATGAGACGATAGTAGCGATCCTAGTGGTTAGCAACTATCTATGGATGCATATTTCCTACGTATTGAGCTTCGTGACTGTATATACTGGACTATAATATAACAGCATTACGCAGAACGGCACTCAAATTTTTCAAGAGGGCGCTGTGCTTGTTGGAGAGAAATAATATTTTGTCAGAAGGGAGATGTATTATTAAAAATTCAATATATGCTGATAATGGGAAAACGACGTAACGTACGTTAAGTTGCTATTCCAGGGACGCCTAATTATGAATTTAGTGAAACTGTATCGTGATTGTATTGTTATGTATCGAAAGTGTAAATAAAGTCTTAATGTATCAGTATTCTCAACATTGCACAAATATTTTAGTGCATAGTTTTGTGGTACTGATTTTATCGTATTTGGAATTTGGCGTATTTACTCGAATAAATTGCACCTTTCAATCTTACTTTTGTTTAATAAATGAGAAGCCCTTATAAGTTAATCTAGGAAAGCTAAGAAGAAAAGTAAGGCATTTAATGACAAGTATACAAGAAGAAAATTCAATATTCTTAAGTACAAACAAATAGTATTATTTGTAACTGGGTAGATCATGTCCTACCCTTGAACAAGCTACCACTTAATTTATTGTAATACCTACACTTCTGAAGTGGCAAAAACATGTAAAAGTAATAATATAAGTTATTGGTGTTAAAATTCAAATTAAGTCCGGAAAACCTAGTGAAATTATTTTTTCGTGAAAATATAGTCAGAAGAATGTATTGCAAATATTACAGAATATCGACTCTATTTACCTAAAAATGAGAGTATCCAACTTTGTAACAAAAAAGTTTTCATTTTTGGTTTCAGAAAATTAAATATGATCTTACATGTGAAGGGATCTTGTATTTGAGAAAATAAGATAATTAAATATTAACAAAGAAAATTCTAAGCTGAGAAACCCTGTTGAGGACTACGTAAGATGTTATCGAAATATGCTATTGCTTTATCTTCTCCTTTGATTACTTTTCTCATGGATGATTTGTTAATCGAGTGTCAAGATTCCAGCCTCAGACATGAGTTCAAATCCCGGAAAAATGCAAGTAGAACTCATGGTAGACAAAGACAGTGTTTCAACAGATTGTCTCTGATTACGTCCGTATTCACAATTACCAGATATCTCAGAGAAGATTAAAGGATACAAAACACTTCTTAACATATAAATAACTTTAATTACTGAATAAAAATATTTTATATTATTTATAACAGTTTTTAATAAATTAACTTTCATTAACACCTTCTTTTACCTTTTATTCTCTTATTTGCAGGACCAAATTTAATATACGAGTATATCACTTGCAAATATATACTCTAATAAGTAGTTATTCCATTTAACATGATAAAAACTTAACAAAACATTATAGAAAAATTGCATTGAAATGAACCACTCTATTTTAATTAAATTAGATATACGGTACACTTCAAAGTAATATGAGAAGACTTCTACGGTAAAAATGCATTTAAAGCTAGTGTACATAAAAAGTTATTATTTTATTGCTCATTTCTTTACATTACTACCAACTTACTAACCAATACACAATTAATTATTTATATGAGAATCACTGAATCTTGGGTTTCAAAATAGGATTAATCAGCATCACATAAAACTAATTAGAAGGATAGCATGGCATTTCTCTTAAAGTACAAATTGCCTAACCAAAGTTGCAAAAAGCCTGTTACTTCAATAATTCATCGCAATTCAAACAAACCAAGTAAAATAATCTAAAAACGGGAGTAAAGTAATACGCTCTAACATGAAGAACTGTATAAAAAATAAAAAGATTAAAGTATACATAGTTAATCATGATCAACCAACCAAACTATTTAATAGTCTGAAATATATTAAGGTTCATTTCATCTTGAGGAATTATATATGAGTCAAATTCCACTTTTGCGAAATCTGATAAATATACTTGTTCATTAATTCATGGTAAAAGTGAATGAATCTACTCAGTGCTGGAAGTGACTACTACATAGCACCGCATTGCTATGAAACCAACTGAATGGAATTTACATCTCAAGCTTAGTTTTTCTGAATCGACGCATGCGACGTGCGAGATGCGAGGCCCGCCTCGCACAAATCCGGACTACACGAGAGATAATGAGTGGTTTCTATAACTGCGAGATGCAAGGTTTGCGCACCTCGCAACTATAGAAACCACTCACTATCTGTCGTGTTGTCCAGATTTGTGCGAGGAGGGCCTCGCATCTCGCACGTCGCATGCGTCGATTCAGAAAAACCAAGACTTAACACTAGGGTTACCATCCGTCCGGAAAAAGGAGGGCATGTCCTCTTTTTTAATCATTTATCCTGTAAGGCAGGCATTTTTTTAAATTTTGAAATGTCCGGCATTTCGCATTTCAACTTGAAGTAATATGAATATTGAATAATGTGCGACATTATGCGTAGCATATCTAAACAAATAGTGAAAACCTATGAAAGAATTTAACTGCTTTCAATGGTTGAAGCTGGAGCACATAAAACACGTAAAATATGATGACCTATTGACATGCATTGAATTCTTACACTCTAAAAACGTCATATTCATGATTCTACGCTATTTTATCAAAGTTATTCTGCAATGTACAAAGATATGCCAATCAAGTTCATTTGGACAAAGATTTAAGTTTAGATAAACAATGGTGCAAATTCTTCAATTCCAACAGTTCTGCGGGCACTGAAACTTTCTCAAAACTCTTAAAAATATGTCAATTCTATTACTCTATCCCAAGTCACAATGGAAGTGTTGATAGAGTATTTTCCCTAATATCTGCTCAATGGACAAAGGAACGAAATCACATGCTAACGGAGACAGTCAGAGGTATCATCATGGTGGAATATAATTTCAAGGACATGTCCTGTGAACAGTTCATAGTTATTTGTTACAAGATAGAAGTTTGTCTCTTCAGGCTCTTGTGCACAAAGTGGGCTCCACCGATAAGTAGGGTACAGACGTAATACTGATCCAGCAACTAGTGAGAAAGCTGACTAAGGTGAGCCATTGTTTTTATCTTTAATTTTGTTCAAACCAATTTTTAAAAAGTCCTCCTTTTTCAGCAATGTCCTCTTATTTTAGATTCCATGTCCTCCTATAGAATTTCTTCTCATGGTAACCCTATCTAACACGTAATTATAGGATCCCTACTGTTGGCGCTAACAAGAATCCTCAGATAATGCACAACGCCGAGGCAATGTTTTCTGAGGTTATGAAACAATACATTTGTTTTTATACACTTATGAATTATGGATACATTGTAAAAATAACATAGTATCTATACGACTTTTTGTTCATTTCATATTCCAACTTCACATCTCCTGGATTTCAACTCGAGCCTCAGGAATGGGAAGCCGACACAGTGTAAAAATTCCGACCCTTAATTTAAGTCGAAGTACTGACTAAAGCCATGTCAACCGAGTTCCTATTATAGTACATTCAATTGTTACAAAGTACCTAAACGTTATAAAGCTGTCAAAATTACACATGTTGTGCAGCATAGTTATTTGAACAAAAAATGCACCAATGCCTTGTTGTAATTTGAATGGTTTGGACAGAATAATGATTTTTTGCAAGTTCTGTATTTTTGTAAATGTGAACAAGAGTGTGGAGTTGAAAAAAACACCCAGCAGCATGAACTAACAACCAACAGAACCGACAATAAATGACAGTAAGTCGTTTGCAGTTGCATGAGGGATTTGGTACTGCGTTAGCAGACTTTCTATTCACAAGTTTTGTGACATTCATTTCATTTGCAGGCAGGTGAGGTGTGTCGCGAAGAAATAGCTCAGTTTTATCATGAAACTTTCCTCAGAACGTTCAACGTTTTTTGCTATTGACCAAAGGCTAGATTAACTAGAATCAGAGAAAACATTAAGAACGAACAATGAGATGATGAATTGCGGACCAAAGTAGATGCAGAAAGTAATTACCGCCTTTAATTTGAAGAAAATCCTGAATTGATGGATAAACTTCCGAGAATTATTATAATATGGATCTCTAATTGAGAAGATAAATCAACACGCTCAGAAATAAAAAGAACGAAATGAACGCAAAAAAGTAATTGGTATGTTAAAGTCCGTCCGTTTTTTGGTGTAACAGTCCACCATCCAATATGCCATTATATCGTGGGGTGAAACTTAAAAAATTTCTGTATACCCTATAACCTTTTGCAAAAGAAAGTATAATCAAAATCTGCTTAAACAAACCTATTGATTACCCTTCTAAATTCATCTTTTCTAAATTTAAGGTCTACAAGATTAAACATTTATACAAATATACACTATTAAAATATTATCATAATAATCATAGAGATTACATATCATTTACTTGATGTTTATAATAGGAGACGGAAAGTTAATTTACCGCTAAGAGAGCAAAAAACTTTTCACGAAGGCAAGTTTAAAACACAGTATTACTCCAAGATTATAAATATAACTCATAATCAAAATGTACTCTAAATTTTCAACATTTCCCGTTATTAAGCCCAGTCAAAATTGAACTTCTGCTTATAAATTATAGTTAAATTTATTCTATGTAGGTCTATAAAGTTTTCTGTGTTTTTCTTTCCTTTGGTTTTTGTATAATACTTATAGGTATTAACTTTTGTATTTCTTGTATATGTATATAGAACTACACCCGAACAAGAGCTTTACTCATACGGGAGTTATTGATTTTTTATGTTTTTCATGTACTTAATTCAGTATAAATCAATATCAAATATTAGCAGTACCATAAAAATTAATATTTATCACTCTATATACAGGGCTTTCATTTCAAAACTTTCTAGTCTAAATAACTAATTATTTAAAATGAATTCAATTAAATAAATATCACGTCAATTTAGATATTGAGGGGGAAGTCTGAAACCAGGCTTAATTACATTTTAGATTTCACCCCCACCCCCAGCCGCCCCCACTTTTAAATTTCAAATGGCACCCCTATATTTTTATATTTAAGAGAGCTGAAGAGAGCTGAAGAGAATAAAGCTACAAAAACGTATTGAGCATTTCATGTCATAGTTGTGTTTGTGTATTAAATTATTTTAAAATGATGAATACCCTTCAAGAGAGAGATCATAAATCATCCTTATTGATTAAATTTAGGAAATTACACAAAACAAGCTGTGATTTCATTCTACAATCAACTGATAATAACAATAATACAGGTTGCCAGGCGACGATAGAAAACAAAAGATGCGAAAACAAATGAATGAGGTGTATAAACAATTGAATGCTCTTTCATATTTGAGTATAAAAATATAGGAGTGCCATTTGATATTTCAAAGTGGGGGTGACTGGGGTGGGGGTGAAATCTAAAATGCAATTAAGCCTGGTTTCAGACTTCCCCCTCAATATTTAAATTGACGTGTTTTTTGTTTAAATTGAATTCAATTTAAATAATTAGTTATTTAGATTGAGAAGTTTTGAAATGAAAGCCCTGTATAGTAGAAAGTATACTGATATACAGATCCGAAATTTCGAAGATGCAATTCAACACTACAATAATATTTCTTGCAGGATTTCTTAAAGGTGAAACACTTTTCAACTTAATTTACGATATTCGTCTCGCTGTCGTAAACACGAGTATAAATTATGCACATTCATCGTAAATTCTACAGATAAGGAAAAATGTTTTTTTCTATATTAGAACACGAAGTTCTCGACAGTGAGACAGACATTGTAGGTGGAGGTAAAGAAATGGTGTCCTCAGTTAACCTCTTTTCACGATAGTAAGGTATGATCACTACATTCATAACGACCTTCGCTGTCTCATATATCTCGAACTGAAAAGGAAAACATCTAAAAAGACACGCAAGTACACGTGCTTGCAAGGCGATTTGGGGTTGTGAGAAATAAAATATGTTATCTCCAAGCCGATAGACCACTTGTCTCGCTGCGCTTATATCCTTGTTCCATTGAAGGAACCTAGAGAAATTTTAAAGGGAAGAAGTCGAAAATGGATGAAGGTGCCACGTTGACGGGCAAGGAAAAATTCGCATGGCACCACCGGAAACATGGTTTTGCAGCAGCAGAGCAGAGTCGCTTAAGATGTTGAAAGAGGGAGAGAGATGAGAGGTAAGTGTAGCAGTCTTTATAAGTCAAGCCATTAGACCAGTGCTTTCCAAACTTTTTTATATGACGACACCCTAGCAAACTCTAAAAATTTAGTGCGTCACCTTATCCCTCAAATGAAAGTATTCCACACATTACTAGCCTACTTGTACACCCTTCATAAAAGAATAAAATAAACACATATTTCCAGTATTGTTAACATAATATTATATGAGGCGAAAGAAACATTTACATTGAGTTCTAAGATGAAGAAAACAATCACACATATTTTCACCCTTGGTTTTAGTTTTTCAGTGGCTCACATGTGCTTGGCGAATCTTACAAATGTATTTTATATTTGGACGAATATGGGATAAATTCACTCGCATTTCTTCATCCAGTATTTTTAAAATGCCACGTTTCACTGTTTTGATATTGGTCATCACATAAAATCCTCCTTCGCAATAATATGTGGTTGAAAACTACAACAAAACCACAATAATCTGTTTAGCAAGAAGCGGAAAATCTTCAGGTGAAATCCAGAATCTCTTCAATCATCTCCTTGGTGTTTTAACTTCAAGCTCCTATCATTTTTAATCTCTGCAAATTCTTCTTCTTCTGCTAAGGAGACAAAAATGGATTTATTATCCAGTCATAAGCTTTTGTGTTCAGATCTGGGAAGTAACTTTCGAGTTTATCTGTGAGTAATATCAGATAGTTGTAAATTGAATCTTTTATTTCGTTCTTCGAATCACAGTGAGATGTATTTGGCAACATTTCATAGCTGCCCTCTTTCACTTTCCGAGACCAAATTGCTAACTTGTCTGTAAGGCAGATATTCTGTCTGTTGCAGTTAAGATATTCTCACCCTTATCTTGCAGACTAGAATTATACTTGTATAGTACAACTATATGCACATCTATGCGTCTGTCAAGGACATGTATCTACAAGGCAGCTAGGTAAGCAAGGGGTGATCAGCGATTTTCTTACTTCATTTCAGTTATCATGATTAAATAATGAAATATACCAATAAACCTACAGGCGACACCCAGTTTGGAAAGCTCTGTATTAGACTGAGCTCGTCCAAAAGTCCAGAAGGTAGAAAGCAAAAGCTAAGGCACAGATTTGTGAACGCAATAATCTGGAAAGGCCGAAACATATGTCAGGAAGATTATATAGATACGTGGCCCGATTCTTTTAGTGCTCATCCCGATACTAGTCTTAGCGCTTTAGGAAAACCATAGGGAAGGATGACTTGTCTCAATATAGGAGACTAGCCCATTAGCTATACGGTGTGTCCCCATTTCGAACACTCTGTCTCATTCATGATCTTTCATTGTATGCAGTCTCTTCACGATTTTACTTCTTTTGGGTAAAACAACTGTATTACTTTTTGTAGCAGTCTGATAATGTTCATTTTTTGATCATGACTAAACCATAGCATTTTGTTTTAATGCCGCTAGCAGTCTTAACCGCCACTTATATCTCAGCAAGCGGTATATTCTGTGTATTCTCCAATGCATGTGACACAGTTCTCTATTGTTAGATTTCGGAGTCTTGGGGACCAAGCCTGAAACTCTCCCAACGGACACCACGTTCAACGCTGTAAAGCATGTCTGACTGTGAAACGAGTGGACCCGGGTTCAAATTCTCGTTGGAACAAGTTAACTGGTTGAGGTTTTCCCGAGCTTTCCCTCAACCAAGTGAAGCAGAATTGCCGGATAACTTTCGCGTTGGATTTCGGACTTATTTCGCCATCATATTTATTTATTTATTCATTTATTAGTTAGTATTATAGTATAGTATTTTGATCTCATTGAATGGTTTCTTTTTGATCTCATTGAATGGTTTCTTCCGAGGTTTTCCCCAGCCGTGGGACTGAAGCCGGATGGTCTATGGCGAGTCTTCGGCATCAACCCCTTTGATTTGATTATCTGGTTGGGTTTTTCCGAGGGTTTCCCCAACTAAAAGGCAAATGTCTGGGTAATCTTTTGGCAAATCCTCGGACCTCACCTCATCTCACTACATATCGCCAAAATATTGTAAAAAATTGCACAAAATTGTAAAAATTATAGAAAATTACTAAATTGTAAAACTGTAAAAATTTGTAAAACTTGTAATTGTAATATTGTAAAATTTTGACTTGTTCCACATGTTAAAGCTTCATTACTCATGTAATATCTATGGAATGAAATAAATAAATGAAATGAAATTAAATGAAATAATAATAATAATAATAATAATAATAATAATAATAATAATAATAACAATAATAATAATAATAACAATAATGATAATATAATAATAATACATTATTCAGCGTGATAATTAATGCTCCTATATACACCTAATTGAACCGTTGAGCAAACTAAACATATTACATTTTGTCCGACAGAACAACAAAAATATTCTCCTTCTCAATCTTTACGAAACCACGTCTTACTGCTTGTAGAGACACAGTTTGTAGAGCGACATGATAACGCCACTGCTTGCCTTCAGTACGTGAATGAAATACACAGCAATGTACAGGAATCTCCTCGTACCCGTTTGAATGTCTGTGATTACACGATGTAATTACGACACCCGCTTTGGTCACCGCTGATGTACAGTCATTTGCGGGCCGCCACCGAACTTTGACCCCGTGGTATGTGGTCATTAGTTGCTGGTGATAGTGCTATCTACCGTGGGCTCTCCTCTGGGTTCGTGGTAGCTCGTGGGACCTGGATTCAGGGACCGCGGTTATGCTTACGCGGAAAGGTGAAATGATTATTTAGGCTGTAGGCGAGTTCGGAGACGTCCGCAGGGGAATCTGTAGCGTGGGGAATCTTAAGGCATGCACACCATTCTATAATGGGCCCAACCAAGAGGCCTACATGCGAGGGTAGTTCTGAGCCCGTGCGTAGGAGAACAACTAGAATGGATACCACATCCACTATAGTACACACGGTACCAACGCAGTCTAGTAGCCTACATACAGTCACGAAGCTTGAGTTGTTGATGGTACTAGGAATAATAGACTGTGCCGGTACTATTTCGCATTGTCTGTGATGAGACGATAGTAGCGATCCTAGTGGTTAGCAACTATCTATGTATGCATATTTACTACGTATTGAGCTTCGTGACTGTATATACTAGACTGTGATACCATTCTTAATTTTATTGCATATAAATCCAATGTCTAACCACTTTAGTCAGTTACTTGTATCAACTACTAAGTTATTTTTGGTTTCGATGATTTGATGATAGCGAGATGGTTTTTGGCGAGATGAGGCCGAGGATTCGGCAGATGTCTAACCATGACCCTCACATTACTATTCATTCATGACGTATTATTCTTCTGTTTATTATTCACTACTCCAAATGCGAAGTATTTCCTTTATATCAGTTATTCTCCAATTTTTCTTAATCTTATGCCACTGTTATGGAATTTTCCAAATTCGTATTCCCATTAAATTCAAAGACGACAGTTTTAAAATGCTAAAACATGTATTTATATTATTGTGATTATGAATACTGAGCATGTTTACCTTGTGTTTGCTTGTTTCTATCAAGTTACGTTGTTTGTTTGTACTTCCCTCAAGAAACAAGTGTTCATTGCGTCATACAAATGGAATGCTGCGTTACATAATGAGGATAAAAATTACATTATCGCACCGCTCTGTCTAAATTCACTGATTGGCTGTCTGCAAAAACTCGAGATATGACAGACTGTCAATATTAAACTGTATCAATTCGAAACAAATTGACTAGTGGAGACTGATTAATTTGGGATAAGTCGTCATAAATACAGACAGACAGGGTGACAGATGGCATGCTCAAAACAAATTTTAAGGTATAAGCGAAGCTTAGACTGTGTAATTTTCATGACAGTTCCAAGAAACGTTTTTTACATTTTCATATTTTATCTTTATATTTCGTATAACGATAAAGTAGAAAAATTTCCGGAGCTATGCTGCAAGTTCTAAACGCAGAACTATGTCTAGGGCTGCATAATAATTGAAAGCCATGAGTATTGGATTATACATTTATTTTGTTTTGTTATTTTCAGTTACAGTTTCCACAGGTATAGGTGGAATGAATTCTTGGACCGCATATAATGGACGATGATAGAAGTATGAGATGCGGCTAGTTTATCCGGCGAGGTCGAACGCGCCGATTTTTCACTCTCGCACTGCCTTCAACCGGGCTTCCGACGTAATGTGGTCTTCTCTGAATCCTTGTACTGTCGGACACCCTCTTAGTGAATTTCGCCGCGATCATATTTTGCTTGGGCATGTTTGAAATGTTTACTATTACTCACAAAAACTGAGTCTCGTAATTTAACTCGAGGATAAATAGTATTTTTATTAATTGATAGTGTTCTCTGTAAGCTAGAGAACGAGGTACTGTTCGCTTCCGTATCTCATTTTACACTGATGAAATCGGCTCTGACTCATACCACGGCGCCTCGCCGAAGTCTCGAAAGACGGCCATTTTTGCCACATCCTCCTCGCCCCTCACTCATCCGGTCCAACCGGTTTACATATTATTAAAAAGTGACATCTGTCATCTATCCAACTGTTAAATCATTAATGTAGCTCTTACAATTTCCGTGCAGTAAGCGTTTCAAATTCTTTACTTTCTGGGACATTCGAAACTCCGTACGTACTCCCTCACCCACATTCGGGGAAGGACTTAGTTCTACGTCAAAATCTTTTATCACTGTCCCCTCATTCCGTTTCCTTGCACATAGTTTTGAAGCATCATCATTGGGAAAGGTTAGATTGGTTCAATTTCTTTCAACCGAGCTTACATAAAAATAGATAGACTATCTACAATATTTACTGAGTAAAATGTACTACAAATTATACAGTTTTAGGAAGGAAGTCTGTCATATTTGTTCCACCTTGTTATAAAAATATTCGCTGTCCTCCACTTCCATCCCTTCACGTTTTAACCACTTAAGGATTTTTGCGCAGATCTTGCTATTAGTTTTTCATATGAAATAAGACGAAAATTGTAATGTCTTGGTTGCCTCGAACATTGCAGGACACTAACTCCTGCACTTAGGAATGATTTTCGAGATTCCAATGGACGTTTTCTTATAGGAATATATATGGTGCCATCTGTCCATTCAGCCATGTAGGTTTAAAGTTCCGATGAGTCCCACTAGAGTGTCCTACCAACCTTCAACGAAAGCGTTCTACGCCTCTTCACACCAAATACTAAATGTAGGCTACGTCAATCACAATACATCACACCTCACAGTTCTTTGTGAACATTAGGGGAGAGTCGGGTAGTATCGGACATCGGGTAATATCGGACAGTGAGTTTCTTTCATCTACCACACGATGATAGTACCTGAGTGACATGGTTAAGTTTCTGTGATGTCGTATAGAGAAACGTAACCATGTCATTCAGGTAGTACCATATGGTAGTAGATGAAAAAAACGCACTGTCCGATACTACCCGATGTCCGATACTACCCGACTCTCCCCTACTGAAATGAGGATTATGAATATTGAAATGAAGATTGGCGGTGGAATGATGGAGGAAGAAGAGAGAACCCCGAGAATACTTCTCAGAAATTCTGGCTTTGATCCAGCCATCATCGGAATTTGAACACGGGTCCGCAATCGTGAGTGCTCTGTCAACTGAACTATTAAGATGGCTATGAGCACATTACTTGCAAAGAAAAAAAATATATTTTTTAATTTACTTCAGAATAAATATACAATGAGATATAAGCGATACAGGTAAGATATACGTTTAACCCTAGATCATATATGTACCCGTGGGTATATATGATCTAGGGTTTAACCTAATCACGACTTTTCTAAAAACAGTGTTTGTTTTACTCGTAGTGACTGCATAACTTGAGGAAGTATGTTACCCATGACATCATTTGTTTTAATACCGTACATGTTGACATTATGAAGGAAATAAACAAAGCAAGTAACTAAGTCTTAGATATTGCAACATTACTTCACTACAAAAGGACACGTGTGTTTGCTAGTCAGTTTCTGTCGCACGCTTGGTTTAGCAATAAAAATGGGTGTTAATATCAAAGCGTCATTACTATATGATGGAGCTATTAACAGACATACATTTAACATTCCTTAAAGGTCACATTAATATGAGACGTGGCAAAATATTATTTTTCAAACTTCTTAGCTCTTCGATTGTAAAATCGTAGCCCTCATTCAGAAGCGTACACAGAGAGGACGGGCGAAGGGAACAATTAAGGTAAGCAAGCGTTCACTACATCGTATCGTACTCATCGGACGAATCGCACGGATCGAAAAAATTAAACCTTTGCTGTAATTGTTATGTAACCGCGTTCATTACATCGTATCGCACGCATCGGCTCTCGGTAAATCCGTCCACGTTTCTCGGAAGAGCAACTTTTCCAATGCGGGCGATCATGGTCTTCTTTAATAAATCAATTTTAATTGGTCAACTGTTACTATTATGTTGTGCCATGTTCAGTGTCGCGCAGACGGAAAACTTATTTCGCTTGTAGAAAACTGCGAAGAATTATATAATCTGAGGCATTCCCATTACAATAATCAAGTCGTTTCTTACATACATATATATTATGTAACCAATATCTCTTTCGTTTCTTCCTCTTCAATTAAGAAGCATGAAACAATTACAAATTCCTATTCGCTAACACTCATGATTAATAGACCTAACCTCAACACTCCTCTGTTTTCAGCAATGTCAGTATTGTACGTCATATGTTTTAAACAGCTGATAGAGAATTCGATGAGACGATGAAGTAGAGCCGATACAGTGAACGCACTGCACTTAAAATATCCGTTGCGTGCGATTCGTACGAGGAGTGCGATACGATATGGTGAACGCTTACCTTTATTGCTCTGAGTCCCAGGTCGTCAAAGAGGGCTAAGAGGGCAGTGTTGATAACAGTATTTCGAATTTTACTTAAAGTTAAAGCAATTCAGAAAACATTGACCTGCATTACTACAAGAATGCGAAGCTGTCTGTGGAGGTAAGAGAATCAAAACATGGTCTGCTCATTCAGCAAATGGAGAAACAAAGGAAACGGAAAAAGGAACAAGTTTGCAGATTAAATGCCCGAGAATGAAGACGGTAATGATATGGGACCTTCTGAAAAATTGAAATGCAATGTATTTTGTTATAATTGACCACACTGTTTTGGAAAATAATGAAAAGTATAAATCAATTTTGTAGAAAATATCTGTCACTCTTACAAGATGAAATTTTCAGCCAATGTAAGAAATTGTTTCATGTGTATGGAAATGTCTTAGCCTCTGAAATCGTTGATGAAATGATTAATTTATAAGCAATTCACAAAGAAAACTTTGGAGGTAATCGTGTGTCCAACTGAACTACCGAACAAGTTGAACAAAGAAAATTCCTCAGTGTGTGCGCATTTTTCGTACTCTTCCTGTGACCGTTGCAGAGAATGAGAGATCCGTCAGTGTTTTGGCTAGGATGAAAAATGTGCATAGATTCACCATGCGACAGATAAGATTTTCTACTTTATATATAAAATAAACTGGCCGGTGAACTTAGCTACGAAAGTACCATCAATTCTTTTGCCAACAAAAAGGCAACTAAAGACTTGATTGTATAGATCATTTATAAGAATTAAAAATAGAATTGTTTCTTTTTACTTATTAATAACAATATACTTTATTTTATTATAATAAATAAGAGTAAATATATTTAATTTCAATTATTATACATCAACTTTTACGTTGGGATAAACAAATTGATTTTATGTTTACAAGCATAAGAAAGACAATTTATAAATTCATAATACTTCGAAATTTTATAACTAAGGAGGCATTGAGAATAATATTTTTAGCTTTAGTACAATCATTAATACAATATGGTACAATAAAATGGGGTGGAGTAGCATCATCTCTATTTCATCTATTAATTTTATTACACAGAAGTTAATACAAATTTGTCTAACCAAAAATATACATTACCCAACAAATTTAATTTATACAGATTTTAAAGTATTAACTATTGAAGAAATTTATAAATATAGTTTACTAACTTACTACCACAGAAATCAAATAAAACATAAATCTAATCGACATAAATATCATACTCGAAGACAAAAGTCTACTTTCCCATTAATTGAGCCTAAATGTCATACAAGTTCAGCTCTTAAACATGCTGCTAGTTTCGGCCCAAGAATTTATAATAAAATTACAAACCATTTTTCAAATTTGAAATATTTTAAAATTGAAGCTTTTAAAAAAGACATTTATAAAATTATTCATGATATATAATAGTAACAAATGTTTTTTTTTTTTTTTTACCTTTTATTTCTGTCGACTATATTCATGCTTTTATTGAATATCACTGGCTTCTGTCTGATTCTCAATTTATATTAAATGTGTTTTTTACTCTCTTTTTTTCTCTTGTGTGTTATTTATTGGTTGAATTAAGTTACTTACTGTATTTAGTAAACTGTCCTTGTACATTTTATGTTATATTATTGGCTAAGACCACACCGTACACGAGCCTGACTCTTACGGTAGTGGCTAGAAACGTTTTTGTTTTATAATTTTAATTTGTACTCACTAGCTAGCTACCTAGTGAAATAAATTAAATAAAACTACGGGAAATTAGAATTTAATTTTTAAAATAACAGTTTCAATGTGGGAAATGTTTTACGAAAATGAAATTTGGAAAGCTATTTTATAGCCGCGTAGCTTTTATTTCTGACAGCCAATCACGTTGCAGCTCGGCTACATTTAAACGTGTCTTGTTATTGGCCGCTGATAACGTTATGCACTTCCACTGCTGCCACATTTAGTAATCAGCTGTTAATATATTGTCCTGCTCGGCGGCAAGCAAGTGTATGAAATGTGCAACAATGCGGCCAGCTTAAGACGTAAAAACAAAGTCCACCGCTGTGGTGTAAAGGTTAGCACGTCTGGCTATGAAACGAGTGGGCTTGGGTTCAAATCCTAATTGGGACAAGTTACCTGGTTAAAGTTTTTTTCCGGGGTTTTCCCTCAACAAATTGAAGCAGAATTGCTGGGTAATTTTCGGCGTTGGACCTCGGACTCATTTCGCCATCATTAATTCACATATCATCATCATTTACCGCGCGGCGTGATGTACTTGTCCAAGAACGCGGCCGTTCGGCTACCCAATCATTCATAAGAATAGGAGTTGTAGGCACAATAAGCCTCAGGCTGCAGTGTAAGTCTTCGGGTCCCTCCTCCGTACAAGAGAGAAAAAAAAGGCGTTGGATAGCATATTTGATTTTGAGGCTAAATGGTTTAGATAGACTCTGAACGTTAATTTCTAATCTAGAATAATTCCTAGATATGATATATTACGATTTACCAATTTCATTTCTCGGATCTTTATTCATATTTCCTTTATTTTTTTCTAGTGATAAAAAAAGTCAAAACCAGCAGCAGCACTAGCAACAGTACCAGCACCAGCAGCAACAACACTATACCAGTGCAAGATTAATGCAGTGTTTAAGCCCAATTACGATCATTTTTTTTGTAAACATTTTTCTTAAAACTCCGGTATAACTGTAACACAGGTACTGTTCTTAATGCAATGTTTAATACTATAGTACCATAATCTTTGTTGCAAATTTTAACTTAAAACACGGTAAAACTATAACATAGGTACTGCCCTGAATAAAATGTTTAAGTCTATATTACAATAATCTTTGCTGTAAAATTTAACTTAAAATACCGGTACTACTATAACACAGATACTGCCCTTGTGTACAAGTGTACTTTTCCACAAAATTTTTAAAGTACTTCTCCTCAACTTTGTTGTATGTTGGCCTCCACCATCATTTCATACAGATCTCTGCTAAATTCGTCCGCTGGCACTGAATTACTAGTTGAAGGTAGATCGTCAGACTCACTTCTTTCTATCAATTTCAAATAGTTTATATATATATATATATATATATATATATATATATATATATATATATATATATATATATACTTACTTACTTACTTACAAATGGCTTTTAAGGAACCCGAAGGTTCATTGCCGCCCTCACATAAGCCCGCCATCGGTCCCTATCCTGTGCAAGATTAAGCCAGTCTCTATCATCATACCCCACCTCCCTCAAATCCATTTTAATATTATCCTCCCATCTACGTCTCGGTCTCCCTAAAGGTCTTTTTCCCTCCGGTCTCCCAACTAACACTCTATATGCATTTCTGGATTCGCCCATACGTGCTACATGCCCTGCCCATCTCAAACGTCTGGATTTCAAGTTCCTAATTATGTCAGGTGAAGAATACAATGCGTGCAGTTCTGTGTTGTGTAACTTTCTCCATTCTCCTGTAACTTCATCCCGCTTAGCCCCAAATATTTTCCTAAGCACCTTATTCTCAAACACCCTTAACCTATGTTCCTCTCTCAGAGTGAGAGTCCAAGTTTCACAGCCATATAGAAGAACCGGTAATATAACTGTTTTATAAATTCTAACTTTCAGATTTTTAGACAGCAGACTGGATGATAAGAGCTTCTCAACCGAATAATAACACGCATTTCCCATATTTATTCTGCGTTTAATTTCCTCCCGAGTGTCATTTATATTTGTTACTGTTGCTCCAAGATATTTGAATTTTTCCACCTCTTCGAAGGATAAATCTCCAATATTTATATTTCCATTTCGTACAATATTCCCATCACGAGACATAATCATATACTTTGTCTTTTCGGGATTTACTTCCAAACCGATCGCTTTACTTGCTTCAAGTAAAATTTCCGTGTTTTCCCTAACCGTTTGTGTATTTTCTCCTAACATATTCACGTCATCTGCATAGACAAGAAGCTGATGTAGCCCGTTCAATTCCAAACCCTGCCTGTTATCCTGAACTTTCCTAATGGCATATTCTAAAGCGAAGTTAAAAAGTAAAGGTGATAGTGCATCTCCCTGCTTTAGCCCGCAGTGAATTGGAAAAGCATCAGATAGAAACTGACCTATACGGACTCTGCTGTATGTTTCACTGAGACACATTTTAATTAATCGAACTAGTTTCTTGGGAATACCAAATTCAATAAGAATATCATATAATACTTCCCTCTTAACCGAGTCATAAGCCTTTTTGAAATCTATGAATAACTGATGTACTGTACCCTTATACTCCCATTTTTTCTCCATTATCTGCCGAATACAAAAAATCTGATCAATAGTCGATCTATTACGCCGAAAACCGCACTGATGATCCCCAATAATTTCATCTACGTACGGAGTTAATCTCCTCAAAAGAATATTGGACAAAATTTTGTACGACGTCAACAAAAGTGATATTCCTCGAAAGTTACCACAGTTGGTTTTGTCCCCCTTTTTAAAAATAGGTACAATTATGGACTCCATTTTAATTCCTGTAAATACCATCTTTTAAAACATTATGTCAGCCTTACATAAATTACATACAATTATGTCGCCACTTACACAGACATACTGTTTTCCGAATTCCTCTACTCACTCTTCTACAGTCGCACTTGTTTTAGGCAGCTTTATTTCAGCTATTAGTGCATGATATCATAAACATTGCTAAACTGAAGCATACTGTACTTGTTTAGGAGTAAGGAATCTGTTTCAGAGTAACCCTGTAGTACGCGATTCTTGTGTTTGTGAACTGGATGTCTAGTGAAGGACATGTGACATAATATATATCCCATGCATACTTGTATTCATTCCAATGTTGTTGGACTAAGAAAACGGTCTTTAATTATGTAAGTATTATGTTTCTATTTTAAGAGTCACTTAGTATTAAATTAAAATATACTCTTTTATTTTGGAATCGACGCTGAAATATTTATGTTGTATTTTTTGTTAGACTACTTCATATAAAATATTCATTATTCAGAAACATTTAGCCAATAATTCCACCACTGACTTCCCTCCTTCCCACACTGAACACAATGCTCGCTGTCAAACATCTTACTGGTTGTTCTTGTGCTCGGGGAAGAAAGAGAATTTGTTGTTTACATCTTCCGACCATCAATGCAAATTGGACCTATGGATTGCAACTGCCACTCGTACATTGGGGAGAGAATATATTAGCATTTGTTTATACCGTCCAACCTTCAAAGCACTCGAGTTTACATCCAGGAGATTTGAAAATTCTTTTCACACTCGATCCTGTGTGTCCATTTTATTCCTTCCATAGCTGCTAAGATCCTGTTCCTCAGTGCTTGCAAATCTGCGGGCAGGAATCACATAGCCTATATGATGTTCTTCATAGCTCCACGTAAAGAAATCGCACGGAGTTAGTCCGGAGATCGAGGTGGTTAGCGATGTAGAGTTAAGATCATGGATACCGACGTGTCCTATCCAATGATATTAGATAACTTATTAAGAAATTTACGCACTTCCCAATTAAAAAGGGGCCGGTGTGCCGCCTTAGTAGAAAACGAAGCCATCGAAATCATCGTCTAGCTGTATAAATAGCCAGTTCTGTAACATGGGCCACGGACCTCTTCCCTTCCCCCACACTTTCTCTTCTACTATTACAAAGAACTTGCTAATTTCTTAGATAACAGCCCTGTAATATGAAAATAGGGGAACATAAATATATTGTAAATTCTCAGGGCTAACGGCTTCGAAGCTGGGTACCTGGTTCTAATGAAGTGCACTGGTAGCAATTTAAAACATGGGGGCATGAGATAATTACTCTGCCTACCATAAAAATTCACTTCAATTAAATCCCCAAGGTAAAAAAAAATATTTTAAAAATGTCAGAAAGTTACGGCCTTCCCGATGAAAATGGGGCGTGGCGCCGTAGAAGTGGAATGAACTCATCAGCATTAATGTCTAGCAGTAGAAATAACCAGTTTTATAACATGCCAAAGTAGGAGAGCCCAGTTACTGACGTTTCTGCAAAGAAGATGACATTGAAAACTTGAACCTTTTGATGAATCCCGTGACGATTGGCCCATTGATCGTGGGTTCTCTATACTCGCACGCTGTTACGATTCACTTTTCGTTTTAAGCAAAAATATTACTTCATTTGAGAAAACTGGGTGGGAAGCGAAAACATTATTTTTCAATTCTATTAGTCACCTAGGTACTAAAAGCTTTCCTAAAAATAAGTGATTGCCTTATATAACATGCGACACTTTGGCCTTGTTTTTTTAATCATCTAGTAAACACTATACAATCATATCTATGGATATATCCTTTTCATTTTCGTTTAAAATAAGTACAGAGTCCGACAAAAAATGTATACAGTCTTTAAGGAATGAAAACTATTTATTATGTGTTTCTATTACATTTAAATATTGATCACACATGTAGTACTGTCTTCAGTTAAGCACATGGTTACTTTAGATGTTCAAAATGTTCGCCGTTGGCATAACGCAACAATATTCCGATACGGTCTGACAAAGAGTGCATACATTTTTTTGGCGGACTCTATGTAATCTTTTTTTTAATTCCCCGTATAAAATTTTTGAAACCACTAATAAAAATTATTTCTACCTTCAGTTTTTTTTCAGTCTAAGATTTTATTATCTCCTCAGACGCTGAAGACTGTGAAGGCAGCAGCATTAAATCTATGTATCTTGAATTATTAAAAATGAATGTTTGTTATGAGTACCAGTGCATCGATTTTTATAAGAGGTCTGAAAGGCTGTACTTAAATATAGAACCTCTTCATTAACTATTAATATAATTACTTCAGAATTTTAGTAATTCTTAAATACTGATTGTGCAGGAGATTAAAATAAATGTAGACATGATTAGGCTACAACCCTAGATTATACAGAGTGTTTCCGAGGTTGTGTTACAAACTTTCAGGGATGATGGCGAAGGACACATGTATCAATTTGAGATGAGAAACCCTGGTCCGGAAATGACTGAGTCGAAAGTTACAAGCAAAAATAGTTGTGTGGAAATGAAATAATTTTATTCCTCTGTACACCTTATTTATGTGTATTTATCTGTACATCTTACACATAGGCTAACGTTGTTTACGTTGTCTACTTACAGTATACCATTCAGTGCGCTGTCTGAGGGATGGGGACAGGAAACTACACTAAAGCAATGCAGATAGCGTAATGTGTAACGGACATGGTCGGTCCTGATATGCACGTCTGTAGACAGCAGTGTATGTGTACAAGTTGCAGTGTCCAGTCGCTCAGTCCTAGTGAAATGAAGGAGTACACGAGGGCGGAATAAGCAGACCTAATTTTCGAATACGGATGAGCCAATGGGAACAGTAGACAAGCTCACAGATTGTATTGGTCCACGTACCCACGTAGGTGACACTACTGTTCCAAAGGTTAACGGAAGGAGGGCACGTGGTGCCAAATTACAATTCCATTTCCACACAACTATTTTTGCTTATAACTTTCGACTCAGTCATTTCCGGACCACGGTTCCTTATCTCAAATTGATACATGTATCATTCTCCATCATCCCTGAAAGTTTGTAACACCACCTCGGAAACACCCTGTATATATCCAGATTGCTCGGCCTTATAGATTTCTACGGTAAGAACTTTTGTCAGGTTTACTATGCTGCCATCTAGTTGTTACATAAGGAGTCACGTCATAACTCCCATTTGAATTGCATTAGCGACTGTACTTCCATCTCGTATTCGTTTACGGTGGACGGGTGGCGATCCTGGCGGTTGTTCTCTTTAAAGTGCTGCCGATTTTGACATAGGATGAGCAATCTGTTACATATATGATCTAGGCTACAACATAAGAAGATCTACATTATCTGAACTTGTGAAAAATTAATAAAACACATCTACTAAATCCTAACAATCCAAAAAACGAAAAGTTTGTCTTCTGATGTATGTGCACATAAATGATTTAATTTACATGTCTTCTGAATAGTACAGTTCAAGAAAATAAGCTATAAACGGTCGTATCGTTATCAACATGTTACAAAAACTGAATTGTTGCCGAACGTAAAATGTATAAAATATGTTTATTTTGACGTGGATATGTGTTTAAAATCTGTACCCTGTAGGAAAAATTGGGCAAGTAAAAAAAAGTATAGAATATTAGTTAATATCTCAAAAAATGAAACCGGTAGCTAAAATAAGAAAACTGACTTCTCTAACCGAAGGATAGAAGCACCTAACAATAGCTACTTCAAAGTCACGCGCAAATGCGGAAAGCGGGGGCAGCATTCGATATTTTTTGTTCTTTCGCGCTGAGTCACGCGTCTTCAAGTCAGTATATCTCCAGACTGCAACGTGATATGATGGTCATATGGATCTCAGACGATTCATTTCAATGAGATCTAACCAGAGAAAGCTAAATCTTAGGCATCTAAACGAATAGTGGAAAGTTGTGAGTGGGAATCCCGAAAAAGTACGTATATGATGTAATTAAAAAAGACAGTTTGTCATATTCTTTATAAATGCAAAAATAATAATTGAAAACATGTTCAAAATATTCTTTTTTCACTCCCTATAACATTTATATGTAGAGTTTCGCCATAAAATTAAAAATAGGAAAGTTACAAGCAGTGTTTCATATTCTAGACTCACCTTATGTAACAACTTTACAAGTAGGAAATTTTTAATGAAAGAAGTCTTATTTTTGTAGATGAATGCATTCAATACACAAGAACTAACAATTTCATTCTCTATAAGTCAATTGCATATTGATTTCTGAGAAGTGATAAATGATGTTGGTGTTTTGTGTACAATTCACGTTCCTCATTTCGCGATATGCATGTTTATAACACCTAAAAATAGGGAAATGCAATACGACCTTGGTTGTAGGCGAAGGAAACATTCCACTAAACTAAACCCACAATACACAGTTGTTATGTAATGTTCTAGAACTTACTCACTTGAGGCACCACATAACTTATTTTCAGTTACATAACGACACCGTTACACGAACAAGACAGCCGGCCTTACGAGTTGGAAATCGAGCTCAAATTCCAGTGAATATGAGACAATTTGTGGTGTAAGAAACATGCTGGGCCAGGATTTCCTGGGGCTCTGAGTGTATTGTACATCACTCATTCATAGTGTTCTGCCCAAGGGCAGGTCTTTCACTGCAAACCCAGCATTCTCCAATCTTTCCTATTTTCTGCCTTCCTCTTTGTCTCTCTCCTCATATGATTCACATATCTTAATGTCGTCTATCATCGGACATCTTCTTCTGCCCGAACTCTTCTCCCGTTCACCATTCCTTCCCGTGCGTCCTACATTAGCAGTTTCTTCTCAGCCAGTGACTCAACCAATTCCTTTTTCTCTTTTTGATCAGTTTCAGCATCATTCTTCCTTCACCCACTCTTTTCAACACAACTTCACTTCTTATTGTCTGTTCACTTCACACGTTCCATTCTTCTCCATTTCCACTTTACAAATGCGCCTATTCGTTTCTCTTCATTTCGTCGTAATGTCCATGTTTCTGTCCCAAACAATGTAACACTCCACACAAAGCACTTTATTAGTCCCTTCCTCAGTTCTTTTTTCAGAGGTCCGCAGAAGAGGCTCCTTTTTCTATTAAAAGCTTCCTTGGCCATTGCTATCCTCCTTTTGACTTCCTGGCAGCAGCTCACGTTACTGCTTATAGTACATCCAAGTATTTGAATCTGTCCACTTGCTCTACAGCCTCATTTAGAATTCACAAGTTTACCTTCTTTACTTTTCTTACTATGACCATGCTCTTCGTCTTGTTGGCATTTATCTTCATTCCATACTGCTCACAGCTGTCATTTAGCTCCTTAATGGCTTAGTATCATCTCCTCTTCTGCTAACAATGTGGTCATTAATTTTGACCATGTCTATTGTCTACCACTGTAGCGTAACGGTTTGGATATCCGATCGTGAAACGAGCGAGCACGGGTTCAAATCCTGGTTGGAATAAGTTACCTGGTTGAGGTTTATACCGAGGTTTTCCTTCAATCATTGAACTTCGGACTCATTTCGTCATCATCATAATTATTTCTTATCCAACGCCGGGAAAGCCTCAAGTCCTACAAGTAAAGGTCTTTCAATATCTTGGAATACACATATTGTTTCCTGCAGATTGCTTGATGCAGTTCGAATATAGGTTTTCAAAACATCGGAAATATCAGGGCACCTGCGAGATAGGCCTACCATGCGTAAAAATACAAATTTAAGAACAAAAAACAAAGTAAATATTTATTTATTTATTTATTTATTTATTTATTTATTTATTTATTTATTTATTTATTTATTTATTTATTTATTTATTTATTTATTTATTTATTTATTTATTTATTTATTTATTTATTTTAAAAAAGTGTGAAACAGTGATGATAAGTAGGAGAAAATTTCTCTTTTCGGATAATTTTAGTTATCCAAGTTATCGAATTTGAAAAGAAAGGGGAAAAGGAAAATGTGTATAATTTTGCCTGTATTTCGGGGAAATTTACGAGTTTAGAAGAAAGCGAAAAATGAATAATATTACCTAGACATCTCTGACAAAATAAAACTAATAATTAAGTTAAACAATAATTGCCTTAATTGTATAAAAATGTTACTCAACCAACTGCATTAGAAATTGTGACTTTTGACTATTATAAACAATAATAATTACTTTCAACTATATTTTCTTGAAATTTGAGTGTAACGAGTTATGAAAAAAGTTGAATAACAGTGAAAAATATTGCCTACCAAATCTCGGTCAAAATGTGAACATTTTTGTAAAACGATGGTACGATATTTTTTGGTTGTGGCACCCCGTTATAACATCCAACATCGAGGGTCTACATATCTACTTTATCACTAGATCGACAAATAAAGGGATACCTATATGTTAGATTCGTTGTTGCCAATTTTTATTATCTTGGTTACTGTTCTTGAGCAATATAAAGCTGAGAGGAAATGTACACTCTAAAATGGAATTTAAAGTAGGCTGGCCAGATTTTTTATGGTCCAGGAGGAGACATCGGAAATTTCAAGAAAAACTCCAAACGCTTACCTAGTCACACTCCGTTGAAAAGTGAAAGTAAATACATGTAACAATAGATACAATGATAGAACTTTACACACTAAATTCGTGGAGTATCTTAACGTTTTGAATTAATTGCATAAACACACTAACTCCTATATACAGATAATTATAGTCACTAAGAATTCAATTTCAATACTGACTCATGCATGGAAGTCTTTCGCATACTATTGTACACACTGAACTCTAACACACACATTTAGCAAGTACTTGTCTGAAGAATGTATCTTTTTAAGGATCTGTTCATTTCCATATAACTTCACATTAAGTTCTTCAAAGAGGAATGAAAGTTTGTTTTTACTTGTAGGTCTAACAAAGCTTTAACCGTTTCAACTTTCTTTCTTGACTTTTCATCAGTCCAACTGATGAATTACTGACTGAACGACACATGATTAAAAACAATATTTTGAGAAGATTTCCAAACGGAATATTTTTTTTTTTATTTTGAAAAACATCATACCACTTTTCACCTGTTGGTTTGTCACAAAATTTCTCTTTTGAACTACTTAAAAATGGATGCCGCGGCAGTTCTAACACTTCTGCGCAATGCGAATGCTAAGATGACCAAAGACAAAGATGCTATTTTCTTCTTGTAGAGTGCAGAATATTTCATACTGTGCTCACTGGTTCTTCTGTCTGATACTAAGAAGCGTTCAGAAATGTGCATGAATCGCAGCAGTTCCATCATGATCCTTGAATATTTACGTGTAAAATGTTATTGAAACAAAAAAAAAAAGCTTCTGGGAACAAAAATTAATTTCTGGGGACAAAACCAGGACATTTGGTCCCCGGGGACAGCAACTCAAAACCGGGGACTGTCCCTGGAAATCGGGGACGTCTAGTCAGCCTAATTTAAAGTGTAACGAAAGAGAATTTGTTTCGAAAGGACTTACTCTCACTGGTGTAAGGCCGATAATAAAGTGTGGTGTCAATACGAGAGCAGATACAACCAAACTAAACATCTCATGAATACAGCGGAAATGAATACTGTAAGTCACGAGCCATCATAGGCAAAATAAGACTGAATAGAATTAGAAACCAGGATGTGAGAGGAATGTGATGCTATCAATGTTGAGACAGAGAATAGAATGCTCACGTGGACAGGGCCGACAACATGAGACTAAGACTTGGAGGAAGAAGAGGAGTGGGTTGACATTAGGAACAATGAAATGAGGGGGACGTGACCATAATGAACTAGGCTTCGTATTCCAGCTACATATAAACTGGAATGAGGTTGCCTGATTCGAAGTATATGTGACGTCACAGCGCATGTACAGGTACATTCGTATACAAAATAGTTACACATCCTCTGTCCTCTTCATCTAGAAAGTGGAAATCGGGACGCAGTCATAGTGAGTTGTCTTATCGATCACTGTTCTTACTAGTCGTATTATTTAAACAACTACATATTTGTGGCTGATTGAAGGTTCGTTGCAGAGGTAAAGTGCCTTAGGTAAGACGCTCAAGCGTGTAATATTGCAGGGAATAGTGAAAGATATTTGAACTAATATTTTCACTATCAATATAGACAACATATAAATTGTATAAGATGAACGTAAAAGGGACAAAACAGTGCACTGAAAGACACTGCAATACCAAAAGGTGCAGAAAGTGTGTTGAACGTAATCCAAAAGAACCAGTACCATAAAAATCTGAAAATTATGAAGATATTAACTCGACGTTAGCATAGATTTGTGTAGCCTACCATGATGTTCAGTGCCAACATTCCAATTAATAAATTCTACATTTTAGGGAATTTCTATAAAATTACATAGAAAATTAGTGGGTTATCAATAATGAGCGACATATGCAATATACTAATGAAACACGAAAAAATATCAGACAATAGAAATATCCTGTACTACATCATGCACCAATAATGTCATGTGTTATTGAAAGAATTTCTTGCAATATAAAATCATTTCCAAGTGACATCCGCAAATTTTCAAGTTCCGTAACTTACGAACGCACGTTATTATCCACTGCAAAGATCACGACGAAAATGAACATCACGTCCCAAGAATGTGTTTACTAGCATAGTTTCAGATTGTCGGAAGTTGACTGTACTCCACGAACACGCAGCAACAACGTGTTTGTTTATATCCTTATCCGTTGCATTTCCTGTGTTCGGCGTACTATATAGGCTACCCAATGTGTCTTTAACTTGAGTCTTTAGGTAGCTGGAATACGGTGCCTAATAATGACAGACTTCTGTTTTTAAATATCTCAGAGTCTGAAATTTTTGCTTGAAGAGCTTCTCGTAGAGGTAAATTCATTTCTCCGACATAAAGGATTCTGAGAACACACTGTCTACATTTCAGTTACGAGTTCATCTTGTGCCACAAAATGAAATTGATAGGAAAAAAATCGTTATTTTCAATTTGGAGTAAATAGCCAAATTGTTACTCTTTTCAAATTAGCTTCATTAATGTTACCGAATATTATTTTGTTTGATGTGAATTATTCGTGAATGAATTGACTGGTAGATACTGAATATGAACAAAAACCGTCCAAGAGTTCGAGAGAAATAACTGTAAACAGACGGACGGACATACGTACGTACAAACAGCAAGTCTAAAATCATGCTTCCGGTAACTACAAAAACGTGTACGTATTTTGATGATTATCTCGAAACAAAGAAATATGTTACTTGTGGCCAATGCTGTCAGGAGGCCATACGGGGCCATACATCGTATGGGAACCTACAATTTTTTTAGTTAATCGTATGGGGTAAAGAAAATGTTGTCTGTACAGAGCCATACAGCATGTGGGTGCCTACGATGGGCTACATGGTATATTGTTTAAATCAAGCTGGTTTTACAATTAAAATATAAAGCAAACCAATTTCTTTATTTCTTCTTTAATATTAAAAAAATCATTAAATGACAATCGAAGAAATAGAGAGAGGAGAGTAAAATATATTTCAAGGGAGAAAACAAGGGGTGGGGCGTAGAGCCAAGAGAAAAATTACCATGACAGCACTGCTGGTGGCAATACAATTACATTCTCTTCACATAAAAGGAAAGAAAAAGAAAATGGCACTCCACATTCACTTGATTACAATTTTTTTTCTAAGCCCCACTTGAACTATAGAAGAGACTACTCAGAGACGATAACTTGATTTATAAATCAAGTTGTCGTCTCTGAGTAGTGAAGATAACAGAGAATCAACAAACCAATAAGGATAAATTTCACTCTGCATTTTCTACGTTTGTAGCGGTGGTAATACCATGTAATCAATAGAGGAATAAGGAAATATAAAATAACTTAGGATCTATATATAAATAAAAAAAAGTTACGGGGAATTTAAGGAAATCCCAATGATTACATAAAACGTCTATACTGGACTTCCAATATAATAGTTGCTTTCTTCAACATTGTAGTGTATTTTACTTGATATTCATATATATTAAGGTAAAGTGTAACCCATGGCAACAGGCCAAATCGGCCCAGAGAGTGGTGAGAGGTTAAGGCTCTCAATTTTACAATCGAAGAATTTTTCATGAATCAAAAATTAAATGCTAAAAAAAACCACACTGTCAATTCTTTTTTTAATTGTATGTGCTGTATTTCGACAATGCTGTATAAAATCTTGAATTAAAAGTTTTGTTCTTACTATATTGCATTGATTTTTATGCAAGAAATTCCGTGTAGGATTCTCATGGGGCCTCCATAAATTTAGTTGGTTGGTTTGAAACGTTTCTTTCGAAAAACGTTGGTATATTTCAATCAAAATGTCTCTGGCGTAGAAAGGAAGAAAACAATTTGAAATTTATTTAATTCGAGATCTTAGATAATTCGGTTTTGTTTAATGGTACCTTCAACTTCGAATTAACCGAATTCGACTATACTCCTTATTTTATATAAACACCCATTAACTTGTACTAAAATTATTTTCATGTGTATAATTTCCGTATAAATTGAATCATAGACACAGAATATGAACAAAAACAGTGCAATAGTCTACGAGAAATTACTGCACATAGACAGACAGACATACGGTGTACTCAAAACCACGTTTCTGTATCAGATTTGCTGAAAATATTACTTTCGCATACCTACATCTGTAATCGGTATTTTGTCACGCTATAATTCCCTGTCTTTAAATTTTGTATAATGAGAAAGTGAAGACAGTTGAGAGAAATAATTGAATATTATTTTTGTGAGTAAGAACGTCTAAGTGTTTGTAGTTAGTGGCAAAACAAATACAGTAGCCATCTTACATCGTCTTCAAAGGGTAAAGATCATAGTACAACTTAACATTCAAAAGTGGCTCGTGAGTAAATAAAAGAATGGAAGTTTTAAGTGCAATATTGACAATGCACTGTATGGAGTCTATAGTTTTGCGTTTCTTTGATTGGCCAAGAAGCGTGGTATCGGGGCATGCCATTGTGAAAGAATAAGTATGTCCATAATAATAATAATAATAATAATAATAATAATAATAATAATAATAATAATAATAATAATAATAATAATGTTAAAATAAACTTTTGTCACAATACAAGGACAGCAGCCTAAGTACAATAAATTTTATCTTGTAAATGATGTTAGTAATCTTATAAATGTTTTGAGTGTGCGATAGCCTTGCACTTATGGTGTAAGGTTGCAAGTGGAGAGGTCGCGGGTTCGATTTCCGAAGTAGTTACGGATTTTCCCCATTTATCTAATCCTTCTGATCACAATACGGTCCTGGGGTTCACTCAGCATCTAACAGAAATGAGAACTAAGAGTGTTTTCTTGGGTGTAAAGGCGACAAGCACAAGCACGACTTAGGCCTACATACCTACTGCTGCTAATGTTGATTGTCTACAAAAATGAGAGTCATAAACTATCGCTATCCAATAGGTTTCCATGGACTGTAAAATTTATCTTACTTACTTACTTATGGCTTTTAAGGAAGCCGGAAGTTCATTGCAGCCCTCATAAGCTCGCCATCGGTCCCTATCCTGAACAAAAGTAATCCAGTCTCTATCATCATATCCCACCTCCCTCAAATCCATTTTAATATTTTCTTCCCATCTACATCTCCGCCTCTCCAAAGATTTTTTCCTCAGGCCTTTCAACTAACACTCTATAAGCCCTTCTGGATTCGCTCATATGTTCTACATGCCCAGCCCATCTCAAATGTCTGGATTTAATGTTCCCAATTATGTCAGATGAAGAATACAATGAGTGTAGTTCTGTGTTGTGTAACTTTCTTCATTCTCCTGTAATTTCATCCTTCTTAGCCTAATTTTTTTTCTAAGCACTTTATTCTCGAATGCCCTTAACCTTTATCCCTCTCTCAAAGTGAGAGTCCAAGTTTCATAACCATACAGAACAAAGCGTAATATAACTGTTTTATAAATTCTAACTTAGTCTTTTTTTTAAGCAGATTAGATGACAAAAGTTTCTCAACCGAATAATGGCAGGCATTTCCCATATTTATTTTGCGTTTAACTTTCTCTCGAGTATCATTTATATTTGTTACTGTTGCTCCAAGGTACTCGAATATTTCTATCTTTTCAAACGATAAATTTTCAATTTTTATATATCCATTTCGTACTATATTCTGATCACGAGACACAATCATATACTTTGTTTGTTTTTTTTCGGGGTTTATTTCCAAACCTATCTCTTTACTTGCTTCAAGTAAAATTTTCGTGTTTTCCCTAATCTTTTGTGGATTTTCTCCTAACATATTCACGTCATCTACATAAACAAGCATTCTATGATAAATGTGGGGCTAAATGGTACATTTTAATGCCATGACATTGTATCTTGTACACTTTACGGAAAGTTTCTAATTTCAAATGTGCATTGCTATTGCACGTGCTTGAGCAATTAATAATAATAATAATAATAATAATAATAATAATAATAATAATAATAATAATAATAATGTAAGGGTATTATTGTTGAATAGCAATTCACGTGGAACAAAGTGAAAATCATACCACTAATTACTGGTTCAACTGAGAATAAATCGTATTCACTACTTTACTTATCTCAAAGATAACTGCAGAAAACAATATTACAGAGTCTTTAAAGAGAGCGCGTACTACGACAATGTGTACTTTTAAAATTTAATTTGAGTTTTGTACAGACCTATCTAAATATTGTTTTGTGAATAGGTTTTATCAAAAGAGATATATGATTCCAAAGAACTTTACTACTAGTAGCGAAACATGCTCTAGAGTCATGGAAATAATAATCCGCTTTAAAGAACTGGGTACCTTGAAACCGTTCCGTCCTAACACTTGTGAGAATTCTGAACCACCACTGGATAGTTTCTGGTCTTGTGATATCCATGGCATAAGTCATCTGCGTTTGACAACACAGGGTTAAAACAAGAAAAGGAACACTCGCCCAGTTAATTATGGAAGGGAGAAAATTTCCAGCTATTAGAAATCGAACCCAGCTCTGCTAAATCTGCAAATTAAACACTACAGCCTAAGTCACAAGAAAGGAATAATCATAACACAATGAAAACAGTTACGTCCTTTAGTAAATCCATGTTTCAGATTTAAATAGACCTATGTGTAAACGCAGGTGAATTTTGTGTCGAATGTAACAATTTTAGCTTTAAGTTAGTAAATATGGACTGGAGAATCTTCTTGAATCATACCACAACAGACTAAGAACTCTCTGGGTGACTAAGCACAACAAGGTTGGCACGGTACAATGGCTTTAGTCGTACTTCACTGATGGACCTCTTGCCCGAATGCTGACTGGAGGATTCGAGTTAGATATTTACTAGTAACTTAAGTTTGTAATAATCTTTATCGTTGTGAAATAAGTTTAGTAACTGAATCTCATCGCTGTCCCTTCTCCCCCCTCCTCCACACACGCCACTCACTCACTGACACACGTACGTGCGGCTGACACTTGGATCACGTATGTACACAGGTAACACGCGCCTTCAGGTGCTCTGTGACATCACCAGCACCGACTGAAAGCCTGCACTGTGTTCATTGTGAGGCATACCTCTGCGATGATTCCTGTTGGCGCTGTGCCCCGACGCCAGCGTCGCGACGAGCGAGGGGAACAGGAAGGAATTCTCTATAGCCTGCACGCAAAATACGCACACGGAATTCCCAACTCGTCTATTCTGCGATTGACTGGGCGCTGGCCCCTTCCGAACCGCGTGGCATGCCTGCATGCATCAGGGCTGCCATCTCGGCGCTCGCCTTCCCGCCGCGCCGCCGTTGTAAGGTTACTCATGTTTCACAGAATGGCTCTCGCTTTCGACGCAGATTTGAATTAAAATCACTATCCCTTTCCAAAACGAATCATATCACATGACCGGTTCTGTCTCCATTTGATTCTGCTAAGAGTGATTAACGTCGCATTTGAATTACAAGGACTGTTCAGAGGCGGACATTAGATGACAAGGTGATTATATAAATCACAGGTGAAAGACATATTCCGAGAAAACATATCTCATATCCTGTTCATCCAAAAAACCTATGGATTTCGTCCAGAAGCGAAACACATATATCTTTGGTAGGGAGCGTCAGCTGATTGACTATGCTACGCCTGGATCAAACTATTGTTTCTTTCTTAAGAAATAGTTAATTGTTTAAGCTACGATAGGCTCACAACATGATCCATTTTGTGAGAAGCATAAGCGGAATCCATGGTTTCATTTCGTAAGAAGCATCAGCTGACTAACTACTACTACAGGATTAATAAATGGTTCCGTTCGGTAAGAATTGTCAGCTAACTAAACTACCGCAGGATCAATTCATGGTTTCAATTGATAAGAAGCGTCAGGTGACTAAACTACGACAGCATTAATCCGTGATTTCCTTTGGTAAGAATTGTCGCTAACTAAACTACGCAGGATCAATCCATGGTTTCAATTGCTAAGAAGCGTCAGGTGTCTAACTAAACTACGACAGCATTAATCTATGATTTCCTTCGGTAAGAATTGTCAGCTAACTAAACTACCGCAGGCTCAATCCATGGTTTCAATTGATAAGAAGCGTCAGCTGACTAACTAAACTAGGACAGCATTAATCCATGATTTCCTTCGGTAAGAATAATTGTCAGCTAACCAAACTACCGCAGGCTCAATCCATGGTTTCAATTGATAAGAAGCGTCAGCTGACTAACTAAACTACGACAGCATTAATCCATGATTTCCTTCGGTAAGAATTGTCAGCTAACTAAACTACCGCAGGCTCAATCCATGGTTTCAATTGATAAGAAGCGTCAGCTGACTAACTAAACTACGACAGCATTAATCCATGATTTCCTTCGGTAAGAATTGTCAGCTAACTAAACTACTGCAGACTCAATCCATGGTTTCAATTGATAAGAAGCGTCAGCTGACTAACTAAACTACGATAGCATTAATCCATGATTTCCTTCGGTAAGAATTGTCAGCTAACTAAACTACCGCAGGCTCAATCCATGGTTTCAATTGATAAGAAGCGTCAGCTGACTAACTAAACTACGACAAGATTAATAAATGGTTACCTTTGGTAAGAATTGTCAGCTAACTAAACCGCAGGATCAATCCATGGTTTCAATTGATAAGAAGCGTCAGGTGTCTAACTAAACTACGACAGCATTAATAAATGGTTCCCTTTGGTAAGAATTGTCAGCTAACTAAATTACCGCAGGATCAATCAACCAATCTCCGAGAAGAACCCTCTGCAATGTCTGTTTTTTCCACCATAACTTCCACACCCAGACCTGAATCAAACCCGGTCCGTCTAGATCAGGCCTGCACAAACGGCGCTCACTGAGCGCGGCAGCTCCTTCGGAGCGGGAGAGTCGTCTAACAGCTTGCCGGAAAGGTACGTCGGAATGACGTAGGCCTGTTATGGGTAGAGAATAGTTTATGCAGCTATCTGGTGTAGTGTGTATTATCAATGGCTATTTCAAATTTGCCTATCTATGGCTACATAATGGAGGAATCTAAAAGACGGAAAGCAAATTCTTTGAACATTGCATGGGAAAATGCGTATTTTTTCACAGCAGCTGCCACAAAAGTTCGAAAGAAAGAGGAAAACATAAAATAATGCGTCATTGCTAGTCCACACATAGAGATACGATGGTTTTGTTGGTGAAAATCGCAGTGAAATGGCACAGGAGTTGAAAGTTGCATTATTAAATGAGGTAGGGTACGTTAGAATTTACTATTCTTCAACAATTTAAATATCTCTCTTCAGGGAAAAGGCCAGCTCATTGTTGTATGTTGAATAAATTACGGGATTTCAGTCGTAAACTTACTTTTCGTAAGTCAGTTTCGGGAAGGTAATATGGCTCACTTTCCAACGATAGAAACTGCTCGTGATGAAGCCATGTTAAACGATTATGTGCAAATACAGTATTAATTGAAATTCAAAATGAATTTAATTCTACGTTCCAAGATCTTGTCTTAATTGGAAAGAATTTTAAAGTTATCATAATAAATTACTTTAACACCAGTTGAAACAGTGTCATACGATGTACAGCTTGGACTTATTGATCTTCATTGTGGCCTAAGGGCTAAAGACCGTTTGAATAATACTACTAGTCTGGTTGAGTTTTACAAGACTAAACCTCAGCAATAATATCCACGATTACACAAGCTGGCTGTGAAAATGATTGCTATGTTTGGCTCAACATTTGTATTTGTGAGCAACTGTTTCTATTATCAACTTCAATAAAGGCAGACATCTAACATCTGTAACTGATATTTCATTACGATCAGTAGGGACTGTTCCTTTCAGCTGCCAACAGCATAAAACCCCGTTTTGATGTACTGATAAATAAAAATATAACAAAATGATATTGTATATTTAAGTAGCTATAAAGTTTCTATTATTTATATGAAATCAATATTTCTTTATTCATTAATAATAGTCCAAGATAGTTTTGTAAACACTGAATGGGAATTCATTTCATGAACACTCATACTAGTACTTTTGTGTACATTTTGTACGAGATCACCCCTTCTTCCAGTCCACCCTTATACAGAGCGCAGCCAATATCTACATTACGCTCTCGAGCTGTGAGCCGACTCGGAGAGCGCAAACCTTGCGCAGGCCTGGTCTAGATGGAATGCCACATCACGCGGCAGAAAATGTCTTACTGAAGACGAGGTTTAGTATGTAAGATTCAATATTACGATGAGGAAAAACTGTGGATAGAGCTATATCAGTATCAGGCACTCGACGCCAGTTATCTGAACGACCTCCAGTTTTATGACATTTATTTTTCAATAAGAAGCGATAAAAGCAGATTGCTGCTATAGGAGTTTCATTTCTCCGTGCTTCCCCCCCCCCCCCCCGAGACACTACACTCCCTGTGAAGGATTGCAATCCACAACCACAGCTGAGCAGAATCATAATCGCTTTCTTATTGACACCATTATTACTTATTAAAATAGGAGAAATACTGAGCCATGTGTCAATAAGAAAGCGATTAATAAATGCTTCCCTTCGGTAAGAACTGTCAACTAACTAAACTACTGCAGATCAAGCCATGGTTTCATTTGGTGAGCAGCACCAGCTTGCTGGCTGAACTACGACGAGATTAATCCTTAGTTTCCTTCGGTAATCATTGTCAGCTAATAAACTACGACAGGATCAAAAGAAAGAAAACACAATTTTACGAAAAGATTTATTGGAACAGATCCAGCAATTTTTTTAGGTAGGTATTTTTAAGCATGTCCCCACCAATACATTTGTCATACCATGGGATCAAATTTTGTAGTCCTGTGTCGTACAAGTCTGCCGTCTCGGATAAGAATCAGTGTGTGACAGCCTCTGCACCTTTGCTGGCCTTCTATGCCCGAAGTTGCGGCTTCGATCCCGGGCCAGGTCGATGGCATTGAAGTGCGTTTAAATGCAACAGGCTCATGTCAGTAGATTTATTGGGATGTAAAAGAACTCCTGCGGGACAAAATTCCGGCACACTGGCAACGCTGATATATAATCTCGGCAGTTGCGAGCGTCGTTAAATGAAACATAACATTTTAAATTTTTTTAAGATGTCTCTATTGAAGAAGATAGCTGTGCAAGTGTGTTTACGATCCTGACAATGTTTCTTCTTTTCGAGACGGAACTTGTTTCTACCCAGTTATCTATGTTCAATGGTTGTGTAGCTTTTATTTTTTTTATTTTATTGGGTTATTTTACGACGCTGTATCAACATCTAGGTTATTTAGCGTCTGAGTGAAATGAAGGTGATAATGCCGGTGAAATGAGTCCGGGGTCCAGCACCGAAAGTTACCCAGCATTTGCTCGTATTGGGTTGAGGGAAAACCCCGAAAAAAACCTCAACCAGGTAACTTGCCCGACAGGGATTCGAACCCGGGCCACCTGGTTTCACGGCCAGACGCGCTGACCGTTACTCCACAGATGTGGACTGTAGCTTTTAAAAACGTCCTTTTGTAGACGTAACTTTTTTTAAAATTTAAATTATTTTTTATTTAATGACACTCGCAACTGCAGAGGTTATATCAACGTCGCCGGTGTGCCGGAATTTTGTCCCGCAGAAGTTCCTTTACATGACAGTAAGGGCCTGTCGCATTTAAGCATACTTAAATGCCATCGACCTGGGCCGGAATCGAACCCGCAACCTCGGGCACAGAAGGACAGCGCTCTACCGACTGCGACACGTAGGCCGACCATATCTTCCTTTCTTTTATATTTTACTCACTTTCTTCCTTCTCTCTCTGTGTTTTGCTTTTCCTGTTTCTCTTACTTTCAATTGGTCCCCCCTTTCTTCTTTCTTTCTTTTTTCCTTTCCTTTCTTTCTTAATGATCATACATTACTTTCTCGTTATTAGGATTCCACTGCATTCCTGAACTTCGCATAAAGAGAACGTAAACAGCGGCGCGGAGTGTTTTGTCACCCTATCCAACGTACAAAATCTTAGCTTGGGTTTCAACTGACCTCCTGTAGTGACTCAGTCCGTATAAATAGCTGCGCAATTTTTCATTAGTCCGATCCGGTGAGTTGGAATTGATTCACCGTAGCGATGATTCGAGTATTTTAACGAAGCAGCAGCGATGACTGCGTCCACGAACAATGTCCTAGTTGGTCGTCGGGTCGCCGCGCCGGCGTCTGTATTATTCTTAGATCGGCTTCAAGGTTGCCTCAAACTAATATAAAAACAAGTGCATTTTATTTGTGAATTATATTGGGCATAACGCAACCATGGCGACCGAGCCAACATGTCGCTCAGCGCTAGCCACTGCACTGCTCCAATGACGAGCCCAATCCACCCATTACCACCACACTACTAATATGAAGTTAGTAGTATTTCAGTTAATACTGTTATACACGTAATGGAGCTTGAAGTTCAAATAGATATTGAAACATATACTAACCTCCATTTTCTGGGAAATGGTCACACAGAAAATATTAAAATCTGTATTCACAACTAAAATATAACAAATAGACTATAATCAAATTTTGAAAAATAAAATCACAAAAGTTACTATCTATAGTAATCTCAGACCTCGAGTGACATTTGTTAGGACTATTTCGTGAATAAAATAAAAATGTAAATAATATATCCCTAAAATTCGCTCACAAAATGTTAATAATTGTATATTTATGAATAATTAACCTATTCAGACATTGTGAAGTCGAAATAGATGAATAAAGATTACTTCAATACAGAAATTGAATGTTATTCAGTAATGCCAATTGAGAAAAGCGAAATACAGGTTTGAAAATGTTAATAATTACATGTACTGCGCTTTTCTCTTGTTATTATAACAGAAATACGTTTTCATTATCTTCTGAAATCATAATTTAAACATTTTATTGTATAATTACAAACAACCTGATTAATACCACAGTCTACTATATACAGTCGCGAAGCTCAATATGTAGTAAAAATGCAAACATGGGTAGTTGCCCACCACTAGGATCGCTACTATCGCCTCATCATCACAGATATCTCCTAGCAGATGACAAAATATGTTACACTTTCGTTGTCGTGTTTTTTTGGAAAAATTAGCACCTTCCTTCCATTATTGAAATTTTAAATGGATAAAGTTCATTTATTATTTTAATGAAGTATATTAAATTCCACCATAAACTCGAAGATACCTGCAAGAAATAGGTTAATATTATTTTTGTTTGTGCAAAACGAACTGAAATTTACTATAATCGCTTCACTCATTCAAGATTATAGCGATAATGAACTATGAAACCAATAAATATTAATTTGCATTTCCCTTTACAACAATAATATAATAACAATAATAATGGAAATATGAATTAATGGGAGTAACTTACGTGTACCGGTACTTGTAGTAGTTAACAAAGTGGGATGAGGTTAAGCAATAATAATCACACCAGAATTGGAAATAAAACATGATCAATAAATTTTATTGTAACAGACTTACTTTTCCTACGTCTCTAGTAAAGTAACAAATAAAAATAACAACAAAATTAACAGCTATAATTAAAAACATATCCTTTGAAAAAAAAAAGTAGGCCTAAGTTGTCTGAAAATGTACAATTATTCAAGGAATCAGCTGATACAGACGTAGAATTAGTGCAAAGCGTTTGTTTCTCAGCTGCAGGTAATAACAGAACAGGTTTATTTAAAACATCAAATAAAGTTGGAACTGCATTCCAGATTATTTTTTTTTGTTTTCATTCATAAATTGTGTGTTTTCGAAATGAAGAGAGCAAAACTTTATATTATTATAAAGATATGCTTCATTCTTTGTCATTAGATCTTCCCTCCTGCTGTTTATTAACCACTTTTTGCATCTATAAGTAAAATAAGAAATAGATGTTAGGATTTTTCTTCACGAGCATCAATGTGAAAAACGCAACGACCTAGCACTCGATGGAAATGCGACTCAGTCCACTCTAAATCCAAAGTCGACCGTGGACAGTCTATTGTTTCTAGTTGCTAACCGCTTGGAGCGCTTTATCGCGAGATTTGCAAAAAAACACCTCAAGCTTCGCGACTGTATATAGTAGACTGTGTTAGTACATTAATTAAATGAACAATTGTTATGAAGGAATGTCATTTTCTTTGGATGCAATGGTCATGGAATTAGATGATGAAGATGTAGATGTGGAAATAGGATTTCGCACTTTATTTAGTACAATGGATTCATGCTCATCAATTTACGTGGAAACAATTGGCGACACTGACTAAACAAAAGAACGAACGTGCGATAAATTGATAGTGATAAATCGAGTTGCAGAAATTATCGCGATGTATGACTGTGATTGGTTGGAATTCAAAATTTCATTACACTTCATTGGCCGAAAATGGAATGACGTCATATAAACGAAATAATCGTTTTAAATTCGTTATTTATTAACTCTATAACAATTGTGTTTATAATTAAACAAGATAAGACTGTTAGAACAAGATTTAAATTTTAGTTACGTATCTAGGTTTCGGAATGGTTCTTAGATTTGGACCATCACTTTGAGGGAGGAACAGAGGCCATACGTGTTCGAGAATAAGATGCTTAGAAAAATATCTGGGCTAAGAGGGATGAAGTTAAAGGACAATGGAGAAAGTTACACGACGCAGAACTGCGCGCATTGTGTTTTTTACTTAACATAATAAGAAACATTAAATTCAGACGTTTGAGATGGGCAGGGCACCTAGCACGTATGGGTGAATCCAGAAATGCATATAGAGTGTTACTTGGGAGACCTAAGGGAAAGATACCTTTGGGTAGGCCGAGATGTTGATGGGAGGATAATATTAAAATAGATTTGAGGCAGTAGGGATATGATGTTAGGGACTGGATTAATCTTGCTCAGAATAGGGACCGATGGCGGGCTTATGTGAGGGCGGCAATAAACCTCTGGGTTCTCTGAAAGCCATTTGTAAGTAGTGAAACCTATCTATACGGATACCCCCAAGATACCGACACTCCTCAAATACGGACAGATTTTTATGTCCCAACTGAAATAATGTAGAAATAATGATAGATTTAACTCTCGTTTACGGATACTCTCAGACGTGGACACGGACAGCTGTTTCATAATGTTAAAACTTGCTTTACCTCCTGACTGCGGACAGAACATGGATTTCAAGACCTAATGTGTTACAAAAATGTAAAATTTAGTATAGAAATTCCTTAACATGAAAGAAGACAATAAGGGTCTCGTAGGCTACCACTAGCCCAGCCGGCTACTCCATGTTAGCTGGAATCGGGTGGATAAACAGAGTCATAAAATTTAACCTGTCTGATGGGTCCAAGGTTTCCGCGATCGTGAAATTGTATTCGACACATGCTAGGGTTAGTAGGATTATTCTCTTCACTTCAGTCAGTTGTTCTGTTTCGAGAGACATGGCACCTGAACGTAAAAGTTAGGCCTAAGTTGAAAACTTTCAGTAGGCCTACTGCATAACTGTAGACGCAGAATAAAATTTCCTGGCACAGTACTCTATTTTCCTTTTTCGGTCTTATCTACTATAGTTCAAAGTTGCAATTTACTGTAATATACTGTATTTAGAATTAAACTACAGTAATACATTTCATTTAAAGCGTGAAGGGATGCATAATGCATACAAGGGTTGGATAAAAAGTTATGGCAACACTGCTGTCACATGACGATGGTGCGTTCGAGAGCTGCCAGCAGTGTGGACATGAACAAGAACTGTTACATGAGTTAGTGCAGCCAGCAGCGACAGTACTCTGTCAATCTACTGCAGTGTGTAGAACGTTTACTTTCACAGGGATAGTGCGAGCGCCCTAAGACAATGTTTACAAAACTAGAGCAACGTTCCTGGATCAAAATTGAAATGGCACGAGGTCGTAGTGCACAAGAATGTTTTCAGGGACTGCGTGTAGCATGTGGCGATGCAGAGTTGCCATATCGCACAGTTGCACGATGGGTTAAAGCGTTCCAGGAAGGCCTTGTTGGATCGGTACGAATCGTCGCTATGGACGAAACCTGGAATCGCTCGTATGAACCAAACTTGAAAAGCCAATCAAATGAATGGAAGCATCCCGGTTCTCCTCGTCCAAAGAAAGTGCGCCCTACACAAAGTGCTGTGAAGGTGATGTTCACTGTGGCGTATGACATTGATGGGATAATACTGCGCCACGCTGTATCTCCAAGGCAGACGGTAAACGCGGACTACTACTGCAGGTCCCTGCAGCACTACCTTCGTCCAGCGCTCAGGAGGAAAACGACGATACTTGGTGGTACAGAACCCCATCATTCTTCATGACAATGCAAGGAGTCACACCACTGCTGCTGTCAAGGACCTCTTGCGCCGCTGGCAATGGGAGATTCTGGAACATTCATCGTACTCACCCGATATGAGTCCATGCGATTACGATCTCTTCACCAAAATGAAAGAACCACTGCGAGGGACCCGGTACAATAACTTATCTGTGCTATAGGGCGGTCAATACGAAACATCAACAAAGATGGACGCGCTGATGGTGTACGACGCCTTCCAAACATTTGGAAAAAGGTGATAAATAAAGGGGGAGGCTATATTGAAAGTAAGTAAATGTTGAACCCCTGTCAGAAATATCGAACTGTTGCCATTACTTTTTATCCAACCTTTGTATTATAAATTTACTCTTAGATTAGGGAGCCTCCCTCCCAATAAAGGACACCTCCCAGATGCGGACAGATTATTACATCCCTTCAATGTCCGTAAATGAGTAATCTAGGTTTCGCATTAAGTGCAGGATATGGGACGGAGAAAGATTTTCATATAAAACAAAGTCTCAGATGATATATAAAGTATTATTCATAAAACTTTGAAACGAAAACCAAGAAAAGAAATAACAATGAAATTTTATAAAACAATGGTTATACCTCTGATTTTGTACGGTAGTGAAACTTTGGTACTCATTAACAGATAGAATACGAAGTACAGAAATGTATTCATAAAGATATTATTTTTTCCATTATGAACATTATATGAAAGGATGAGCGAAATAGATATTCAGCTGATGTAATACAAGAGTTTTACGCACATTTCAATTACAATGAACGTTACAGTGCTTTTTATGAGACAGTAATTTCTAACAAGAAAATATCGAGAATTGCACGCTCAAATGAAGAGTAGGGTCTATTAACTGGCAGTTAAATTCGTATTGAGTATATTTTTATCAAAGGAAAAACATTAATTTACGTTAATACTTTAAAAATAGTATATATTAATCATTGTGCTAATAAGTGATACAAGAATATGTCTCAATATGGAAAGTAGAGAAAGTAACCAATAAATAGCAAGTCAATTATTGACCAGCTTATTCACTGTAGTGTCGAAAGTTTAATGTGGATATATTATAGCCTATGTTACTACTTCTCCTTCCTGAAACCTGGTAACCTTAGATGTATCAACAATTAGGTTGTTTAGCGTCGATGGAATTGGTGATAGCGAGATAATATTTGGCTATATGAGACCAAGGATTCGCCATCTTATTACCTGATATTCTCCTTATAATGTGGGAAAACCTCGAAAGAAATCCCAGTCAAGTAATCAGACCAAACGGGAATCGAATCCACGTCCGACGGCAGCTCCGGATTAAGCTTTGGTTTTTCTGAACCGATGCATGCGAATTGCGAGGTGCGAGGCGTCACACAAATCACGACTACACGAGAGATAGTGAGTAGTTTCTATGGCTGCGAGGTGCGCAGACATCGCATCTCACGGTTATAGAAACCACTGACTCTCTCTCGTGTAGTCCGGATTTGTGCGAAGAAAAACCAAGGCTTTAGTAGGCAAACGCGCTGCGCCGCGCCGGTGAGCTCGAATGAAATCCGCCTGGGTCAGCATTAAGCCGGGATGAGACAGGACAGATAAGACGGATTGATAATTCTTCTTAGCAATAATAAGCCTATTTATTTTGTTTAACGACTTTCTCAACTCAACAAATTATTGAACGTCGAGGAACTGGCAAAAAATTCTTCCTATAATCCTTTGTTCTTTGCATGTTGTAAATCTAAGGCAGAAAATTTGCGCTTTATTATCCACCCCCTCCGAAGAGAGTCACGCCAAGGATTTTATCGTCCTTTAAAATCCATAGCCTTGGCTTGGATTTGAACCCGCGATTCACCTCCCACCATCCTGATAAAATCCAAAGTAAAACTGATAACCGCTTCCAACTCTTCAAGTACGAAGAAAATGTGCTCAAAGAAACAGGTGAATCCCACCATGCACTTAACCTTGAGAAACTCTGATAGTATCTCTAAAAGATAAACATTACTTTAAATAAATAGTCTCAAGGAAAGGATGTCAAGGGTGCATTATCCTGAAAACAGCTCACGGTGCTAAAACTTAAGTGTTTATGTTCATAAATATGAGCTAGGCTTACATAAGTTATTATTTCTGGACAACCATAATCACTAACATCGTCCAATGAAATTAGGAGCTTACCAATGTTGAAGAGGAATGTTCTGATAGTAATGAAGCTCTGAAAACAATGCAACAATGAAAACAACATAAAAACTAGTATGTGAGTGCCAAGAGATGTTGAATGACACTTCTGCAAAAAGGGCATTAAGACTTATGTCTCTGATCACTCGGGATTTAAGGGCAAAGTTTTTATCGATACTTTGATAAGAGAAACTCTGCTCATTCTGTGAACAAGAACTCATCAATAGAGACCGGATTTTTATGTAGGTAATTACATATTATATTCCTTTCAACCTAACCGTATATAAATAACAAATCTTTGCGAATCTTGTAATTACCATTAATATAATCAAATTTGATACTACATATGTTTACATATTTACCCCACATTACATATTATGTCTTGGTATTACACAAATCTAAATATTTAGGATGTTTATTCATTTTTACTTCTCTAAAAGGAAAAAAAAAAAAAAAAACTTCTGTTAGGGAAGTTTACAATTTAAAATACACAGACTTAAAAAGCTTTTTTACCTACCAAAGAAAAGATATATTTCGGCACGAAACATATTGTTCTTAGTTCCAGGCAAACAACAGTTTGTAAATGCCTATAGTTTGAGGTTTTAGTAAGTACTTTGTTTCTTACAGGGAGCAGCTAAAATGCTTGTGTCCCACATCTCCCCTTATTTTCTTCTAGTCCAGTAAAGCGAAACAGTGCTTGCAGTACTGTTGTGTCATTCATTTCACTCAGTTCTCTAGTTTTAGTACTTACAGTATAAAGTGCAAGTGAGTTTATCTACTGCTTTTAACTAACTAAAAATGGCCCCTGTATCTTCAACCCTAACGACAAAAATAAAATCATGGATTGTGATGGACGAAGATTTCACTACAGATAGAGAAATTGCAATGTGTCAAGTATGCGGTAAAAAAGTCGGGTGCTCTATGAAATCACAACTGAAGTCTTACCTATCCTATACCTGCCACATATTGATATTAAATATTTTCATGATTTTACATATTTTAATACATATTCAGCTTATTTTTCTTACATAAATATGTACATATTCCACACCTTGATATTACATAAAAATCCGGTCCCTACTCATCACCTACTTTTACATAAATACGGTTAGCTCCACTGAAGAATGAAAGATTATTCGACACAGGGTAGTATGTTGGAAGAATTTTAATGTATCTCAAAGATAGACTCGCAATCTAATTGATGGACCTCACATGAATTCCGGATACAAAACTTTTTACCAGACGTCAAATCAGGAATATAAATTGTTTCTCACTGGTCACAAATTCCTGAGAAGAATTCACATGTAATTCGAGTCGAAAGAGAACATCACTGTAGAAACTGAGGCATGGAGAATGAAATAACGGCTCATTTCCTTTGTTGATATGACGTTTCAGGAATATACTAGGCGCCGGGCGAGGGCATGCTAAACCCAAAACACATTAATTCAAGTCTTGGTTTTTCTGAACCGACGCATGCGGGTTATGAGGCGGGCCTCGGACCTCGCAACCCGCATGCGTCGGTTCAGAAAAACCAAGACTTTAGGTAGGTCGTATTTGATACTTTATAGAGACGACAGAGATCTTCAAGTGATAGTCGATAAATGAGGGAAAAACAGTTCATTTAAAGGCCCAAATCCGTAAACCAATCTTCGTTCTATTTCATTACACCATAAACATCATGGTATTATTCATTATTGTATCAATTATTTCTTCTTGGTCATTTTTTAACCAAAAACGAAACTTTATGAAATTACAATTTATCTTCCACGAATTCTGTTAATAGATTTTATGTATTTGAGACAAATTGGACAAAACATTTTGCGAACATTCTATTTACCAAGGAAATGCAAACGCTGTATTTTCAATTCCTTACATTTGACAATTGACGTTAATATAATTCATCAAACTCTGTAGAAAGTTTTAGTCCTTAAAATTAAGAAATTTAGACAAATTTTTCTTCAGATTTTCCCTCAAAAATATTGTGAAACTTTATACGTCATACCAGAGGAATAACATATGTATATTAAAACAAAATCTATTCAAGTAGTTGTTAGACTAATTACATGCGTCTTTCCTTCATATTTGGTGATCTCACTAATACTGTACCTTATAAAAATTGGTGTTGGAAATAATGTAACCCAGTGGCGGCTGATTGACTGAGGCAAGTGAGGCCGGGCCTCAGTCACTTGGCTTAACTGAAATCAAATATTGTGTTTTTATATTCCATAATGTATTAGTTATACGAATGAAGTATATATCGCTTTAGAAGCATTTGAAAACTTTGCGATGTATATAGACCTGTTTTGCAGTAAAATTTGTTCCTGAGACCAGGATCGCTCGTGCCGTGTCTGGCTTCTGCATTTCGTGTGTTTTCGCGGGTTTTTTGGTTGCGCTTGAAACGTTGTAGCTGAGGCACAATTCGTCTGGCCTGGTCAGCTTTCACTCCTCCCATCCATGGACCGGTCTCAAGGGTACAGTGGGGTGGGAATAGCAGTGGTGACTTGTCTTCTTTAATAAGTCATAAATAGCAAACATTCCAGGTCTTTGGCAGGCAGAGACCCACACTGTTCTCTCCCCTTATGTCTCAGTTTATGACTTAAGCGAGGATGTTGTACTATTGCTCTTCGTAGTACAGTAGTGAATCTGTGCCAATGTTGTACCATTGTACTTCGTAGTACAGTAGTGAATCTGGGCCATTGTTGTTAAAATGCAAGAAATAATGCTGGTGTAGTTAATTAATTGTTAGAGTGTACTTTTTCGAGAAGAAATAATATTGAAAGAAAGGAAGTTTTAAATAAAGAGATAGACTACCCAGATACCTACGACATCGCTGACAATTTTTCTGACAGATAATCTTAAAACGCGAGTTTCTATTACATCCTGGTATGGCCAACATAAATGGTTAAGTGGTAATGTGGTGCAAAATAAACTTTTCCCTTGGCCTTGTTTGCTGCTGTCAAAGGAAAAAAATAAAAAGAAAAGAAAGAAAGGGGAATTTCAAACATAACATGGGTTGCTTCATCACACTGAAACAATCACTGAAACTCACAGCATAACAGCTTATTTGGTGAAATTATTATTTTTCATTAATAATAATAATAATAATAGTAATAATAATACAGTAATAATGGTATTAATAATATAATAACAATAATAATTAATATCGTGAATAAACATTTCCTATCGGAGGCACTTAAACTAGTTGCATCTGGCCTCACCGAGGATTTCGATCACCGGCAGCTACTGGATTAAAACAAAATCTATTCAAGTAGCTGTTAGACTAAATACATGTCTCTTTTCTTCATATTTTGGTGATCTCACTAATACTGTACCTTATAAAAATCGGTATTGAAAATAACGTAACCATATACTGTACGTACATTACATAGCCTACGTGTATGTAGCTTTATTGAATTAGCAGTTTAAAAGGAAAGACGCATGACCTTTCTCTCGACATTTGTCCCTGGGATAGACATTTTTCTACGAACTGGTGTATTGAACTCCATAGTTTTCCTCTTCCTTTCCGAGAAGAAGTCATGGAAATTCAGTCAACCAGCTCGAGAACGGAGTTTATAAAGTACCTATGGTTACCTCTTTGCAAATTGAAATGTGGAGACTACAGAACACAACAAATGATTTCAGACTTCCACGACAGTTAAATTCTGGGGCCTGTTTCATAAAAGAGTAGTAAAATACTGTAGTTAATTACTATTATTAGTAACTTCTTTTACTGAAGTAAAAATTTGCGTTTCATAAACAGTTCTGCTGCAGCAGTTACCATAGTTGAAACATACAATATTTACTATGGTAATTCGTTTGTTCTCGCGGTATAGACCACTCGTTATCTCGTGAAACCTTCCTGGGCGTCAGGGGAAGAAAGAGTGGACTGAGAAGCTTCCCTCCCTCCCTACGGTCCTATTTGTAGCCAGCGAGCTCGTTTACACCCACCATAATACTCTATACAGTACTATATATGCTACGGCGCACAGTACTATATATACTATAGTAATGTTTCATAAATCAGGCTCTGGTGTAACTTTTGTACAGTACGATTATTTAGTCCTGACAGTCGCCGGAGATATGCGCGAGTCCATTTAGTTACGCCAAGGGATGTTTGGGTTATTCACTCGCTTGCCGTCGGAGCGATCGGATGTCATGCGTACGGTAGAACGGTATGGTTCCAGTACAATTAAGCTTTACTGCATTCCTTTACCGACCGCTCACCCTTATCTCTACTCCGGAACTCTCCCCACTCCTCCTATTACTTCCCCTCTTTCGCGTCGCTGAGCTGTCAGGACTAAATAGCCGGTCTGCGTGTTTAAATCTTGCAGTGAAATGTGAATTTTCTAAAACTTTTCTTCGTTCTTCAGAGAAAAGAGTATCATATACGCAATGTAATCATTGAATAAGAAACGGAATTTGAGTAAGATTGAAGAGAAACTTCAGGAATGTGAAAAATTTAATTATTTCAATACAGATTCTTTTAGCCTATTACAAGGACTACGTCGTTCATAAAACTTTTCAAATTTGACACGTGAGAAGAAAACCAGAGGATGAAAATTTAAGTTATCAGTAGAAGAAATATGAACAGAAAAAAATATAAATAAAACCATGACTGAGACCCTTGAATAATAATAAAAAACAATCGAATAAGCATAGGTGGCTGGCAGTACCTGCATGCAAACAGAACAATTTCACACAATATTGTTCGTTCAGGTCCTCCTTTGTGGCACTTGGTAGCGGTGGTCGGCGAAAAGCCGCTCCGATGACTACACAGAAATTACTTGTCAGAAATGAGTTATCCACCAAATTTTTCATTTTTCATAAATATATAAAGAAAATACACTGCTATCCCTAACACATTATTTAATTCCTGATCAGAGACATTAACATCGTAGAGCTCGAAATTCCGCAACATTCGCCAGGCTTTGTACTGGCGTCCGGCATACATTCTTTTTTTCCAAACCTGACAACGAAATTAAGAGGACGTATTAATGATTTAGTGGAGGTCATTCAGCCGTGTAGCTTTCACTCAATGAGCTCATCGATATACCTCCGAACAAAACATTATTATTATTATTATTATTATTATTATTATTATTATTATTATTATTATTATTATTATTATCATTATTATTGCTATATTATTATTATTATTATTATTATTATTATTATTATTATTATTATTATTATTATTATTAATTTGAGAGAGACAGGCATTTGAAAGAATAACAATGGAACGACAGATCGGATTGAATGTTGGGAATCACAAGCCATTATAAACATTTACAAATCGACATACAGGGTGTTTAAGGTTTAACGTTAAGAACTGAAGTGCGTGTACGTTTATGTAGGCCTGCAATAGCATAAATTGCATTAAATTCACTTCAAGTTTAATTATATTCACATCCTTATAAATAAGATATAGTATATATGTAGGGAAAATATACATTTCCCCGCTTTTTAAACTAAAATGAAATAATATAACGCATAAATTGCATTAAATTTATTTCAACTTTAATCATATTCACAGTCCTTATAAATAAGATATGGCCTATATATTTAGGGAACGTATATATTACGCTACTTTTTAAAATAAAATCTAATAATATAACGCATAAATTTCATTAAATTTATTTCAACTTTAATCTCATTCACAGTCCTCATAAATAACAATCATTTCCTTAAAAATCTAAACATTGCAATAACACCAACCGAAAATACAAACGTTTCACGCAATTACAGGGATGCTACGAATCCCCTGTCACTTTTTTTCATAAGTTGTCACAAAAACTGAAAAAGAAGATAAACGCTGGAGGAAACTATGGATACATCGAAGAAGGAATCAAGTAATAAAATTCTTTGAAATACCGAGTTGAAAAAAGAATTATAATAGATTGAGTTACGAAACGTCAGAAATAATGCGTTACATCATAACAGTCTGACTTTCCCATAAAACATTTCGAATTTTGATTATTGTTTCCCTCTTAATGCCGACAGCAGTTTGGAGGAAACTACCGCAGTAATGTGGATTGCAGTCCTCCACAGGAGTGTAGTGTCTCTGGGGGAAGCACGGCGCGTCGAGTCCACGTCAACCGTATCCTAGTGTATCGACTAGTCTAATCTCCTTTTCTAATATTGGACGCAATTTTATCAATTACAATAAGCGATGTTGGAACATTCACTTTCTGTCTGGAGAAATGAAACTCCTATAGCAGCAATCTGCTTTTATCGCCTCTTATTGTAAAATAAATGTCATTAAACCGGAGGTCGTTTAGATACTGTAACTGGCGTCGAGTGCCTGATACTGATATGGCTCTATCCACAGCTTTTCCTCAACGTAATATTGAATCTTATATGCTAAACCTCGTCTTTAGTGTGACATTTTCTGCCGCTTAATGTGGCCATTCCATCTAGACGGACCGGGTTTGATTCAGGTCTGGGCGTGGAATTTATAATGGATAAAACAAACGTTGCAGAGGGTTCTTCTCGGAGAACTCTCGTTTTCTTCTTTTATCCCATCAACATTCTCCACTTCCCTCTCATTTCATCTATCATCCATTAGTTCAAAATAAACAATATAAGATGAGGATTTGAGAGTAGTACGGGTCTCCGATGCTGATAGGCCTATATGATTTGAAGTGTTCAGAGCCATAGTGGGCCAAACGCCATATATTAAAAACGGAGAAAATAAGAGTTAAAATTAAGTGAGTACCATAATTTAATGAAACATACAGCAAGTAATATAAAGTATGCACATTAAAACAAATGATATGTCAATATTAATTAAACTATGGTATTTACCTAACTTTAATCCTCGTTTTCTCCGTTTTTAAAAAATGGCGCTTGGCCCACTATGGCTCTGAACTCTTCATTTAAGAGTTTGACTCCACCGTGACCGATCCAACGCCCAGGATACGTTTCATTGATCATACTACAACCTAATGTCGTTTTGGTTGCGTCCGTATGTGAGTGCTGATGAAGGATATGAGACTGACATCCATGATTTTCAAACAGCAGAATGTCAGATACTGTTAAGAACAGGACATTTGTTCATATAAACTTTTTTGTTCAAAATCACCAATATTATCACCTCTCACACCATATACCTTTCCTCCTGACATCCTATATAAAGAAACTAATCGGTACAATACCATGCGATACAAATGAAACAACACTGATATAGGGGATGCTCTATGCATTATTGGCGACCTCTGTCTCAAATATTATTGAAGAGCATTGAGATTTCAGCAAGATAGTGCCATAGCCTATTTTACAAGACGCACTGTTTCCAAGATCATGTTGCCAGTTTATCGCTAGCATACAACATTTTGCAAGAGAAACCTCAATCTGAATATTTGTGCCAGTGCTGTACTTGCTATCGTTCTAGACCGCACTCTGCTCTCGCCCACAAAATAAAAATAATTGTTCTGCCGACTCAAGAAGTGTGAACCAATGCAGACAAACATACCGCTGGATTCCCATGACGTGAAGATGGCACAACGCCAGATCTGCCCTAGGTGGGGTTCGAACCCAAGACAGCGACTTCCAAACGTCTCTTTAGCTGGCGTGAATACTATAGTTGGGGAGTTAAGTAGATGACAGTGTTATAAATTTATTTACTTCATTCTTGGGTACACTGTTTTAACACTCATATAGTCACTGATGAATTTGTTAAGTTACTATGTCTTCAAATAACTTAATTCATCAGAAATTTATTTAATTGGTGATCGATATATATCTGTAGTTTTTATGGGTCAAAAATCAAACACACTTATAGAAGGGTGAAGCAAAAGTAGAGCGAAGCGGGACACGCCCTCTTCCCTAATTAGCAAGTGTATTGACCGTTGGAACCGCAGCTACAGCAATTGGCAATAACTGGGGGAGTTGCATCGCTCTATACTTAGCCCGAGCCCGACATCTCGCCACACAAACCAAGTCCCAGGCATATTAATATGACAAACAATTAAGAAACAAAAGATATTCGCAATTTTACATATGATAGCATATTTTATTTACAAAAAATAAGCTTTAATAACGTGTAATTCAGCATAATGCACGAGAACAGCAAAGACTTAACAAAATATATAGAAAAACACTCGTACCTAATAATAAACCTATTAAAAGCTGAAAATAAACAACCCTGAAATTATATAAAGCACTGGCTATCCTGACACTTTCATATGGATGTAAAATAAACGGTGTTATGCAACAACACATACCGTATGCAACAAAGTTTACAGCAACACCGGGGTTTTAACGTGGGAAATCAATTATTTACAAATACTATCTTCGCTGTATGTTTGGGCAAATTATTTGCAAATACTATCTTCGCTGTATGTTTCACAGAAAAAAATATACATAGTGAACCATAAGTAATGTAATTAATTACAGGCGGTTATTCTTTGAGATATTTCGGCAAATCGTAAAACAGCGAACTCTAAGCTCCGTCCACGACCCCTTTCCACTTTTCCCCTACAAGCTCACCACACACTCTAGCGGGAAAGAGTGGAAATAGGGGTTTAGGGTGGGATGACATCTAGTGAGGTAAAGCGGAACAAAAAGAGTGAATGCGGCATCTACGAAGCAAAAGCGGAACTTCATCCTGTTTCTCTCTTCAGCCTCTCCTTCTCTCTTCCTTGCTTCATGTCTCTCTCTTTTTTTTTCCTTATGACTTAGCAGAGGGTAGTATTCGATCCGTTGACCTTCCTAACGAAACGCACGCACGCTTTTTGGTCACGCTTTAGACGAGTTGGTGGCAGAAGCGAAAATGAATCTATTTATGTTCAAGGGAACTGCCATAACGTATTGCAGAAATGCAATGTGTGTCGTTGGATATGTCTTAGTACGTATGTGGTTGTTGTCTAATGCACATCAGTTTGGTTGTATTGTGTTTTGTTGTGTTGTAAAATATGAAATACGTGCGAGGCGGTAGGCAGTGATCCACCGAAGCAGGGCAGATAGTAGAGAGAGACAGTAGAGAGAAAGAGCAGGCGAGCGAGGTGCCGAGCGGAGAGGGTGGGGATAACTTCCCCTACTGGAGTTCGCTGTTTTACGATTTATCCAGATATTTCAAACAAAAAAGTTACATGCAATTTTGTTCGCTTTTGCTTCCTTTTCGAGATAAAATTTGTTTTATGTGAAAGAGTGTTTTGGGAAAGTCATTGATTTAATTCCCTATATGCTCAGTCAATTTAAGACAGCAGTGTATTGTGATAATGAATGTTTTAAAGAACTTTAGTTTTGTCCTTTAAATGTGCAGAAATTTCATGCGAGGAAATGTAACTATTCCTTCTGCAAAGGAATTTTTCAATGTTTACATTTGTCCGGATCAAATTTCTGCACATTTAAAGGACAAAACTAAGATTCTTTCAATCATTTCTTATCATAATACACTCCTCTCTTAAATTTACTGAGAATTGAACCAATGGCTTTCCCAAAGCAAGCTATGAAAATATTTAATATAAAATCATTTTTATCTCGAAAAGGAAGCAAAAACGAGCAAAATTGTATTAACGTTTTTGTTTCAAATATCTCAAACAATAACCCCTTGAAATTAATGACATTACTTACAGTTCACTCTGTATAAGGAAAAATGTTAAGGGAGTAAAAATACATCGAAATGCACTAACAATTTTATTTTCTTAGTAGGTAAATAAAATTATAAAATGTATGCTGGATTTTGTCCTTTCTAATGTAAGCCTATTAGCAATATTAAATAATGTATTATTTCTGTCGCGGCCCTATGAACTCCATGTTAAATACAGCAGAAGTAAAACACAATTGACAGTTGTTCAGTCAACTGTCCGAAGAGAGATTGGAACCTCATAAGTGACACCAATAAGACATCACTCATGAGGCAACTAAGCCAGGAGCTAATGGCCAGTTCCTTTCCTCCTTCATTGCACACATCGTTGATTATAATCCCGTCGCTCTTATTTTCGGCAGCCAATCACGTTCCAGGTTGGCTGCATTTAAATGTGTGTGTCTTGTTATTCGCTGCTGTTGACGTTATGCACTTCCTAAGGCTCGATAAATACTTAATATAATCGTCCGCCATTTTTGTTCTTTCATTGGCGTTCGCAGAAAGCACACGAGGACGTTATTTGCCGCTCAACTATTTGCTCAATTACAGTGCGTTTGATTTATTATCATAGAAGCTACGACATGATAATGTTTAACGGTGCGGCAAATAGATTCCTCATCTGTAGCTCGGCAACGAAAGAACAAAAATGGCGAACAATAATACCTGCCTAGACTTTATAGAGCCTTCACTTCGTAAGGCGTAAGCAAAGAGGAGGAGTCACGCCGGAAATAACAGCGACTTAACCATAGTAACATATTTCAATTGACTATATAAGAAAAAAAAGCAAAATGTTAAATAAATGAAATTATGAAGAGTGTTGGTGAGATGCAGAGAGAAACACTGGAGAACTCCGAGAAAAACCATTACAACCTTGGCTTTGTCCATTAGAAATACAAATCGCCATCGCCAGGATTTGAACTCGGGTTCATTGTCGTCGTAAGCCAGAGCTCTGCTAGCTGAACTACCAACGCGACAATAATTACGAGTAACTAGCTGTGATGAAATGGCACGGGATTCATTTAAAATTTGGGTTCAGTTCACGTCATAAAATTGGAAATTTACATACTCTATGAATTTCTTATCTTGTATATCTCGTATGTTTTCTTAAGCAGTGGCCTTCAACCATGTTGACTACATAGTCCAGGGTTTCCATTAATTGTGAATGCTCTATGTTCAAAATCTGAGAAAAATGATTTCGGAACAGAACGAAGACCACAACCTTCGAATAAGAAGATGCTGGAACTTAATTGTCTGGTAATATTATGTCAGCTAAAGATACGAATACAATGACACATCTACAATTTTCTTCAGACCTGGTTCAATGACGTCAGAATGAAATTCCTTCACGAATGCTGCTACTGCCTGAGCTTGCAGTGTCTAAACCTTCTGGGCAGTGATGTAGTACAGAAAAAATGTAGGCCTATAAGATACAAGAACGGTTATTGAAAGGTTCCTGTAGTTACGGCCGTCTTGTCGGTTTGACTGAAAATCTGTTGTTTCTTTTTATTCCGTCTTCGTTTGAAATTAATTTCAAACGTGATTCAAGCCATAAAATGAAAATGAAAAGATTTCACCATCATTTGGAATACAAGCTGGAGTGCAGAGGTCATGAGAGTTACTTCATTCGCAGTTCAGAATTTATCGGGCGTTTTGAATGGTAGTACTATCTGAAGATTAGATATTCTTTAAATTAACAAAAAATTTCTATTCACTCCTTTCCGAATTCCGCAAGATTCATTCATTTCATTCATAATTTTCTGCCCAAGGGCAGGTTCTTCACCACAAACCTAACACTCTCCAATCTTCCCTCTTTTCCGCCTTCCTCTTAGTCTCCGCATATAATCCATAACATATCTAAATATTTTATATCGTCTGATATCTTCTTTTGCCCCGAACTTTTTTCCCGTTCACCATTCCGTCCAATACACCCTTCAGTAGGCAGTAAGCATACTAAATTTCTCTTTGTAAGAGGCAATTAGATCTGGTTTAACTACTAGTATAGCTTCAGTGTGGATTTTACTATTTATTTTAAAGACTGTGTGGTCTAAGGCGTAATGCCTTGAACTAGAAATACAGAACGAGCGCTGGTTCAAATCGTCATGGAAGAATAGGCCTACATATTCTTATGAAATATGATCAGCGTATGAAACCGATGTCCATCCAGCATCATAATGAATTTCGAAAGCTATAGTGAGTAGCGAAATCCGTTTCGAAAACTAGCTATAACGGCTTTTCATTGAAAAATCCATAGTGGCACTTGTGGCGGACAAGGTCGCAGTTAGAGTTTTCCTCGGGGTTCTCCCGTTTTTCCCCCATTTTAGGCATTTAGGCCTACATCATTCCGTCACCATTTCTCCATTTCGTTATCGTTCCATGGCATTCCCAGATCGTCGGCTGGCGACGCACAGAGGGGACTGGCCTAGGGACGAGAAGGGTTGCCTCCTCGACACCTGGTACTCAGCGAACCTTAGTGTAGTCAGCCGGTGTGGGTTTGAGAATGCGCCTAGCTTGAAGGTTAACGCAATAGACTGTAACAGGTCGCAGTGCTGGGTCATAGTGCCCACCTCCCGTAAATTCAATTCAATTCAGCTATAACGGTTGAGGGGATTATCCAGCTGATCACTCGTTACCCCTGCACTAGTTCGATGATCGTTTACCTCTGATGAGGCAAGTGGACGTGAGGTTGGGCTGTTTCGCAACGTATTTGTTTGTGTGTTATTCATTATATCTTTGATTTTTGTTTGAAAATACACATTTCATATAGGCCTAATTTGTATGTTTATTATTACTATAATTACTTGATTAGTCAAAGTATGCCATTAATAGACTTCTGAGGTTATATTAAGAACATTTTACGTTTCTAACTACAAGAGATATCTTAACAGAAAGGCTAGTACAATAACTATTGAATAAAATAAACAACATATGAATCTCAAATTAACAGCATGCTAATGAGAATAAAGACAGTAAGTTTAAAGTATGGCACAAAAATACCGATATTAAGACATTATTAATGTACACAGTATAAACCATATAGGCTATATCAATTTCCAAAATTATTTAGGTAGTAAGGAATAATCCGTTAACAAAATTTGAATAAAATGTTTTCTTCTATCTCTTACTTCCATTTCAATGTAATAAAATATCATGTCTGTAGGATGTATACTAACCACTGATCAAATGACCGATTTCATATAAATCTTAATCTTTGGACAACACTAAATCGGACTACGTTTTGAAAAATGTAAAACACTGAACTTTTAACATACTTCGGATCTACATAAATTATGTTACTATCATAAAGCTTGTGAGAAAAAAATCCGCTAGCATCATCCATGTGACTGATTTCGATATGAAATTTTCGGGGTTGATATTAACAGTGGATGCGTATCTATTAAATTTGGTTTATACTGTAATTTATCTAATTACAAGTAACATCATCACTCACTGATATCGGCTGTTTGACGTTGCCGGTCCTGATGGCTACTGGCTCATGCCTTGATATCTGATTAATGTGTATTTCTGAACCATACACAATTATTCACTTTCAAAAGAACATAAGCCTTCAAGAACAATACTATTTTTGACGTATAACTACGTTTTTGTCCTCATTAAGTATGGGAAAGGTACCTTAAAAATTTACAGTCACACAAAAATACAATCCTCCTTGTTCTCCTTGTTTTCGCCTTGTTTTGATTGTATTTCCATTGTTCTCCTTCTATTCATCTTGTTCTCTTTGCATTCCTCTCGTTGTTCTTATATTTTCCTTTTCCTTCTTGTATTTTCCTTGTTCTCCTTGTATTCCTCTTGCTCTCCTTTTATTCCTACTGTTATCCTTATCTTCTCCTTGTACTTCCCTTGTTCTCTTGTATTTCCTATGTTATCCTTGTATTCTCCTTTCTCTCTTTTATCTCTACTTATTTTTATTTATTTTCCCTACGCCTTGTAATCCACTTGTTCTCTTTATATTCTCCTTTTTCTCCTAGTATCTCCCTTGTTAGTCGATCTGGTTGGCGAGTTGGTATAGCGCTGACCTTCTATGCCCAAGGTTGCGGGTTCGATCCCGGGCCAGGTCGATGGCATTTAAGTATGCGACAGGCTCATGTCAGTAGATTTACTGGCATGTAAAAGAACTCCTGCGGGACAAAATTCCGGCACATCCGGCGACGCTGATATAACCTCTGCAGTTGCGAGCGTCGTTAAATAAAACATAACATCTCCCTTGCTACCCACCTGTCGACAGGTGAACGCACCCACACGTAGCTCTATGTAAGATATGCAGCTAGTAAAACTATACATCTGTTGATATTTTTTTCTGGAACATGATTATAAATGAAGAAAAATAGTATTATGTTTTTCTGTTAAGTTAAGTGTGCTGCTCGTCAGCATACATTTGGCAGCTTACTCTGATAAATGGCCAATGTCTGTATGTATAAAAATCCCATTTCATCATAGTTTGAATTTAGACCTAAGCTCGTAAGTCCAAATGTGGAATAATTATTTTTTATCAATTACTGTTATTCTAACGGTTATTACTTCTAGTTAAACGTATAATTAATGTCTTAATGCAGATAAAATGGAAGGGTTTTTTTGAAAAAAAAAAAAAGTAGTTAAAAATGCAAATTTGAGATATTAAGCATATGGTGAGAGTATTGCAGCGGCCATCCGTTAGTTGTTAGGGGAAAAAACGCCATAGGTCTATATTATAAAAGTGGAAAGTGTCAGTGGTTTTCATAAGACAACCATAGTCTAAAGACTTTTATTGTAAAAATAGCCACTGTCAAGTCAGGACGATGGTAGCATTTACAAATATCCCATTCATATTATCTTGAAACATTTATCCATACAATTTTAAACTAGTAGATCGGCAGTACTGCTTCTTACGTATGTGGCAAAAGCCACCTCATTGAAAATTACTTTAGCACGTGAATTGTTGTATTAATTATGGAGAAGTGCAGAAGTAACCCCATGGAAGAAAAGTAAGCAACGGGAGGAGAAGAAACAGGATATAATAAAGAAAAAGAAGATTAAAGGAGAGCCACACTTCAGCCACAAAAGAGTATTTTTTTCTTAAAACATTGTCCACAGTTACCTACATTTACATATACTCTATATATTTCTATGAGACAATTTAAGTTATAAATCTACTTCAGTTTTCCCAAGTTTATATAACACCTTGAGAAATGGCATGATGAATTTCATACTTGAAGTGTCAACAACATCAATGCCAGATAGTTTTTTTGTTTCTCCTGAAAATATATGTTTTTGGGCTATGGTTGCTTCTTTTTTTTTCTAAAAAGCCCATCACTTTATTAAATCTTCACTTTCTAACTCGAAATCTTAAAAGCAAATGCGCCCCGACTTTGTCTATTTGTCTTTGTGTGTTAAATGTATCAAATCAATTCGATATTCAACACGCATAGGATTCATGCAAGTCGAGATTTTTATCTTGCATGGCTCTGTTTGAAGGTGAATGCCTAACTACATCACTGTGGAATTTTCCAAGAGTTAACCAATTGGAAAAGTGACCTTCACTTGTTTCTAATTCGTGAATAATAGCCTTATTCACATTTACTTCCATGAACAGACTTCTTTGTTCTCTTAGCCTTACGTCACATCCGTTAACACTCCAGGAAGTAAAATGTAATAGCTGTCATAGCATCCCTAATGAATTATTTTATATTATGTTTGAAAAATTGTAATTGTTAATGTTTTTCACCAAAAGATCAGATCTTCAAACGCACAGATGACACTATTAAGTGATTTTCGCCATAGATTCAAAATTTTATGTAGATGACAATATAAATAAAGATGCAAAAATCTGTGTAAATAATAAAATTATTAAACTTAATATTCACTGCGTTACTGTCTCACTTTTATTACAAACATAATGAAATTTAAATAGATTGCAATTTAATTAAATGTAAAACTTTGGAAGTGACGTTCCGTAAAAGCAAATTTATTGCTGAAGGAATTGATGTCGAGTGATTATTTCTGAAATAGAGGGTATTGGTACTTGATTTCGCGACATTTACTCATTTGCCATTTATGAACGACGCGCCGAAGTTGTAGTTCTTTCTACCGTCGCACAGTGTGTAATTTAGCGAGTCTAGCCGGCCAAAAATCATTTCTCGAAAACTAATCGCTCAATTTTCATAAAATTTGGTATGTAACTTCAATTATTGAAGTAGATAAGTTTTCAATAATGAAAATGAAAATAACAACTATTTTTACTGAAAATAAAATTAGTAATATTGCAAAAAAATCGATTTGAGTGAAAAAATAAATTAATGTTCATAATGTGGAATGCGCTTAAAATTGAAAGCGTAAGACGAAGGAATATTGCTACATATCTTATTCGTTCAGACGTCAGATGCATCCCCATCAGAATCTGTATCCACGCTGCTAGTCTTTCCTTCGGCAGCACCGAGTAATAGAGGCTCGGAGAGAAGAGCAGCACTACTATTAAAATCGACAGCGATTTTCTCTTTTTAATTTCTTTAAGCTGGTGATGTAAGTGTCCAAAGAAATAAGTAGCCTCAGTAAAAGATCGGTATTTGTGTCTTTCTTGATGTTTTTCTTGCGAAGACTTCTCTGAAAAGTCTAATATAGTATTTGTTCCTCGTTTCCTGGGCTTCCTCAGATAGTTTGCCAGTAGGTATAATAGTGTTATGTGACCTTCTGTCCATGAGCCAAGAGTTTGTAAAGGGTTGTAGGCATATAATACTATTTGTGCAAGCATAAACATAATTCCCTTGTCTTCCTTGCATACATGTCAAGTGCCCGTTCATCAGTATTGCAAAATCTCAAGAAAAAGGTTTCTGATAGAGTGTAAACGACTTATTAAATTTCCATCTATTCCCGTAATATATGCGAAAGTGGAAACCTCCCTAAAAAATATTCTTGCGTATTTGCATCGTTTTTATTGCGACTGCTTTGTTTTATCATGTCAATAAGGTAGTCCCCTTTCCTGCCTGAACCTATCCTATCTTCAATGTTTCGCAATAATTGAAACGGTGGATTTAAATTAACTTTTAAAAGATTTTGCATTTTCCTTAATTCTTTATATTGATTAGAGGTCAACTGTAAATCAGTAATCAAAGCGAGATCCTTATTAGGTGACAATTGTTGGTTGTTCCTGCAAAATCAATTTCCACGTTTTTTTCTCGATTTTGTCGCACGTTGAAGTGATGCAAGTAAAAGCCCTCCTACAATATTGGCCGCATCTCTTTTCCCAGAAGTTCTGAAACTCATATGGGCAGGCAGAAAGCTTTTCTTCTGGTGATCTTTCTTTAAAAAGTGGACTAAATTTTTTCCGTTTTGATCTTTCGCTCAGTTCTCCGAAAAGTTTACGTGGACGTCCCCGAATGCTTGTACGGGCAGACTCAAATTGGAATTGTTTTGTAGTAGATTTCAAAGTATTATATATTTTATTCTCAGACTTTGCATCTTGGTTCAAACATAGCACATTATATTTTAAGAAAATTTTCTCATTCATGTTGTATTTTTCCCACCGTAATCGAATTTTCGAGCATAGAAAATTAATTAATTTTTTTATTGACTGTAAAATGTCTTCAGAGTAATCTTTGAGACCAAAATGTTCAATTATATTTGAGAATTTCACTTTTTTCTCGCTATTGTTCCATACCTGGAAAACAGCTCTCCGAATTACGGGGCGCATGGTGTCTGAAAATAATTAATAGTTTTTCTGTGTGCATCTGGTTGCAGAAAAAAATCACGACGTCTTGCTCAGAAAAGCATAATGAATATCTCCACAAAATTTTAGCGAGGTGATAGAGGGCTACACCTTTTAAAATTCAACTCAAAGTAATGTAATAAGATAGAACTTTGACTCTCTACACATGTATATTCAGATACTTATTCTAGACAATAAGATAATAATTTTTAGCAAAAGAATTAGTTTATTTGTAAGTATATACCTTCTTATTATATATCCACACTGTATATTAAAAAAAAATATTATATTAACTTCCTCACTTCGCACCATCCAAACACAAACTGCGCGCCTGCCTCTGCAGCGTAAATGATCTTATCGGAGACATGCAACTTTCGCTCTGTTGTGAGGGTCCCCTAACAGATGTAAGCATCTGTCTACACTTGGATAGTATACTTTGGAGTGTTATAAACACGTCTATATAAGAATTTAGAATTAAAGATGGGGTGTGAAAATTGATTTTTGGCCGGCTAGCTGTTTGAAATTACACACTGTGCGTCGCCGTCGTAGGCATTGCTCTCGATATACCATGGGAGGTGAACTGCATTCAACCGCATGATGAGTAATGGAGCATGTCTGAATGTAGGTAGAAGAAACGGGGACACCCCGCGAAAACATACAAGCACCATTCTTTGTCCTCCTTCATTTTTAGAAAAATATTGTCAATCATGAACAAGACAAAAGTGACAATATGAAATCGACAGTATTACAGTAATAGATGACGCTGATTGGTTGAAATTCAACGGATTTTTATATTCGATTGGTGAATTGGTGAATCAACGAATCAATGAAAGTTGGAGAAAGGAGAAATTAGCAATTAAAATGTACACAATAAAAATCGGGCGATAACTCTTGAGACTCATCTTAATCTTTATGTGAGCTCCTAGCCTAAAGGTAATTTGTCTCACTTTGTTCACACTGTCCCACTGAAGGGACCTGAATAAATTTTTCAGGGAGAAAATCAGAAAAAAAACATCAACTATTATGACATTAGATGACTGGGCAGAAGCCAGACTGGCACGATTACCCACAGCAGCATTGACAGCTAATACCGCTGCATCCCATAGCATCCCATCCCGGTACAGTAGTCAGCCCGATGAGAGAAGCAGCTCCGCCGAGACCAAGTCCCCGACGCCTGCTGATGTTAGGAAGCTCCGCTTTTGCAAAGGCTCCGTTACGAGACGAAAATAAGTGAACGAGAAAATATGGAAATCCGAAATGTTTATGGCGGGAGACAGGTCCGTGGCACATTTCTTCAAGGGTTAACCCCAACATTTGTCTTAACAAGTAGGGAAATCACGGGAAAACCACAGGCAGGATAAGTGGTCTCAATTTAGGAGACCGAGAAAAGAGAAATTGTTTATAATATTAATATACAGTCTGATCCGTTTGGGTATGGATAATATTAATTTTTTATTATTATAAAGCTATTATGACAGTAGGAAAAATTTCTTGCTGGTTATATTATGATTAAAATGGGAATTTCCATTTATGACAATCAACAATCTGAGAGGACAAATGAAAATCGTAGATTATTAAAATTACTACTACAAATCAACAGCGTGCACAATATGTTGTTTGGTATGCTAAATTTGAGAGTGTTAAGAGCTCAAAGGGAATTTTGACGTGAATATGGTGTGCGTAATGTACCTAAATACGATTCCATAATGTCGTAGTATCGAACATGCAGGAGGTCGCAGGCCAAACCCAATACGAGAAGCAGTTATCTCTTGGTTCGGCCACCAAATTCCCCAGATCTAACTCCTCCTGCCTTCTTATTGTAGGGTTTTGTTAAATACATTGTCTATTCACAGAAACTCAGGAACATTGATGATCTGAGAGTAAAAATTACTCAAGCTTTTCAACAAAATCACCCCTCTTATGTTACAACGGACATGAACTGAATTGCATCACCGTTATGAGTTGTGCAGGGTGAGCAATGAGAGTCATGTTGAGCTCTGAGGATTCTCCCATCTTTCAGTGTTGTATGCACAAAGTTTCAACACATAAAGTTCAGTAGTAAATGTTTTACGGGTGTTTTTATTTTATTCATACCCAAACGGATCACCCTGTAGTGTATTTGCGAACTAAGATAAAATAATTTGTTGCTTTTCTTAGTATTAAAGTTTGTTTATTTTTGCTGCTGCTGCTACTGCTGCTGCTGCTGCTGCTGCTACTGCTACTGCTACTACTACTACTATAATTTGGTCCAAAATAAAGTATACCGAAGTTTGTCTACTTGCATTTGGAGCTCAATGAGGAAAAATTATTGGCGGCATTATTACTTATTGCTTCAATTGCTGCTGAAGAAGATGTGAAAGACACAACAAAGTCAGAATGGTGTTTAATAGCCTGGTCTAGAAAAATAATTTCTCGTGTAGAGAATTATTTTCGCCCATGCTCTCCGAGATGGCAGAGCTGGTATGAAATCAATACCGGTATGCGAACTTATCAATAGAAATTCATAAAGATCCACAATCAGAGAGCACAATACTATTCTTGGTGAATAAATTTAGGGAACTGGCTCAGTTTTACGTCAACACAAAGGAAGAAATTGGAAGGGAAAAAGCTACAGAAAATGCACATACGGGTATGGTGTTCGAAAAAGTTTTCATTCTCCTAAGAAAAGCCAACGATGGATTGCAAAGAAATTAAATCTGGAAACAACGTCAGTTCAGCGAATGGTCGATGAATTGGGTGCGTTTTCGTACCGCTAGCCACCGTCTGAAAGCCCGGAATTTAAATCGAAGGTGTCTGTGTTGTACTCGCACTCTTGAATATATGTATCAAAATGAATATTTTATTTGCAATATCTGCATGTTCAACAATCTTCAGGAGTACTAGAAACATGTGGGACCTACATTTTTATAGCATATATAAACTACCGCTTGATATGTTTTCAATTAAACTTCATGTCCTTTAGTTTCGGTACACTTTATTCTGGGTCACACTATATTACTGTAGGTGTACATTAATAATTTAAGTATAAAGCTAATAAAGATTTTAACAGTAAAATTTTTGCTATTATAGTTGCACAACGCCTGACAGTAAGCAATACAGTTGAAAAACCTGATCCTTACAATGAACATATAATCTTAAATTAATTTTGACTAAATGAATATTTACATATTTGATAAATTATTTACTATTTTGATAGTACGTAATTTAAAGATACTCCTGTGTTGCCTAATAATATCAATAGTAAATCGTCGTTGTTCCTGCAATAACTCCTCTGTGACATATTTATCGATTTTCATATTTTTGCTCTATTAAATAACTTAAATAGTGATAGGCCTACAGCAAATAATAAAATCTCTTATGCGTAATATTATATTTCTTTCTTTCGAAAATGTAAGAATTCACAATCTCCTATGTAACACTGCCATAGAATGGATAAATGTGTTTTTTCTTACTAATGAAAATGTTCATATTTTGCACATAGGAGTTATTGCAGGAACAACAACGAAATAATTCAGCAATTATCTTAGCAACTAATCGAACAGGTAATGTACCGGATCGAATTATATTTCTAATTCTTTCAATACATACTATAAGCGGTATTAAAATTGGTGGAGTTCCTTAAAAAAATACACTTCCTATAACACTTGAGTAAGATTTTATAATCTTCTCTTGATCTGACAAACAAATAAATTGTCATGCGCATCGTAGCTTTTGTAAATTTACAACTCAGTTTATCTTACTTAAATAAAAAAATAGTAAAAAAGAAAGTCGCCTTAGAATATTCTATACAAACGGTCGGTTAATGTTATTCAATTTAAATGCAGACACGTTACCTAACTCATTAATAAAATTTCTTATATTTCATAAGCATAATTCCCAAATGTTTTGACACGTAGGAAATGAATAAGAACAAAGACCGTTTGAGCAAGAGAAATCGCTTTACACAGTCAGCATGACAAAAGCCACATTTTCCATAACAGGAACACTAAAATGTGTATTTTTATGAAAGCGTCAAAATGGATTTTTTCAGCTTCTCAGTAGGTCTATTTCTTCATACCTTGTACACCAGAGGCACCCACAGACGAAGCACTAAGGACAACAGTTCCTTCTGAGGTGTCAGAATTGTTTTGCTTTAATATAGCAGGGATAGATTTTTTTTTAATATACCATGTTCACGACTAGGTATATTTTCTATATATGTTGGCTTCGTTTCAATATATCGGGAGTCAGATGTTACTCAGTATTCGAGAAAGTGTTTTTGTCCCATTGAGATAAACCTGCAGCATTCCTGCTACGTACTACAATAAAAAAGAATAATCGCAGAGCACTGCTTTTCATTCATTGAATGAATCGCTTGAATGAATTCGTTTCTGAGAAACTTATCAGTAAATATGTGGAATAGTTTATTTTTATTTCGCACAGTTTTTTATTACCTGACCTTTGTTCAGCATCTGAATCAGTTCTGAAAGCTGTGCCAAGGTTATATTAGCCTATGTTAAAATGTAAACAATAATGCGTTATCTCCGGAGTGACAAATAAGTACCTCAGCCTTGAACTCTGCAATCAACAAACAGTAGACCTACTAGATAAGATCTGACAGCATATCAATCACACGCTTTCTCAATACTTTCATCTGCTTCCAAGAAAAGGGAATTCCCCCTCATGATGCAAACTTTATTACTGCCATCTGTTGGCATATTCTACAACAGGTGCGGACGAAAACAACAAGGTTAATGAGTATTTTTAGCCTTTATTTATAACAGCGCTAGTTGTATTCAAATATAAATAATGTAATGTGAAGTTTCAGTGCTGTCGGAGTTTTAAAAGCACTCAAGCCATTAAGCTGTAAACAAATCAAATTATAAGGCAGTATAAAAGAACTCGAGGAAAGAAGAAATATATTTCACATATATTTTCCACAAATCCCGCCAGAGTGAGCCAACTGCCGGATCAACAAGAACTATATGCTCCAAATGCATAAAGATATTATGTTCTTACAAATCGTTTTCTTCCATAAAATTTCGGTCTTTCACAATCTTATAGGATTGTGATGCTACGTAGTACAACAGCCTATTGTCTATTGCTTATAAGTGTTAGTTAATGCGAGGAAGGGAGTGTTAATAGCAATAGTGCGCTCATTTGTATAATAAACAACGTATTCTGTACCCGAATACAATTAATAGATCTATAGAAGTCCATTCAAATCATCCTATTATTTCTTTTATAATTTTCTGCCCAAGAGCAGGCCCTTCAATGCAAACTCAGCATTCTCTAATCTTTCCTATTTTCCGCCTTCCTCTTAGTCTCCGCATATTATCTATATCTCTTAATGTCGTCTATCATCTGATATCTTCTTCTACCACTAGCTTTTTTTTACTGTTCATCATTACTTCCTGTACATCTTTCAGTAGGCAGTTTCTTCTTAGCCAGTGATCCAGCCAATTTCTTTTTCTATTCCAGATTAGTTCAGTATTATTCTTTATTCACTCACTATTTCCAACACAGCTTAATTTCTTACTTTACCTGTCCATTTCACACGCTCCATTCTTCTTCATATCTACATTTCAAGTGCTTCTAGTCGTTTCTCTTCACTTTGTCGTAATGGCCATGTTTCTGCCCCATACAATGCCACATTCCAACTAAAGCACTTCTTGTCTCTTCCCTAATCCATTATCCAGAAGGTGCTCCTTTTTCTATTGAAAACTTCCATTGCCATTGATATCCTCCTCCTGACTTCATAGCAGCAGCTCATGTTATTACTTAAAGTAGCCTACACCTCAAGTATTTGAAGCTGTTTACTTATTATTATTATTATTATTATTATTATTATTATTATTATTATTATTATTATTATACACAAAATTTCTCAGAGATATCATTAATTAATGCATAGTGTAATGCTAATATTTCATCTAATTTGCTAAGCGTAAAACCTTTCATGACATTAAAATAAAAATAAAAATAATAGTATGTAATAGTACTTTTAATTTACACTTTCTAATGTAGAGAATTCTTTATCTGGAAATTTTAGTATACTAAAAAAAATTCCCTTGTTTCATCACTATTTTTACCTACGTAGAAGAATTAGGGGAGAGTTGGGTAGTATCGGACATCAGGTAATATCGGATAGTGCGTTTCTTTCATCTACCACCATATGGTAGTACCTGAATGACATGGTTACGTTTCTCTATGCGCAATCACAGAAACGTAACCATGTCAGTCAGGTACTATTATCGTGTGATAGATGAGAGAAACTCAGTGTCCGATATTACCCGCTGTCCGATACATCCCAACTCTCCCCTATGTTATTAGTCAGTCTCACTTATGTGTGTCTATAGTAAGAAAACAGCCGTTTGCCTGCTCATCTGGAGATCCACTTGGCGTGGGTTTGATTACTGCTTCAGGTTCGGTTTTTTCCCCCGAGATTTTCTGCAATTGTAAGGTGAATGTCAGGTAATCGCATGACGAAACCTCGGTCTCATCTGGACACATATCATCTTGCTAAATAATCTAGTAATTGACACAGCATCGTTAAATAACCAACTAGAAAAAACAGATTATTACATTTAAATCGGTTATTTAACAATATTTTATCAACTATGAGAATATCTAGCATCAATGTAGTTGGTGACAGCGACATTAAATCGAGGATTCGCCATAGCTCGCCTGACATTCGCCTCATAGCTGAGGAAAACCTCGGAATAATCCAAAGTTAATCAGTCTAAGCGAGATTCGAACACATGTCCTATTGGGATCAGGAGACCAGCTCCTTACTCCTTAGCTTTACTGGTGGCGACCGTATGTTACGGAGAAAAAGCGTATCAAACATGAGCTGGTCATTGCTCTTGCTTCCAGTTCACAATAATCTCATCAATCACTCAAATCTTCATAAAAAGATTTCTTCGTGGCTTTATCAAATAGAACAGGTTACTTCAAATTTTGATCTTAGGAGAGAAGAAAGAATTTCTTCTCCTGAATTTACTATTGCTATGAAATAATATACAGGATGAAAGTGAAATAACCTTGCAGATTGAAAGGGACGATAGAATAATTTGAAATGAAAAGAAAACCTATATTACGTTTTGTGATTAAATGCACGGTTAATTAGAAAATTAAGTTGGAAGTTTCAGCAGTTCGGCAACATTGCCGTAGCACACACTTCTAGTGATACAGATGTAAGAGGTCAACGAACTCGGTGCGTCTCGCTAGATGAGCTGTTTTTTGGCGCTGTGTTGCAACCAACTCGCATCGTGCACTGGTTTGAATTTAGAGGTTTTTAAAATTAAATTTATACGAAAACCGGCCACAATATTGAAATATGCCAAAGGGATAAATTATTCTTTATGAGTTTTCCTATCGATGTGGACAAAAAACACGATCCTACTCGCAATAGTTACCGAATAAGAGATTGTAAACATTTGAGAGAAAACTATTAACTTTCCACCAATGCGTTATTATAGTTTTTTGTTACATACGACATGAGCTATTTGCTCTGAAAATCTGCAAGGCTATTTCACTTCCACCCTTTATATAGAGATATTACTTTCACATAGGCCTATTATTTTTCTTTTGTGCTTGAAAATAACTTTCTTAATTGAACATTTCTACAACAAATACGAGAGATATTACTTTCACATAGGCCTATTATTTTTCTTTTGTGCTTGAAAATAACTTTCTTAATTGAACATTTCTACAACAAATACGAGAGATATTACTCTCACATAGGCCTATTATTTTTCTTTTGTGCTTGAAAATAACTTTCTTAATTGAACATTTCTACAACAAATACGAGAGATATTACTTTCACATAGGCCTATTATTTTTCTTTTGTGCTTGAAAATAACTTTCTTAATTGAACATTTCTACAACAACTACGAGAGATATTACTTTCACATAGGCCTATTATTTTTCTTTTGTGCTTGAAAATAACTTTCTTAATTGAACATTTCTACAACAAATACGATCATGGTTTTTCAAGGCCAATGAAAAATAAAATTTGAATTAGGAATTGTATTTTAGAACGAGTAAATATTTTGAATATATAGATTACAATTTGACATACCAAATCGAAAATGAAATGTCAAAGAAACCTTAAATCTATCAATCAAGTTAATACAAGAACATAAAGCAATAATTTTATATTATGAAACAAGTTTATAATGTTATACTTTATTGCATGAGTCAATGTTTAGGTAACGAGCGAAGCAACAATTATTAAATATTATTGCATGGCAAATCATTTCATAACATTAACACAAGTTATATCGTCATAATAATGTCATTACGTCTTAGTTGTGACATTTTACGGCACTACACTGGAACAATAATGTGATATTACGCAAGATTTTTACTGAAGATAAAGACTGTTTATAATGCTGGCAAAAAAAAAATAACACGAAGTTTTGACAAGCTCATACTCATGTACGGAAGTGAATCCTGGACCGTCCGAAATGAAGACGCCCCATACAACGCTTAACAATTGCGGAAATGTAATTTCTAGGAACTGCTGGCTGCAATATACTTGATCATAAAATAAATTAATCAATAAGCGAATTAGAAATAACACCTATTCATGAACACCTCAACAGCAACAGTTATTATAGACAGAATTGGCTCGAGCACATCAACAGAATGGATCGGTTGCAGATTACTTTCACTGACCCTCCACTATACGTTTCGAAGAAAACGATCCGTGGGTAGACTCTTGAAAAGATGGAAGGAAGCCCATAACAGACCAAGAGACCTTGGTCTGTTAAGTGACTGATGATGATGATTGTTTATTATTATTATTATTATTATTATTATTATTATTATTATTATTATTATTATTATTATTATTATTATTATTATTGAGATTCAAGTGAAAAAGATGGAAGGATTATACAAGGAAAAAAGTTTGTCGTTCAGTCTAAAACACAGTGCATTCCTACAACACTGGTGTTGGCATTGCCACCTCGATGACTATCAATAAGTTAATATATCTTGTTTACGGCGCCAGGCGTGCCAACAATGTCAGGAACGTTGCAACGTTTGGAATGTCAGTAAGCGTTGCAATTGCGCTAGATTCAGATAGTTACTTTTAAATGCTTACACTCTTATATCAATTGAAAACTTTGGAAAATAGTTACACTTACGAGGACAGGAACACTTCGTAATAAGTTTCATGAAATATTTAGCATTAAGTTTACTATTTAAAACTTGTTTAATATTATGCTTAGCCTACACTTTACATCAATAAGAACTTTGAAAAGTAGTTAGGCCTACGAGGTTAGGAACACTTCGTAATAAGTTTTATGAAAATAATATTAAGCATAACGTTTACCATTCAAACTTGTTGAGCATTTAGTATACAGAATGTATTCAAATTGGTGTCAAATATTCTACGGGTGTATTCATATAGACCAAATATTAAAAATACTTCATATAAACACGGTTTAGAAACTTTATAATTAGGTAAAGGGGAATTTATAGTTTACAAATATTTAATAAATAAGCATTCCAACAGAAAAAGTAATTCAGTTCAAATAGACAAAGCTTAAGAGAAAAAAAAAAAAAAAAAAAAAAAACGAAGTAAACACAAGACAGAACATTTTGTTACAAATAGTGTTCAAAATGGTCTCCTCCTGCTTCGATGCAATCTTTGAGCATAAGTTCCACGCTTTGTTGAATCTAATCTGCTGAATGCACCTGAACTGTTACGTAGGCTATTTGTTACTCTCCATTTTTGATACGTTTCAAAAAACGTCCAAATCTGACAGAAATTGCATTGACAATGAACCTCAAATATACCAGAGATGAAAGTGTTTTAGTCTCAAATTAGATTTTCGAACAGATCATTTAATTAATCCCCCGTAGCATTTGAGAGGAGAAACTAAGCGTTTCTGTAACTTTTTAAAAGTCTGGAGGATACGTAGGAATATGCCTCTTGAATATTTCACACAAATTTAAATACACTCTGTACAAAAGATCACAGCAGTTCAATATATCCGTTTATAAAACAATAAAAAGCACTTCGTAAACTCTAAAACCAGATTACGGAAGAAGTTAATAATATCAAGTAGGCATTTCAGATTAATGTTCATTCTAAAAGAACACAGAAAATACACCAGATTAAAATCCTACAATATATTGATAAAAAGTTATTAAGGTTATGAAAAATAGGGATGAAATACAGAGTGTATCTATATATGTATCCACAAATGTGAGGGCGTATTCCTGACACCAAAACATAACAAAATGGGTCCTATGAACATGGGTCCGCAAACTCTTCGTTAAGGAATTATGAAAGGAATTTCCTGTAGTGACCCCCAGTAGCCTCAAACTTGCATTTTTCCCACTTTCTTGATTACAGTTGGTCATGACATTTGTTTTGTTTTGTCTGATTGCCTTTTGTTGTGTTATTCACAGTAACATTCATCACATCACAAGATGTATTCATGAGATAAATGACGGATATGCACTACATTTATGGCCTAGCAGATGGGAATACAGTAGCAGCACGTCAAATTTATGCAGAAAGGTACCCTGGGAGGCACTTACTTTGTGGAAAATCGTTTGGAAAACGTGTAGAAAAAAATGGATTTGATTTTTTTTTTTTTTTGCAAAATGTGTGTTGTTAAATGTATCACCATTACCAATAAATTCATAACTCCCTAACGAAGGGTTTGCGGACTCATGTTCACATGAACTTTTTGTTATGGTTTGGTGTCAGGAATATGCCTCCACATTTATGGATACATATATAGATACACCCTGTATATGTAGCGGCGACGCCAGCAGGAGAAGATTTGGTGCGGTATCGTACTCCCAAAGTTCACCCATGGTCACCCTTTCACTCTTTCAATTTGACACGAATTTAGAAAGTGCAGCTCAAACAGGACTTGTATTTTCGAGGCCCGGACCTATATATGTGACGGCTGACCTGAGTAGCATTCGTAAATTCCACGCTGATAGGTGGGCCATCCTGCCTCAATTCTGAGAGAGCCAATTCCCGTCTCTAGGTGAGTAGCCACGTGATAAAACCAAGGGCCAGTAGCCTCAAGTCCTTCGTATATCAGCACTGGAAGCCCGTATTGTCCCAAAGACTCGCAGACTATTTTAAATACTGCGCAGAAGATAGATGAAATGAGAGGAGGAAGTGGTGAGTATTGATGGAATGAAAGGGGGAGAAAAAGAGAGAGAGAGAGGGAGGGAAAGAGAGAGAGAGAATGATCGGCCCATAGACCTAATAGAGCTGCCGATGAATTTCAATTGGCGCAATGCTTTGTGCATTAAAGAACTTCATCACCGACCGAACCTCTCAGGCGGCAGGAGAAGGAATAAGGGCTTCCATTTCGGACCACTGCTGCCACGCTACTGGCACCAAGCGGGACCTGTCCGGCTGGCATATGATTGATACGTCATAGATCTGTTACGCATGCGCAATTGGCACGGCTAATTACGTTTACTTTCAAGGGGAAAAAATCGGGAAACTTACTTTCTGGATGCGCCTCGTAAATATGAGGCAGAAACAATACCACGAATAACATTTTGAAGTAATCATACATTTTTAAGATTTTATGAAGGTCTGATGAAGTTGAAAATGTAATATTATTTTTCATTTTTTCGCTATTTTATTTATTTATATTCTTGACTCCCTTCTCCGTCGGTACGCCACTGTTCATAGTAAACACTGATCATTCGCCTAATTAAATTATTGTCTTTTAGTGTGGTGTAAGTTAATCTGAACTAGAGACAATAATCTCACGCAATTGTAACCGAAATTCATCACATATCCCAAACATTCTTTACAATGCCAAAATCATGTGTATTCCATCAAATCAAGACATAAGCCGCTAAGAAAGCAAAAAAAAAAAAAAAAAAAGTTTCCTACAATACAAAAATATCTCGGTTTGATGTCTAAAGAGTAAACTCTGTACGATGGATATTGTCTCAACTCGTTTTTAAACTCGATAAGATCAAGATCTTATCACTAGAATCAGAACTGAACACACAAAACTGAGTCATCAGTATCTTCTGCTCAAAGATCATCCCTCAGAATGTATAGACTGTGCCATATTATCAGCCTTACCATCAAACACATCATCGTCTAGTGACAAATTGGAGAAAACTCCTAGAGCTGCCAAACACAGTGAGAAATGCTCTTGTATGCAACTACTTAAACTTTTCAGAGCTATAAATCTCTATGAAGACGTATAGTAATGTGCCTACTTACCATAAAAAATGTGACAAAATGCATTACAAAATTGTAGTAAAACATAGTCGATGTAAGACCATGCACTCAGGCGACTATAAAATAAATTCCAATAAAAATAGTTGATATAGTAGTAGGAGAATATTTTACGCTACATTTCAAACCGATTTTATAAGCGTGTGCGAACTTCGAAGTGGAGTTTTTTCATCCATCAGTGAAAATCAGGGATATAGTATTAGCCTACTAATCCGAGGTAGTGCTCGGGCATGGGTTCGAACTCAGGTTAGGATGATTACCTTCTTGGGTTTCTTCAACTGTAAGGCGAATGTCAGGTAGCCACATGGCGAATCCTTGGCCTCATCTCACCAAATACCATCTCGCTATCACTAATTCCATCGACACAAAATAACAGCATAGATGATACAGCATCATTAAATAAGATTAAAAAAGAGGGGTTTCCATTTGATATGGAAGATTTTTTATTAATCTCAGTTTCTTTATTTTTCTTTTAAGTCTAAGTGGTGCGTAAACGATCTACAGAGCGTTCAGCTCGACAACTAACCAGAAACACGCACACCAGACATGCTTGTATGGCCGGCGTGGACTGCGTCGTCATTGATTCGTAACCTCCCGTATATTTTTACTCATATAATTTTGTTTAATAATGGCATGCACACAACTTCCTTATTTCATAATGAGTAGCCTACTATCTGCTTAGTTGCCTCTTGAGTGATGCTTTATTGGTGTCACTTTTGAGATCGAAACTGTCTTCGGTCAGTTGATTAAACAACAACAATTTTCAAAATTACGTTTTTAATTACACTGTTATTCACACACAAAAGTTCTACGTATTTCCGTAATGCTTGCAATTTCGTTCCTTATATTGCCTCTCAGTTCGTCTATACTGTGGAGATTATTCCTGTATATTTTATTTTGTAAGGTTTTTAGGGTGTGAATAACAATTTTTATCAAGAGCTGTTCGGAATGTCGACTGCAGACGGACACCACTTTGAATAACTCCTATAACACAGGTTGGTAGCACTCATTATGAAGTAGAAACATGATTGTGGACATGCTTTTATTTGATCAAAGTTATACGAATAAAAATACGAGGATGGTTACGGATCGGTAATGACCCCGTCTACACAGGCCATGCAAGCATCTCTGATGCGCGTCTTCCCGGTTGGGTGCCGAGCTGAACGCTCAGTACATGCTAGTCTGAACTAATATTTTATATCGGAAACATTTGCAGTCTGAATTTAATAAGTGGGACAGGAAATTGTGTTATCACACTTTACTACCAACGTAAGGAAATAAAACATTTATACAAGCGTCTTCTCTAACTATTATAAAGTGGCTCAAATCCAAAACCCAACTGAGGTTAGGTGGCTCAAAAGCATTGTGTCGTCAACGTATATGGCTCAAATCCTCTGCCCCGGCTCACCAGAATGCTTCCTCCACAAACTGAAAATGATGACGCTGCCACTGAATACTGCAGATATGATAAGAGAATTGAAACAGCTGAGACCAAGGTCTTAAGGAAAATTGTTGGACCTTATATGGTGGCGAAATAAATGACACCATCATCACAAAAGAATTCGGAGCTTCACTATAAGGCAAAGGATTACTGGGAGCGAAAACAAATGGCATGAACATAAATGAAGAATGAACCTATGTAAACAGCCGACAAGCTACAAAGAACCAGTAGATTCAGACATGTGAAACACCCAAAATGGTCAGTAATGAAATCATAATTCCTGTTGAATCGGAAAGGATATCAATCAACCTTGAAGAAGATTTTTTAATCGGTTATTAAATGACGTTGTATCAACTACTAGGTCATTTAGCGTTGATGTAATTTATGATACATACATACATACATACATACATACATACATACATATTCTGCCTAAGGGCAGGTCTTTCACTGCAAACCCAGCTTTCTCCAATCTTTCCTATTTTCTGTCTTCCTCTTTGTCTCCGCATATGATCCATAGCCTAGGCCTATATGATAATATCGTCTATCATCTGATACCTTCTTCTGCTCTGAATTCTTCTCTCGTTCACTATTTCTTTCAGTGAACCCTTCAGTAGGCAGTTTCTCCTCAGCCAGTTTCCTTTTCCTGATCAGTTTCAGCATTATTCTTTCTTCACTCACTCCTTCCAAAACAGCTTCTTTTCTTATTTTGTCTGTCCATTTCACACGTTACATACTTCTCCCTACCCACATTTAAAATGTTTCTATTCGCTTCTTTGAACTTCCTCGTAATGTCCATGTTTCTGCCCCATACAATGCCACACTTCACATAAAGCACTTCACTAGACTCTTCCTTAGTTCTTCTTCCAGAGATCCGCAGAAGTTCCTTTTTCTGTCAAAAGTTTCCTTTGCCATTGCTATCTTCCTCTTGATTTCCTGGCTGCAGCTCGTGTTACTGTTTATAGTAGCTACACCCCAAGTATTTGAAATTGTCCACTTGCTCTACTGTCTCATTTCGAATTCGCAAATTTACCTTCTTTATTTTTCTTCCTATGACCATAGTCTTCGTCTTGTTTGCATTTATCTTCATCCCACACTTTTAACAGCTGTCATTTAGCTCGAATAGCATACCCCTTAGTATCGTCTGCTCTTCTGCTAACAACGCCATATCATCAGCAAATCTTATGTAGGCCTACTTTATTCTTCTTCCTCCTACTGTCACCCCTTCCATGTTATGAAAACAATTTATGATAGTGAGATGGTATTTGGAGAGAATTCGGCACATTCCTGCTTTCGTCCAGGTCCCATCCACGAACGAGTACCTGATAAGCTCTGGACCCCGGAGCCTCAAGCCCTTTCTGTATCAGTGTCAAAAATCCGTATTACCCCGCAAACTTCACCCAGCTTATTTTTAAATATTGCATATGATAAATGAAATGAGGGAAAGGTTTGTAGAATCACGTTAAGTTTTTATACTCGCTTTAACATCTGTGGTCACATCGCGTGTTTAGGATCTGTGGGTATACTAGTAGGCCGCCCCCATTATTGTTGAGTTCCTGTTTCTATTGTGTGTTGTAGATGGCTTGTATTCATGCAACTGATCATAGACTTCGATCAATGTTTATAATATTGGTGACTGAGGTGGTGATGAATCGTGGCATGCAAATAATTTCCAATCCGACATTTTCCTTTGTGACTGAGGAAAACCATAAGAAACTCAGTAACACTTGTCGACCACGGGATTTGAACCCGGGACCTTCCGCATACGAGCCTCAAACGCTATTGTCGAGCCAACTTGCTCGGTAAAGAAATTTTTATTATTGCACAAATAGGCAAGGAAATGACAATAATAATAATAATAATAATAATAATAATAATAATAATAATAATAATAATAATAATAATAATAATGTATTATTATTATTATTAATATTATTATTATTATTATTATTATTATTATTATTATTATTATTATTATTATTATTATTAGATGAAATGCCAGATTCCGGAAATGATAATAGCGGAAAAATTTGTAGATCTGATTGGGTAATTATAACTTTTTTATTTAAAAATCGAGTAGCTAGTGAGCGCGTTAACAGCAACGGTCAGCTTGGTGAGTTAGTATCTACTTACTTACTTACTTACTTACTTACAAAATGGCTTTTAAGGAACCCGCAGGTTCAATGCCGCCCTCATATAAGCCCTCCATCGGTCCCTATCCTGTGCAAGATCCTCCCTCAAATCCATTTTAATATTATCCTCCCATCTACGTCTCGGCCTCCCCAAAGATTTTTTTCCCTCTTGTCTCCCAACTAACACTCTATGTGCATAGAATCTACAGAGAGTTTAATTGTTAAAGTCTGGTGATTCTGATTGAGTACGGTGGTACTTCACTGGCATATTCAGTCATGCAGAGAAATGTCAAGGAGACAGCCCACAGTGGAAAACTCCACAACAATAAAGAATAAGAAGTTCGAAGATACTGATGTCTAAGGTTCGGATAAAGTAGCTATATCAGGATTAGAGATGGCCGATATTTCGCAAACCGATATTTTGTCACAGATAAACCTGTGACTGATGACGCGAAATATCTGTGACAAAATATCGCTATCGAAATCTGCTCCGTATTCAGTACTCTGTGACTGATATTTTCTCCTCTACGTCGTAGGTTTGCGCGTGCGCATGATACAATAACAGCAATCGGGCGGTAGTTTCTCCATCTTATTATAAATGATGTAGTTATTACACGATTTAAATAATAACACCATTTGTTACCAGTATTTAATCTTGTGTAAAATCCTGTCTGAACAACTGTTTTGTTTTGTAATTATTTTCCAATGTTTTTCCGAATACTTATGTTTCATTAATTTTTATTCTATGACTCATTATTATAATGTTAATGTACGACTTAAAATAATTTATCAATTATATTATATACAATAAAAAGGATCAATTTTTAAAACGATTAGGATAATCATATAACCTCAATTTCTCCATATCAAACTACATTTAAAAATGATCAACTGGTTCAATATCTATAATATAACCTCTTGGTACATGAGGTTAACTTTTGATATGTTACTGTTCAGTTAGGTAAGTATTTATTTGTTAATGGTACATGTACATAATTTCTTTGTTGGATTTTCCCATATAAATCACTGATGAGTGGTGTGTATAGAGAAATCGTATTCATATTTCACTGCTCAATATTTCCTGCTAATTTTTATCGGTGTGACAAAATATCGCTGTAATTCATGCTACGTATCGATATAAAATATCGGTGTGACAAAATATCGCTGTAATTCATGCTACGTATCGATATAAAATATCGGTGTGACAAAATATCGCTGTAATTCATGCTACGTATCGATATAAAATATCGGTGTGACAAAATATCGCTGTAATTCATGCTACGTATCGATATAAAATATCGGTGTGACAAAATATCGCTGTAATTCATGCTACGTATCGATATAAAATATCGGTGTGACAAAATATCGCTGTAATTCATGCTACGTATCGATATAAAATATCGGTGTGACAAAATATCGCTGTAATTCATGCTACGTATCGATATAAAATATCGGTGTGACAAAATATCGCTGTAATTCATGCTACGTATCGATATAAAATATCGGTGTGACAAAATATCGCTGTAATTCATGCTACGTATCGATATAAAATATCGGTGTGACAAAATCACCGATAAAAGTTGCAGATATTTAATTGTCACAGTCACAGTTGTCACAGGTACTTGAAAATATCGTTTAAGCTCATCTCTAATCAGGATAGGATGTATAGGATAGAGTCTTATAGGATAGTCTGACTTGCTTCAGACTAAGTAAACACTATCCCCTTCCACTAGCTAAAACTGTACCTTCTGGGAAAAGTGCTCCCCACCCCATGGCTAAAACTCCAGTGAATGGACAGTACAGCCGATAGGAACTAAATATAGCCTACGTCGTCACTACTGTCGGCTGGGGGACACGTGACAACTAGTTAATGTTTGTAAACAAAACGCACTGACAAAGGACGTCTATCCTGATACAGCTATTTTATCCGAACTTTACTGATGTCTCTTACAAGTTAATTTTTCTCATTACTTCCACATAATTCTGCTATAATTGAATGGTGAATTTGCAAACAACTTAAGTCCCTAGAAGTAGTTTTGAGAAAATTAAAGAAAACTGTTTTAGCCTCGCTGAATCATATATTATTACAATATAATTTTTTATATGTAAGAGATATATAAGAGAAATAGTTTCATTATAAAAATTCATACTTTTGTATTCTTCTTCAGGTCGTAAAAAATTTAATTATCTTCAGGACTTAAGTTGTTCTGCAAATGAACTTCAATCCTGCATCATTTATTAGGTTACCGACACATAAACATGTTTAACTAAATGTATTTATACCAAAATCATAAAATAACCTTATTGCAATTGTTGAACAACATTATTTTGAACAATTTGTTAATCACAAGGGCACAGACAACTCTTAGGAGTGTTATAACGAGACCACAGCTTAGTTGCAGCTTTAAATTCTTTGTTGTCTCCCATGCTATAATGTTTTCGTAAAATGTATGCACATCTTCTTCATCACGAATGTACTTAAGCATTTTACGAATATCTTGAATTTTGGTTTCATTGATCGGGGATAAACCATTGTGTTGGAAAGTGTGAAGAAAGAACGATGCTGAAAAATGATCAAGAAGTAGAAAAGTTGTGTCACTGGCTGAATAGAACTGCCTACTGAAGAACGCAGTGGAAGGAATGGTAAACGTGAGATAAGTTCGGAAAGAATTACCAATGACAACAGACAAAAAACAATTTGTCGGCTGAGTGTGTGATTAAAATTACATATTATGTACGTTTCTTCAGCACTTGACAGAAAAAAAACAACTTAAGTCCAGGACTAAAGTGGTTTTACTCCTTAACCAAATATTCTGATGCTAATAAAAACTATATAAAAGTCGTGGATTAATGTCATTCTGCTACTAAACGATGCCCCTTTCACACAGTAACATACTCATACTCTCAACTCAGAACCCCCAAAATGTGGACTTAAGTCATTTTGCAAATCCACCATTCAATTGAAGACCTTCACCGGAAAAAGGATGTAACATCAATTTAATAAAATATGTGACTTGGATGGAAAAAATAACAATATATAATAACAATAAATGATTGCATCCAATAGCCGAATAATCTTGTATCCTTGATTAATCAAATGGTTCTGCTAGTAAATATAGGCCTAACGAAATATATTTTCCTTTCTCCTGAAACATGTATTATAGATCTGTTGGTTATTATTATTATTCCCGGTACTTTGTAATACAATTGTATCAAGTTGCTTATGCAATGTAAATTTTCATGAATAATAGGCAATTGCTTTCTCGTATTCTATTGTATTTTTTCATTACTGTACAAAACTCGTTTTATTCCTGCACAAATTGTGTATGACTATACATTAAAAAAAACCCGGGTGGAATGATTGAGGAAAACGGGAGTACACTAAGAAATACCTTCTGCAACATCTGCTTTGTCCATTACAAATTTCATCACGACAAGGCAGCCTGGAAGAAGTCTAGCTCGCTAGCACTTGATGGCTTAACGCGGCCAGAGATTGACTCATAAATGCCATCATCTTCCTGGTGATACCACAAGTGATGCAAGGACATAAAAACCTGGCTCCCAAAGATCAAACGGCTTCAGCAAGAAAATATCACTTCTAATAAGCCTACTGACGACTGTTTCCTGGCTTTGGCTGCTACATGTTGTCTTTACACAAGTATCCCATTTCGCATTAAACATTTTCAACATAATTCCAATTAACTTAATTTTCTTCTAATTATTAAAACATAAAGGACTTCTAATATTAAAAAAAATATTCGGACACATTTTTGAAAATGAATATTATTCCAGCTCGTCATTATTATTATTACCTTGTAGGATCACCCTTCTGTTTAATAACCTCTCTCAGACGGCGTGGCATGCTATGTACTAATTTTTTTGTTATGTCTATAGGAATTTTCTCCCATTCTTCTTGAAGTCTTGCTTTCAGCTCTTCTTTAGGAGAAATAGGCCTCGATCGAACCCTCCTGTCAAGTTCTTCCCATAAATGTTCAATAGGGTTCAAATCCGGCGATTGTGGAGGAGGATGAAGCACTTTAGGGCATTTGTAGAGCAGATATTCTTGTCCAATATAGGAGTTATGCTTGGGATCGTTGTCCCGGTAAAACATAAACTCCTTTTCAATCCCAAGCTTTCCTGAACTTTTTACTAAATTGTATTGCAGGAGGTGTAAGTAGTCTTCCTTTTTCACGATATCCTCGATGAATACCAATTCCCCAACCCCAGATGCTGATATGCACCTCGAGAAAACTCGAGTCGCTCAACTCAGCATAAATATGTAAAAGGCTATTGAAACAGAAAAGCGAAGCGAATATCTCATCAACATGTCCGAAAACTTTCAGCTTGGAGCATGGGCAGTGTGGCATTCTTTGATTTAGAAAAATACTCGTGTCGCCCAAATATTATGTCCCTCATTGTACAATAGATTGCCTCTGTTGTTGTTAGTAAGATCTGACTTTTTTTTTTTTTTGCTGTCGGTCTCTTCTTCCCCCTACCCCCGATATAGTATAAATTCCCCGTGGGGAAAAGGTCTGAATTCAACACTGGTTGTCATATTCGTTATTGGACTGTTTGGAAAAAAAATACTTCCACTAGGTCTGGCAACAGAGCAACCAGCAAAGCCACGTGAGTTTGTGTATGTATTTCCGCCAACACATTCTTCATGCACATGTCGTAAAGTAAGGGTTATGAGATGAGTATGACGAAATTCCTCGCTATGTGTGTGTTCAGCCTGGCGAAACCGTCGTTTGAGTCATCCAACTACAACATAATGGACAAGTACCTGGCCTAGTGGGATAATCTAATTCTTCTTCGTCTTCAGCAGCGTTTCCAGTGGTTCGGTTGCTGGTAGTTATAGTGTTCATAATAGATCGTCTTCGGCATTTGTGGAACTTTAAGACCCTTTAGATGCATTGCCTTGTATTGAGGTCATTATATTACATATATAAAATGCTGAGAAATGTCCATCAGAAATGGTTCTGTCAGCAAGTATTCCGAATTTTGTTCATAAATCAGTGTCTACGAGTTAATTCAGCAGAAAACGTATAGGCTTAGCTAGACCCATACTGTTGGACTTAGTTTTTTATTCGGGTGTCTAAGTTTAGCTTTTTTTATATAAATATTGTAACCACTATTTAAGACACTGATAGCTATTGTTGTAGTTTTATGATCGTTTCTACTTTCTTAGTTAAATATTGAATAAATAACTGATTTTATGTTCATTCTTCTGATGTTTATCGTGCTTTATCAACTGCTGTGGGTAAGGAATTCTGCTCCGTCGTGCACAAGGGATAGAGAGATAGGGTTACCATGAGAAAAAATTCTATAGGAGGACATGGAACCTAAAATAAGAGGACATTGCTGAAAAAGGAGGACTTTTTAAAAATTGGTATGAACAAAATTAAAGATAAAAACAATGGTTCACCTTAGTTTTCTCACTAGTTGATGGATCAGTATTATATCTGTACCCTACTCATCGGTGGAGGCCACTTAGTGCACAAGAGCCTGAAGAGACAAACTTCTATCTTGTAACAAATAACTATGGAACTGTTCACAGGACATGTCGTTGAAATTATATCTCACCATGATGATACCTTTGACTGTCTCAGTTAGCATGCGATTTCGTTCTTTTGTCCATTGAGCAGATATCAGGGAAAATACTCTCTCAACACTTCCATTGTGACTTGGGGTAAATAAATAGAACTGACATATTTTTAATAGTTCTGAGAAAGTTTCTGTGCTCGCTGAACTATTGGATTTGAATAATTTGCACCATTGTTTATCTAAACTTAAATCTTTGTCCAAATTAACTTGATTGGCTTATCTTTGTACATTGAAGAATAAAATTTATAAAATAGATTAGAATAATGAATAGTGACGTTTTTAGAGTGTAAGAATTCAATGCGTGTCAATAGGTCATCATATTTTATGTTTTTATGTGCTCCAGCTTCAACTATTGTAAGCAGTTAAATTATTTCATAGGTTTTCACCATTTGTTTAGATATTCTATGCATAATATCGCACATTATTCAATATTGATATTAATTCTAGTTGAAATGCGAAATGTCGGACATTTCAATTTTTTTTAATGCCTGCCGGACAGGATAAAATGATTAAAAGAGAGGACATATCCTCCTTTTGCCTGACGGATGGTAACCCTATAGAGAGACAGCATACCCACCAGCAGCGACGATTGCACGCTAGGGCTGTGTCTTGTCCGCGGGTAAGATACGCTAGCCCGAGCGTGCAGTGTTTTGATGACCGCTGGTCTAGATCGTCGTAGTGTTGCGTGCTAAATGGATGTACAGGTATTAATAATACGTTGTCGTATGTCTTCTGGTGGTGCTGGAACATTTCGATAGACAGGATCCTTGACAGCTACCCTCCCCCCCCCCACCCCCAAAAAAATTCTAGTGGCGTAATGTCAAAAGAACGAGTAGGCCAAATAACTGATTTAACACGTTCAATCCACTGATTACGTTATTTTCGGTTCAGATCACGACAGGATCTTAAGGCGTTATGTGCTGGGCATCCGTCATGCTCGTACCACATAACCATTCTGTTCCTCAAGGGTACCTATATGGGCTTCAAAAGATCGGGAAAAGTGATTCTTATAATCTAGAATATCATCTACCCTGTAGGGTACCATTTATGAAACAGGGCCCAACAACGGTATTGCAGTGCTACAAAGTGACATTTTATTTCGGATTTTCAGTAAGTACTGTACGTACACTATGAATTTCAAATCTTTTGCATCCCTCAGCGTTTTGTTTATTAGAATGGTACATTGTGATACATTCTGAACAGACTTGAAGGAGTCAAATGATTCATCCAATAAAAATTTATTGGTACCTTTAAAAAATTAAGTCAATACTCGTATCTCCTTAATGAACGAGGTTACAAGAAATATATAACCAATAGTATTAATTCCCCATTATATTTAAACAACTCTTGTTTAAAACAGTTTTTTATTTGGCGGCTGAGAAGAAAAATTACATTGGGTGAGCAAAATAAATGGGACATTCTGTATGTTTCAAAGACTTTAACTTTTTCCATACTAGTTAGATCGTTTGAATTTAGATTGTAACTACTTTGTACTGTACACATTACATTTTTTACATTTAGTTTGAACCCTTATGTAATCTGCAAAATAGTTTGGAACACAAGAGGTACAAGTGCAACATCTTATTATAAAATGTTATTTTTAATATCTTAATTTTAAAATTCCTTCAAAATCTGCAATGAACTATTAACATAAGACCAAAACTCATTATGTAAGCTCAAAACAGACATCGTAGACTTTCCGTACAATTTTCCATTGTCACATAACTTTAAACTCATTTTTCTCAACATTACGTTTAGGTCACTTATATCCCTTGTGCTCTAGACCAGTGGTCCTCAACCTTTTTTAATGACGTTGACGTACCGTTATTTTTAATCTAGCACATTAGCAGTAGGCCTACCACTAACCAAATTTATAACGGCAAATCATCAAGTGTCGCTCTCAGGGACATAATAAACTTTTTTATTCTCCAGTACCAAAAAGTGATTGCTTTATTTAGACGTGTTTAATTAAAAAGCAGTTACTATTTGTATTTATTTAATGGAGTGTTCAATAAAATATACATAAAACAGCATATATGTTTCATGATCATTTATCCTCCTGAGTCCTGAGAGTATAGTAAATTATATAGGCTACTTCATACATGATTATGATATAAGATGTATGTGTAGAGACCCGAAGTATAGTATAATATACCTGCATTTGTGGCCTAATTGTAACCTGCAGAATTTTTTCAGCATTTTTTCTCACGACAGTGACATTTTTTTGAAGTGTAGAATTATATTGAACTTTAAAAATAAAACAACAAATGTCTCAAGAGTCAGATTTTTATCCCACACTTTAAATACCACTCAGCAGTGGCTCACGTACCATCAGTGCTACGCGTACCAAGGTTGAGAACCACTGCTCTAGACCTCTCATTTATTGTGTTAAGAAGCATATGTTTATAATGTATAAAATTCTTAAACTAAAAGAGTTTGGTGTAAATTTACAAATTCTATACTTAATTTTGTTTCCAAAATTTGTTAATGTGTCAATCATTTCGAGACTGAAAGGAAATAATAAGCCTTTCACTAGTGGAAGATGAAAAATCAGTTGAAATATATGGGTAAAAATAGTGTTGTTATAGTCTTATTGTTCCACAGAAAGCTTTGAAGAATTAATATTCAGTAGCATTCGGAAAGAATCAAAACAAGTTCGTACACAGGGCAGAATTCGCTCGCTTAATTTCAATAAATTATATCTTATCATGATCTCAGCAAATATTTACAAATAGATGTCATATTATAAGCCGTGGTGACTTACATCCTTGTTGACTGAAGCAAAGCTACAGCTTACTCAGAATGAACGGGCCTGAGCGCAGCGGTGTGGCATGCGTTTGTGACACGCCAAATTCGACCATAGGAAAAAGAGGACTTTTGGATGAACTCCAGATTGAATCAATATTACATTATAGCGCAAGATATCAAAATAACTAGAGAAATCATGTTGATAGGATGCTGTGAAATAGATCATAGTGACTCTTGTGACTGACAAGGTCGCAGTAGGGGTTTTTCTCGAATTTCTCCCGTTTCCCCATATTAGGTATCTACATCATTCCTTTAACTTTCTCCATTTCGTCATTAGGTCTATTTCACAGCATTCCCCAACGCCGGTCGGCGACGCACAGAGGAGCTGGCCAAGGGACGAGTGAGGGTTGCCTACTCGGAACCTGAGTACGCAGCGAACCTTAGTGTAGTCAGCCGGTGTGGGTTTGGGAATGTGTTTAGTTTCAGGGTTAGCGCAATAGAGGTGAGAAGTCGCAGTGCTGGGTCGTAGTGCCTCCACAGTCTAGTATATACAGTCAAGAAGCTTAATACGTAGTAAATATGCAACCATAGATAATTGCTAACCACTAGGATCGGTACTATCGCTTCGTTACAGACAATGCGAAATAGTACTGGCACAGTCTATTGTTCCTAGTACCCTTAACAACCCAAGCTTCGTGACTGTATATACTGGACTGTGGTGCCTCCTCTGGAAATTCCATTCCACTCCAAGTCATTGATCTCCATGGCAACCTAATAATTATTATTACAGCTGATATAGGCCTAGCTGCAAGTCAAAAATATTAATTCTTTTGTTGAAATATTTCGGAATATATATTATATGTCATTCTTGTGTTAAATTCTATCGTATCTGGTTTACATGTTTCGACCTATTTATGGGTCATCTTCAGAACTAGTCGTTGTTGGTCTTGGCGCCACTTGTTCTGTTTCCTGTGAGGGTGTGTTCCTGTGGTATAGTGTAGAGTCAAAGAGTGTGAGTGTTTTGAAGTTGAGTTGTGTGTTGAGAATTTCATTGGGGGTGTGTTTTTGTGTGTCTGTATATTTCATATTGTTCTAGTGTGTTTAGTTTCTGCCTTTTTGGTTGGATGTGTAGTATTTCCATGTCTGTGTTGATATCTCTGTAGGTGTGGTTAGCATTTGTGATGTGTTCTGCATATGTGGAGGTGTTTTGTAATTTTGTTATTGCTCTGATGTGTTCTTTGTAACGTGTTTGAACCACACCTACAGAGACATCAACAGACATGGAAATACTACACATCCAACCAAAAAGCCAGAAACTAAACACACTAGAACAATATAAAATATACAGACACACAAAAACACACCCCAATGAAATTCTCAACACACAACTCAATTTCAGAACACAGAAACTCTTTGACTCCACATTAGACCACATAAACACACCCTCACAGGAAACAAAACAAGAGGCGCCAAGACCAACAACGACCAGTTGTGAGGATGATCCATAATAGGTCGAAACATGTAAACCAGGTACGATAGAATTTAACACAAGAATGTCATATAATACATATTCCGAAGTGATACAGTGTTAAAAGTTGTGTAATCAAGACGTCAAATATTTATTTACGTTTGTTTTCATGAATATCACACACTGCAACAGGGAATAAACTGCCCACAGAGATGAAGGTTTAAAAGATTTTGATACATAAGCTAGCAAAACCTAAACATTTGCAATATTACCTACTTCAGGAAGCGTTCATACGTCAATTAACATTTAACTCTGGATTCATCTGATAAAGGGGATAGTTGAAGCTGCTTCTTCAATATCTGAAGGAAAGCTTTCTTCAGAATCAGTCATTTCAGCGAAATAATATTTTTGCGAGTTGGTTACCAGTAATAAGCTGATCACTGCACTTAGTGCGGCAATCAATGTTGTTACAATGGTAAATGATGATAAATAAGCATTATTAAACGGTCGTGGATAAGAGTAGGCATCTTTTGTAAAACTTGGAGCATGGCGGCGTTGGCACATTTGCTTACCGTACACGCGGATAGTGAATTCCAAGGTTAATTATTATTACTGTATGAGCGATAGTAGGAGCTTGCTTACAGCAGCGTAAGTATTTTGCTTGTCAAGGTGACCTTCACCAGTCCAGGCTCATAAAAGGTGCCACATCATAAGATGTTTCAAGCACGTTTGAGCATTGCTGCATTTGGAGAGATGCTTCCTCCCATGCCCACCCCTCTTCCCTCTGTTTGGTACATCGCCCGTACATCTTCAGCCAACGACTTAATGACAAAAAAAAAACTACACCGACATCTTTCTCATCCTATAGCCCTCATTCTTCTTCAATTTGCCGCTTAATTGACGTCTCAAGCTACACGGGATAGTCCAGAGATGATAGAGCGAAAATAGAACAAGACAAGAAAAGAATGGCAAGAGGAGGTGAAATTGCCCACAGGCATTCTTTGTTCACCACAAAATTCACAGACTCTACACTACAGGGATATGTGTATGGAATAGAATTTCGGGAGGACACTATGACCCAGAACTGTGACCTTTCACGATCTATTGTGCTATCATCATCATCATCATCATCATCATCATCTTCTTCTTCTTCTTCTTCTTCTTCTTCCTCTTCTTTCATGGCCTCGGTCACAAAAATCGTGTCCTTGTAGTCAGCTCACATTTCTCGAACTATAATCTCTGAAGTATCAAGTGCTAACGTCAAACTGCGTGCATTCCCAAACCCACACCGGCTGACTACACTAAGGTTCGCTGCGTACACAGGTTTTGAGCAATCCACCCCAGTCGAGAAAACTCCAACTGTGATCTTGTCCGCCACAAATGAAAAAAAAAAAAAAGAAAAATCCCAGGCCTGACCGGAACTCGAACACGGATTATCTGCGTGACAGGCTGAAGATCTGACCAGCCACCGCAGGGGACAAGGATATGTGTAACTTCGGTATGTTTGACGAAAACAATCAGCGCTGTATCAGGCATAGGCCTACACCGACACGTAGAATACGTCGACCAGTTTCAGAATTGAAACTATAGTTGTGTTGTTTTTAATGTTTTATTATTTTTTTTCTGTTTACAAATAGAGAATGTGAGTCTGTGATAAGTAAAAGGGCGAATTTTTAATCTCACAATACTGGTATGAAGATGAGAATCAATGGACTATATTGTACATACTACGTTATACAGTGGTGTACGTAGAATTTTGTCAAGCGGGCGGTTATTATTAAAACTGTTTAAAATTTACATTAAAATTGTTTACATTGTATATTATTATTATTATTATTATTATTATTATTATTATTATTATATTACCGTATATTTGTTAATATTACGCTATATTCTAATAGAACAGTATAGGCCCAATATTCATGAATATCCTATAAAATCTTTGAAACAATTTTTTCACAACCATCCAACGTTTAACAAATTTTAACTTGTGTTTAATTTTGTATAATAAAAATGTTTGTGTCATTATTACACTTACACAATAATCATATATATATATATATATATATATATATATATATATATATATATATATATGTATGTATATATAGGATGTTTCCGGGCTAGTGTTACAAACTTTCAGGGATGATGGAGAAGGGCACATGTATCAATTTGAGATAAGGAACCCTGGTCCGGAAATGACTGAGTCGGAAGTTATAAGCAAAAATAGTTGTGTGGAAATGGAATTGTAATTTCGCACCACGCGCCCTCTTTTCCTTAACCTTTGGAACAGTCGTTGAAAGGTGGTATGGGTCGGAAGTCCCCTACGTGGGTATTTGGCCTGATACAATCTGTGAGCTTGTCTACTGTTCCCATTGGCTCATCCGTATTCGAAAATCAGGTCTGCTTATTCCGCTCTCATGTACTCCTCCATTTCACTAGGACTGATCGACTGGACACTGCACTTGTACACATACACTGATGCCTACAGACGTGCATATCAGGACCGACCATGTCCGTTACACATTACGCTATCTGCATTGCTTTAGTGTAATTTCCTGTTCCCATTTCTCAGACAGCGCAATGAACGGAATACTGTAGGTAGACAACGTAAACAACGTCAGATGAAATACAGTACGTGTAAGAAGTACAGATAGATACACGTAAATAAGGTGTACAGAGGAATAAAATTATTTCATTTCCACACAACTATTTTTGCTTATAACTTTTGACTCAGTCATTTCCGGACCAGAGTTCCTTATCTCAAATTGATACATGTGCCCTTCCCCATCATCCCTGAAAGCTTGTAACACTAGCCCGGAAACACCCTGATATATAGTCAACAGTTATTTGTAGGCTCTATGATAGGCAAGACACTTTACTTTATATAACAAGAAAACCCATGTAAAGAATGAAATATATTGAAATAAATTTAATTATTAAACACAATACTGGAACATGGAATTCACCAAGGATGAAGAATGAAACTGTCATTATGCATATATTGAAGGAGGGGTATGAGAACTATGCCTTATGTCGATGTAGATTTTGTTACTCTGACAGTGAAAAATTAGAAAAGGAAAAAGAATTATGGATGAAAACATACTCAAATATAAATATGTATTTTTTTTAAGTTCAAGGGTGGGGGGGGGGTTCATATCCCGTAACTTTCCCCTTGCGTACGCCCCTTACGTTACACGTCTCCGAGTACAGTGCTCACAACTACAATATGTAAGACAGGCATGGAATAAGGATGCGGAGGTACGCCTATGAACGAGTTCACTTCTTCCACAATATTTCGAACGTAGCTGCTTGTAGCCTATTTACATCAACGGGTAACTACATACATAAACTTGGCTTCTCTTCCGCTTAGAGGTGTGCAAAACTAATGCGGGCGGCATGACATTACATCAAACATTTCAAATCAAGTCAAATACGCAATACAGACATTCATATGGTCACTATGCACTCATAAATAGTCTTGTGTTCTAGGTCGCCTACACTGTTTGGTCAGGACGGGTCCGTCTATATTAGAATGAATACTATTACTAGGATAAACGTAATGCAGTTGCGAGCTGATAGGCTGTTAAACGTATACGCGCAATAGCCTATTTCTAATCAGGTTCATTTTAGAAAACAATATTGTTTGCAGACATACGCTGGTTCAAAGATTGCCGGGATTTTAGCTACAAAATTATGTAAATTAGGAAATTTGTCATTAGGTAATAGCTTAATTTATACAATTTCTTGCTGGTTTTACCTGGCATTTTAAAAATTGTATTGTTCTCTATTACTCTGTTCTATGTTTTGAAATGAGATAGGCCTAACTTTACAGCACTGCATTTTCAACTGTACTGATTGCGGATTAACATATTTTTCTCGTAGATTCTTGAAAACTTTATATTTAAGCTTACACAACAAATTAAATTAAAATAATATATTGCTTTATTGCATGTAAGAATTATTGTATTAATAAGCTTATAAACCATTTTTAACAATCCTATTTTAAACTCTGCCCTGTACGTTTATTTTTGTCAAAATCCTTCTTCTGTTCAATATCGAAGTGCCGTCTGATATTATGTTTTATATAAATTTCAACTGAGAAGTTGAGGCACTGAGATTTACTTTTATTCATAATATCAAACTAGCCTTGCCACCAAGTTTCTTGAAAATTAAGACGAAACCTATCATTTATTTCGCCCTATCCCACCACTTTACACATCCCTGATTAGAACGTTATGGTACCGGGTTCAACCTTCGCCTACTATAAGTACACACAGACAGGTAGAATATTTGTGGAGGGAGAAATGAAGGGGTTATGTACAGTAATCAATGCCTCCACTACAGAGTTGCCCTGATTGAAGCCATACATTCCTTGATTCCTTGCCCCTAAATATACATAACATCAGTTTGGCCACGTCCATGCGACTAACTGCAATTCCAGTTCAAAAGTGAAAATGTCAAAAACTAGTATTAAATTACGAAAAATTAACAGAGGAATTCGGAAATCAGTATTACCCTCTAAATGGGGAAATAAATATTTGCAGTTTGTGATCTTTGTGGATTAAGCCTTAAGGCTCGCTCCAGTCTCAAGAGAGTATTCTTAAAATTGTCGAGTCCATCTTTTTAATGGTCTCCCAACATTTATCTTTTCAAATGGTCTGTAATTTATCATTATTTTTGGTTTTCGATCGTCAGTCAGTGGTCTCTCCAGTTTCTAAATTGACTTATTTTGTCTGTGAGTTTAAATATGTTAGAACTTGTCTTTACATCCACATTACTTTCCTTATCCAACATGTAACCCGTTACACTTCTAAAAGAAATCTCTTCTCTACTGCTTCCAACATTTTTTATTGTTTATCTAGAAAAAATCCAAAACCGGAGCCAAACGCACAGTAGCACTGGGACAGTCATTGTCTTTTAAAGTTACTTTAGGTTTTTTCCTTGCATTTCTCACAGTCCTTTCAATCTTATCACGGATATCACGATAAAATTTCTTCCCCACAAAAAATTCGAACTACCGCTCATTCCGTAATGTGAGTCCTAGGCAACTAATGACCTCATCGCCCTTAAAAATCCATACCCCACGGACGGGTTTGAACCTGCGAACGTGGAATACAATGACAGACATGGTACTCACTAGCCCATCGAGGACGACATGGAAAGGTATGGCACGAACGTTCATTTTCATGAAGTAGTGAATGATGAGGGTAGAAACAGGAGGTACGCGAAGACGCGTCCTTGCGAGTGAAACTGGAGCTGAGAGGAAGCAACTATGTGAGCTCCAAGGCTGTTGGCCACTTATCTCACTCCAAATGTTCGCCCTTCCATTTGAAGGAACATTAGAGAATATTTAAAGGGAAAGCCAAAAATGAACGTAATCAAACAGCTACCACATGAGGATGGGATATCGAAAGTAGGATGTTAAAAGCCTGGGAAGCGAGTGGAGAGGGGAGGGAGAGAGAGCGGATGCACCACAGTCCTCGTAATAGAAGGGATCTGACCCCTAAAGCTGTGCGAGGGTTACGCAGCGTATGTTTGGATCTTTTAACAGTGTACGGACACTACCGGGTAAATTAGATACATGTACCGGGACATCATTTTGGTTTTACTAACATTTGTAATATCAACCTGCCTATACCTTTGGATTAACGGTTGAGAACCGGACACACTGTTTGTTTACCCTCTTCCACGACCTGAGTTCGATAATAAATACTTCTACTAGGTACAGGAGGGAAGAAAAGTAGTGCATCCATTTACGTAAACTAGGCAATATTACGATTTTGAGTTTAATAATTTTCGTAAGGTTTTTATTTAATCAAACTACAGTACAGTATTAATAATAAGTATTTTTACTCACTAAATAAGCTATCCAGGAGGACGTATTCATTATGCAGTGTATGGTATACTGTCTACAGCACATTAGCATACAATATGAAGAGTGCATTTAAATTGAAAAATAATCAAAATCTGGATATTTAAACAAATTGTTGAAAATGTTGGCCGTTCATTTCGATACAGGCTTCAGTTCTTTTGTGCATATAATCGAAAACGTTTTTAAGCATATCTTCTGAAATTGAATGTGCTTTTTCTTCAATATAATTATTTAATTATTCTATTATTTAGGGTGTTTTACAGTAACCCTCCCCCAGAATAATGCAAACCAGTGGCGGTTCCTCGGAGGAGGGAAGGGAGGAACATCCTCCTCACATTTTTCTTCTTTTGAAAGTAAATACCAAATGAAATATATGCCTTGAAATTCGAGGAAGATTCGATAATTTTTAAGTTCACAGCTATAAGAAAACCTCGGTTGATCGAGTTTTAAACGACGCGCACTCATGTGCTGCTAGAAAACTGTGAGAAGGATGCGAGAATGTTTGTGTGGAGGAAAGTCAATCCATTCCTCCTTTACTGCAGTTAACACACATAGACAATAGCGCGATAGCGGCCAGAGAAAGAAGCAGAGTTTTAAAGCAAGTAAATGAACAGATAGGGAGGAGATCCTCCTCTGAATCAGCGCATGGGTGGGAAATAGAAACCGACTGGTCTTGCAGCAAGCTTGCTACCGCTGCCATCTAACGATGTAGCATTCAACCAGACTATAACTCATCTAGGAGGAGAAACAATAAAAGCAGTTTTAACGCAAAGCTATGAAAGACACCATATAAACTTTCTTAAAATTATAAATCAAAATATATTATTCATTGCACTTTATAATAAGCTACTATTCATGGTTTGAAACTTTCGAGGATATCTGAAAGTTGAAGTTGGATTTATATAAAACAAAGAGGAATTAGTTCTACGTTAGTATCGCAGATCTTTCTGGCCACTGAAATTCACTTCCATTCATTGTGTACTAGACAGGACAATAGATAAGTTGTCAGTTTTGTACAAATATATTTGAAATTGAAAGTACTGCAAACTACATTATTTTTAACATAAAAAAAATTAATCGGCCACGGCAGCTTTGAACAATAATGGGAGTATGACTTTACAAGAACTGATATTCTTGAAAAGCATGTGATACTGAACTTGTAAAATGTACATGTGGCAACACAGACCACATGGGTGGGTGCAGTGTTCTCGCTTTCCTAACAGATTATTTCTCATTCTCATTTCCGTAAAACGGTTCCGGTTACGTGTTAATAGCTGGTCTCTTCCAACATGTTTGATGCTGTAGTGTGCGCGAAAAATGCTGCGAGGTTGTGAATATTTCCTTGTAATTGTTAATTTGTGCAATTAGTCAACAACGAATGTAAGTGAAAACATATTATATTTTGGACAATTTAGGAAACTCAGTTTACAAAAACAGATTATTGCTATACACCCTAACCCTACCTGGTTTTACATGTATGCATGTAGGCTAATTTGTAGCATGTTTCTCTGAAGAAGGTGTCATTTTGCGCTGTTAACTTCTTTCCTCCTCTTAAGAAATATGCAGGGGCCGCCACTGATGCAAACACTCAAATCAGGCAACGTGAAGTCCATAATCCTGCGTCTGTTGAAATAATTCTGTACTCTTACTTATAACAGAATGCCTTAAGTGCTGTAACTCAATATTCGCTTCTACTCGATCCGCACAGATAAAGTTACTCAGACATGCTATCTACTATCCGTCCAAGTGGTTATGTCGCAGGTCGTAGAAAAGAGTGGAAATCACGTAACAGTTACTTCTTATTTAAATTACTTTAAACAGTTGTATAATTTTACATAAATGTCAAATTCCTAACAGCAAATGTTTTCAGAAAAGAACTAAAGACAGCCCAGCCACTAGCCTTTACAGAGGGGCCAGTAGAAACGGGTGTTGGAAACAGGGATGCGACGTAACTAAACGTACGCACAGTAAATGTGCGAAAAAATAATTAAATAATGAATGCTCTTGAACGTACTATACTCACTCATTTCTGTTTACTAAGACGATTTTGATTGCTTATGCGGCCTTGATTCTGTGTGGAGGACGGATGAAGTCCACTAGTACAAGGTATGGGAGTGAGGTACATTCAAAAACTCAGGTACAATAAAATTTGAAGTAAAACTAAATTATTATGTCCCTGTATTTGTCTAATATTCCAGTCTTACTTTCCATTCGCTTTCAGTTTGTATTCTAATTTATAAACCGAATGGCTTTGTTTCCAAACTAACAACAGATTAGACAGTTTGGATTAGCTGGATACTGTTTGTTACAGTTGCCACCTATTCTTGAGCGAAGAAGAGAGGCCATCACCATCATTGCTGGACTAGGGACTGATTGGAGTAGGAGAATGTGGTTAGATAAAAGTCCAGAGAAAGGAAAGATCACGCTTCCTCTCAAACAGATTCTGCGACATATACAGCCGACTATTCTGTAAACGAATTTCATACATTATTCGAGGATATAATTATTACTAGGAATGTGTAGCCACTTCGATTTCTGAACTTAACCCCTTGTAGCTTTCATCTCTGAGAAACTCTAATAAACAAAGTACAAAAAAATAATCCACATGGGCTACACTGGAGGAACTGAAAATGCCATCGCTCCTGTTTCTCATCATAAACTGCAGCGAGTGATACGTCTCTTTTTAAACAGGGGTGATAAAACATTTGAAACAAGAAAGCACATGGTTTCAGCATTTTATTTCTTAATTTTGTAGCAGTTTCTCAACGATTATTAGAAACTGGGAGTCTCTTACCCCGTTTCGAAAATCTCACAACCAGAAATTTCTTTCAAAATCATACTGATATACGGAAGCGGCAGAGATTAAAATTTTGCATTAGAAAAAGCTCGTGTGATTTTGTGCAGTAGACCATTATTGTTTCTTTTTTAGATGTACAATAAAAAAAATACTGTTAAATAAAATGGAAATTTACCATTATGTTCTATTAATGAGACTGAAAGTTTGTATTTGCTGCTCGTTTTATGTAAACAGTTGTCCTGGTCCGCCCTTGCATTAGAACAGAGCATCTGTTTTATACCGGTATATCTGTACCCGCTTGAACTGGATTGTGTACTTGTAAACCCCCTCCCCCCAACCAGCAACGTTGTCAAACGTCTAATATTGTAAACTTTAATAATTAGTTAAATATTTCAATCATAAAAAAATTGTAAGGACTTTTTTCTTTCTTATGACATGAATAATCATCAGTTAAAATAATGGAACTTATACCCCTTACACTCTGTATAGTAGCCTACATACCTTACAGAATCTGTTGAAGATCGAACAATAGTCCTTTCAGTGAGTATGGAGTGAAACAGGCACTGCAGTGCTGATATACTTCTCGTCAACTGCATACCGCCCCAATTCGAATAATGACTATGCGGGCAAAAAGCGAGGTATTAGCCTCCATCCCAGGACACGCGTCTATAAACCTACTGCTTTCGGTCTTATAAGAAAGAAATGCATTGAGTTATTACGAGTAAATATGATTGGCATTTATTACGATTGTAGCTATAATTTCCTAAAATGAATTAGATCTAATATTTATACGTAATTATAACAAAACTCCGCAAATACAGTGGCGACATGTCAATAAAAACATGTACAGCCATGTACAGTATATCCTACCAGACGACCTGTACGTCCAAGTACCTGTTACTCGTGTTATTTATAGTTTGAGCAAGCCTTACAGATCAAAGGAAATAATATTTAAAATTTGTAAAATAAATAAATGGTAAGTGTATACAAAAAACTATTTTTAAATCAATAAGTAACAGTTGTACGACTTGTATGAAAAAGAAAATGATAGGCTATTCCAGGAAAAATTACAATATTTTTCTAAGATATTAGGGGTGTCAAATCAAGCTACAAAAATAGACAAAACTAAAAAATATTGAGTGCAGTTACTAGTAGCGAAATATGGATAATTAGAAAACAAGACGAAGAAAGATAGGTTTCAATACAAACGAATTTTTTAAGAAAAAACTGCGGAATATACTCTGATCGATTAGAAGAGGAATCGAAGATATTTTAAAATAATTAGGAACTACATCAATCATAGGCGAAGAAAGAATCGTTTCCTTGTGGGGGGAGGGGGCACAGCAAAACCATAGAATCCCCATATAACGGGGTTACGGGGGACATTATTTACCTTCTCGCCCCGTTATAGCTTGATTGTAGTACAGTATATCGGAATATGATATCCCTCTTAAACAATGGTCTGTCATTGGTTTGCTGTTTGGCAGTAGAGGTTCTATTACAAAATTCAAATGGAATTATCTTAAGGAACTTCACATTCCTTTTGATTATGTAATGTCTATTCTTATAAATATTATCAAGGATTCTCTTCAAATATTACATCATCATCTCTATTTCAATTAATCAACTTATATTTGCCTTCACCAATTAACTTTCTTTTTCTTTAATATATCACATCACATTATATTGTACATGTTTATTGTATTCAGGACCCTTGTGGTCACTCAAATTCTTTGAGCTGATGTCTATAATTTAGAAATTTATTATTAGGCGGACATCTTACAGTGTTACATCCTTATCCGCGATGTTTCTGACCGAATTGTATAGGGCTTGAACTGTAGGTCTATTACAAATTATAATAGGGCATAACTTAAAACAATCTCCCTATTTTTCCCTCTCATACACAAACACATGTATACATCAGTAACACTACGTAACAGTGCTAACAGAAACTTTTTTATCTGAAGCTTAGCTTCCTAAAGATATCATATGAAATGTAGATTCTAATTTATTATTCTACTTAATCCCTTGTCTTTAAGTTTACACATTATACCGGGATCACTTTTCTTTTTTCTGCGTTATTGTGTAGTATGTAATTCATTTTTCTCCAAGTGGCGTCCTGAACACCTGCAGACTTCTAACACATGAGTACAGGCCGTTACGAAAGTAACATTACAGTGCTTCCATTCCTCAAATGAGGCATAGAAATTATTATACATTCATACATTTAAAATCAATGAATATTATAGTCCAGACATATGACCTGCAGACATTAATTCATTAATGTAAGCACAGAAACTTGATCACAAACAAAAGCAAGAAAAATCTTTTGAATTCAATATTTTCTAACGTTAATAGAAAAAAAAGTTCAGACAAGTTTTGGGGGGAGGCAGTGCCCCCATGCTCCCCCCATAACTCCGCCTATGACATCAATATTGGAAAATATTCAAAATTACAGGAACAATTTATTGGAAACAGTGCGTTTATCATAAGCAAGAAACTTACTCCAAAATAATGTTTCAATATCATCCTAAAGGAAAAAGAATAGCCAGACAACTGAAAAGATAAGCAAACGACTTTCAACTGGACGACGAAAGAGACCCTTAAAAGTCTAAATTCGTGAAGGATAATGAATAAGTAACACCAAAAATAACAGAATAAAGCAGGTGGAAAACAATAGACAATCGTTAATGCGATTAAAATGTAGGCCTAATTATTTTTACCTGTTAAAAATTTATTTTAAATGTAAATTCAAATACATTTGACGTAAATTGTGTGGCATAAAACCCACAACAAGCAACTTGAACTCTGTTTTAAACAATTAGCTGTGTTCCGACATGCATAAACTTGATAAACAGGTCAACTGATCGCGAAGCTACGGCATCTGAAAGTCGTGTTCAAGTCTAGTGGCCAAGAGTAAAAATAAATGTGGAAATAAAGAAATACCGATATTAAGCTTAACCATCTTCATCACAGGAGAACAACTTAAAAAAAAACTGAGATTGTTTCAGTCTGATATTCATGGTGCTCTTTCTATATTATATTGCATTTAGTTATTGCCTTACGATTAATAAAAAGTTATCATATATCAATTCCATAGCCTATATCTTTAATATAGGATATGATGGTATCAGAGTGTATTATTTCAATCTAAATTCAGTATTTTGTTTAAATAATTTATTTCAATTTGATACATATTCGGACTAGGCGATTGCATTATTTTGCATAATATGTTCGAAAAAATGTGTAATAAAACAGTCTTCTTGAAAAGATAATGTCAGCAACTCTATTATTTTTTGTCATAATACTCGTATTATTCATATTTAAACACTGTTAATAAAACAACGTAAGATTGAAATCTAAGAAAGAAACAATGCCATAATAGGAAATTTAAGATCTTGCAGGGAGTTCAAGTAAATCAAGAACCTATAATATATATATATATATATATATATATATATATATATATATATATATATATATATATAAGAATGACTGGAGATAATATCTAACTCCAGTCCAAAATTCACTGATCTAACTCAACCCTACAAAATATGTAATTTTTCAATAAGTTTCATAACAGAAAAATTGTTATATAATCCACAGTTTGGAAGATAGACAGATTGGGTTTGCAGTAAAAACTTGATTTTTCATAGGCATTTGGTCTCTCCATAAACATCAGGGGGTTTCACATAAGTATGACAAGAGTGAAACATCACTTATGGAGGGGTGTCCTTAAACTTTTGGTAAGACCTGTATATATATATATATATATATATATATATATATATATATATATATAATTTTACGATCAAGTTTTATCCCTCGCCTTTTTACGCCACCGACAAAGTCAATGAAGTTATTCACGAACAAGCTCGTCGTTATATATCATCACGTTTTCAGATGAAAACAGTTATATGAAAGAAAATCGTGTCACTGTAGAGAGAGAGAGAGAGAGAGAGAGGGAGAAAGGGAATTATTACTACATTAAAACATTTAATATATCACAAAACATACACTGGGCGAACTGCACGTAATTATTATGAAAGTCGCCATATTTCCTTTCTCGAATTACGATCCACTTCCACTAGATGGCTACCAACACGAGAAGCAGGGCCGGCAATACATGCAAACGAAATTATACTAAATGTGAGGAAAGTTACTACAGGTGTGTAATATTATGTGACAGGTTAGGTTAGGTTAGGTTAGGTTAGATTAGGTGTGTATTGTGTGACAGTTTAGGTTAGGTTTGATTAGGTGTGTAGTATTATGAGAGAGGTTAAGTTAGGTTTGATTAGGTGTGTAGTATTATTAATATCGTATGTTGGTGACACTGAAATCCACTGCTACATTAAAGAAATAAGGCCGTATTCTTCATTCATGCGCGACAATTTTCGTATATATGTAAGGTACGTAGTTAGGGCGGCTTGGGTGGGCTTACAGCTCGCTCTCTCTCTCTCTCTCTCTCTCTCTCTCTCAGTGATCGCATCAATTTCTATTAACCAATACTATAAATCCAGGTATTGTATCAAGTTCCTATAGTGGCTGGGACATAAGTAATATTCACCGAAAAGAAGAAATATGGAGGAAAGACATAGGCTTACTAAAGAAATATGGAAACTAGGGGTCTGAAAATTCAAGATGCACAAGACAGATTTTAGAAGACGTGCACGGGAAGACGGCATTTGCTGTATAATCCGATGTGTTTATATATATATATATATATATATATATAGTATATAGAGTGTAAGGGTATACATGCAAATATTTTGAGATAATCAAGGTTAATATAGCTTACTTGTACCACACTATGTAAAGAATTTCTATTTTCTAAGCTACTTTTAGACATGCTGAAATGCCAAGGTTCGTTAATACTTACAAAATGAAGAAATCCTGTATTCCGGAGTCTTTGGTGCAAGCAGCGAACATTGTATTTCGTCTATTTGGAATAAGACTATTTGGAATTAGGTGATAGAGCTCTCTTGCCACGTTTGCAGATTCTCCTGCTGCTCCGTACATTACATGAATATCGGCTAATGCAGTACAGCGAATCCTTCCATTACGTCGAATATATTCGCGAGTGACCGTCCTTCAGCGTTAACAACCCTTCACTGACTGAGACAGAAAGTTTATGCTGGAGTACGTGTATGAATGTATGACACTGTTTGTGATCGAAAGACCTGCTTATAGCCTAAACTGACAGGCGCTTCATAGAACGATCAGTCTATATTAGATAATAAAATGGGTGACTCACAAATATCAACGCGTATACCCTTTACTGTTCGTTGACTGATATTTTAGCCAGTGGAAAGGGGTTGTATCTGTACAGGTTCAGCCAGTGAAGCGTATCGGCACATGACACTTAACAAGAAGCCAGGCGCTGTTGCAACACGTTATTTGAAGCAGAGACTAGTTCTTTACTTACAAGTTGAAACTAAGTTTTGTGTTGGGATTAAAATAAGGTCAGCAAACATCTTCGTTTCCTGGGGACAGTCCACGAATTTTGATTTTTGTCCCGGGACAAAATTCGTTCCCAAAATGTTCCCGAATTTAATAATTTATTCCCAGATATCCCCGAAATTTCAGTATTAATTATTATAATTTTATGAAAATGCTGTTGAATATCTCAGTGGCTGGGTATTCCTTCATTGCATATCTGTAGGATTTATATTGCTAACAATGCCTTTACAACTAGAAAAATTTGAAAAGATAGTCCATTATTTTTTCGCCAATGTAGATGAACTTGACCTAGAAGAAATAATTTATTTTATATAATTTCTTGCGTGAAGAAAAATGACTTCACAGAAAATAGCAAAGTGGGATGAAGAAAATGCTGATCTTTGCTTAAAATGGAGTGAATTTTTTTTTCTTTGAGAAAATTATTTTATACGCACAGAAGTTAACTGAAGTTAATTGAAATATTTCCGTGTCTTCCTGGAAGTAATGCTTATGTGTAAATAGAGTAGGTATTTTAATTTTTAAGGTGTGTAAAAGCAATACAAGTGAATGAATAACTAAAGAAATGGTAAAAGTAGTTTCTTCATATATACCGATAGGCCCCTGACAATTTTGAAAAAAAAACTGGTAACCTTAGAATAAAGTGTAAACCAGTTGTTATCATGCGACGTTCTTGGGAGTCTGTGTCTTGAAATATAGATACTGATGACGTACGTTGTGTGTCACCAATAAAATTGAACGTGGTAAACCCATACAGGCGAATGTCAGGTAATCTAGTGCGAATCCTCGGCCTCATCTCGCCAAATACCATCTCGCTATCGCCAAACCTATCGACGCTAAATAATCTAGTAGTTCATACAGCGTCGTTAAATAATCGACTAAAAACATACTGCACATACAGTGTCAGCTGAAATTATCAAAAACGTATATACATATTTTAAGGAGGGAGGAGAACAATGCTGTGATGCAAAAACCATAGGATCAACGTGATTCAGTGATTCTGTAGTACATGAACTTGTAAGTACTTATTTCTTTGCTTAATAGCGGCAAATATTCTTTCTACAGTCCGGAAGATTTCATACTTATTCTTTCGAATTAGGTCACGACTAAATTAATCGATTCTACGTTGGTCTGTTCTTTTGTCCTGGACACACTTATTTGCCTTTGAATATTTTTGCTATATTTACCGAAACTATTTTCTTCAACGTTGAGCACATTACTCCTGTGGCAACTGTGATTCTTGCAAGTGGGTCATGACATTGTCCTGCTCGTTTCTTAAAATATTTGTGTTTTGAATGATTTTAGCCGGCTGTATAGGTCTATGTATGGTTTACCGCTTCCATTCTGTAAAACACAACGTTCATTTTCATCATCACTATCAATATTTCAAGACACAGACTTCAAGGACGTTACATGATAACAACTAGTTTACATTTCAACTAATCCCAGCACAAACCTTAGTTTGAACTCTTATGCGAAGAAGAGAATACTGAATAGTCTCTTCTTCAAATAAAGTGTTGTAACAGCGCTTGATTTCTTGTAACTACGCGTACCGATACGCTTCACTGGCTGCAAGTTGTTCAGATACTACCTCTTCCCAATGGCTAAAACATCAGTGAACGAACAGTAGCTACATCCTGTGTTATATACAGGTTGTAAGGGGTATAAATGCCATTATTTTAACTGATGATTATCCGTGCCATAAGGAAAAAAAAGTCCTTACAATTTTTTTTCTAATTGCAATATTTAACTAATTATTAAGTCCACACCTGTGGAGTAACGGTTAGCGCATCTGGCCGCGAAACCAGGTGACCCGCGTTCGATTCCCGGTCGGGGCAAGTTACCTGGTTGAGGCTTTTTCCGGGGTTTTCCCTCAACCCAATATGAGCAAATGCTGGGTAACGTTCGGTGCTGGACCCCGGACTCATTTCACCGGCATTATCACCTTCATCTCATTCAGACGCTAAATAACCTAAGATGTTGATAAAGTGTCGTAAAATAACCTTAAAAATTATTAAAGTTTACAAAATTAGGCGTCTAGCAACGTTGCTGGATGGGGAGGAGAGGATTTAGAAGTATACAGTACAACTCAAGCGGGGAGAAGGGGGGTTAGAAGTACACAGTACCGGTACAAAACAGATGCTCTGTTCTAATGCAGGAGCGGACCATGACAATACTGTTGTTTACATAAAACGAGCGGCAAATAATACAAACCTCCAATCTCATTAATAGAACATTATGATAAATTTACATTTTATGTAACAATAATGCTCCATTTTTAATTGTACGTCTAAAAAGTACACAATAATGGTTTTCTGCACAAAACCACACGAACTTTTTTTCTAATGCAACATTTTAATCTCTCCCGCTTCCGTAAAGCAGTATTATTTTTAAAACAAATTTCTGGTTGTGTGATTTTTCGAAACGGGGTAAGAGACTTCTAGTTTCTAATAATCACTGAGAAACTGCTACAAAAGTTCGCCAATTAGGTAACCTTCTTTGAGAAAAACGTTGACGGTACATCCTTCTTGCTTCACTTGAATTACGACGACTTTCTCCATAAATTAATAACTTGTGATATTCCTAAACTGTGAATGACATTGTCGAATACCCTGTACTGAACTGCCATCCGCTCGGCAGTAGACCTATGGACAGGGAGCTTGAACTCAGCTGACCTGTACTTACGTCTGTGCAGAGTATTGCTTGCTGAACAAGTTGCCAAGTCTCTCACTCCAGAATATTAACAAATTTAAGCATGCATTTTCATTTAATTTCACGAAAACGTAATAGAACACACAAATATTTATCTAAACTAATATTAACTCTTTGCTAGAAATATCTACTGATGTAATTGTTTTCGTAATTTTAGTAACGATATAAGCAACTTAACGCAATTAAAATAAGGAAAAAATTTTTTTCTGGGAAAACCCTATGTTTTATGGGCATTTTTTGATCCTGTAGACCGTCGCCAACTATTGTTAAAAGGACGACACTTACACCCCTTACATCCTGTATACTGTATATACAATTGTTGTTTAGTCAACTGTCCGACACAAGTGACAACATTAAGGCATCACTCATGAGGCAACTAAACCAGGAGATAATGGGTAGGGTGGCCAGTTCCTTTCCCCTCCATTGCATACTTCGCTGTCTAGATACATATTACACTAATCAGACTTCAGATATAAACAAACAAATTGTTCTTCCTTTGACACATCTTCAAGTGAGATGTACTGTCCGATAATAAATAGGGTATAGCCTACATATTAGGCAGAACCTCAATCAGAGGTTGTATATACAGTATATGTGAGTGTGTGCGCGTTTTTTATATGTTTGTTTTTAGACGAAAATTTGACAAAGAGGATTAAACTGCATTTAGGAAAAGCATCAGAATGATCAATGTTATGTAATGAAGCTACAAAGAAAGTCAGCAAAAATACGGGTGAATAGAACGTACTCTCGAGAATCTGATAAATCGCATTCTAACAAAATCGCGACAAACTGTACGGTTAACTCCTCGTCTGGTACTCAGTTGGAAGAGCGAAGGCTTAATGACTCCGGACCCGGGTTCAAATCCCCGTTATGAAGAAGCCTTAGTCTATTTGTTTCGGAAAAAGCCAAGTTTCCTGAAGGTTTTCCTCTGGGATCTTCCGTTTCCCTCCATTATTCCACCGTCACTCTCCATATTCAATCATTATCATCATTTCAATAATATCGACCCAAAACAGTGCGGTATGAGTAGTATTGTGACTGGCATAGGTGGAGACGGCGTAGTACGTTCTCGGAAGGGATGAAAGGACACCATGGATGAATATGAATATCCATGAGGACACTCTAGCAGGACTTCACTGGAGATACTGACAATGTAAAGGCCATCGTCAGTATTTCCTTTAGTATTTTAAGGAGAAGCCATGGACGATGACGCGTGTGCTAACATCTTCCAGGTGGAGTATTCAACTGATGCATTACGACCAGATAACCTGGAAATATTGTAACATTTCAGTGTTACACGAGACGCTACCTGAGTTTTGGGACTCATTCGATGCGTCATAGGTGAATAAAGAAAAATGGAATATAAATACTTGACACACTATTGGGTGTGTTTAAGAAAATTAAGTTAAATGCAAATCGGGAAGATGTGAGGAAAAAAAATACCTTGAGCTCTAATTATCGGAAGGAATTAAAGAAGATAACTGCATCGAAGTGCTAAGGAACTGGTACATATTATGATGAATATGAGCCATGGGTGTTTCATTCACTTAAATTTCTAAAAGAAATCAGTTCTGTTTCCCTTAACATACAACTCTCAGCTCCTAATCTTTCTATTCATATACCTGGTCCACAAACTGAACTTAACCCTACATATTATTAAATTGAGTTATCTGTTCGGAACGATAATCTACTCATCTACTGATACTTTTCTCCCCATACTCGTGGAGATGAACCTGATTCTGATATTTCTGTTTGTATATACAATAAACGGGTACTGCATTATTAATAAAATTATTTATCATTCGGCATTTCTCCAGTTTATTTACTTTTCTTTTTTGCTGAACTGATAGACGATGGTGTTATTATAGCAGAAAACTTTTAAATCTTCAAAACTCCTTCCAGTTGCAAGATACCGCAGTGTTACAACCAGTGTCACTTCAACTGATAAACAGGTCCTCATGTTCGTATTCTACCTCATTGAAAGAAGATGTACCATTCGAAGTACTCTGCCTAAAGTTTTTTTACTTGGTTATTTAACGACGCTGTATCAACTACGAGGTTATTTAGCGTCGATGGAATTGGTGATAGCGAGATGGTATTTGGCGAGATGAGACCGAGGATTCGCCGTAGATTACCTGACATTTGCCTTACGGTTGGGGAAAATCTCGGAAAAAACCCTACGAAGTAATCAGCCCGATCGGGAATCGACCCGCGCCCGAACGCAACTTCGGATAGGCAGACAAGCACCTTAGCCGACAGAGCTACGCCGGTGGCTTTGCTTAAAGTAGACCATCACTAATTTGGAAACAGTTTTGGTAATCTTCTGCATCAATAAGCTATATTTGCGGCAACAAATTCATGTGAAAATGCATCTTTCGCTTTTGTAGCCAATCCTTATTTTATCGTTTCCGTTTAACTCAGTGTGTCGTGGCTAATATTATAGCTAAACATGTCTTCCTTTTATTACGATCCATTGTGGCGGGTCTGTACTGAACAAGAAGCACATTAATACTGACCAGAAGTGTTGACAGTAAATAGGCTATTGAACGTGTAGGGTCGCTAAAATGTTGATGCGTACTCTTAGTATTATTGACTCATTATTATACTAATTATAACTACTGACCGTGTAAGGGCTGCTTAAGATGATTCACTCAATGGATTGAAAGTTTAATCGGAACTAATATTGCACGTAGGGATACTTCACTCCGGGTATTCCCAGTGAAAGAGATATGGATATCGGCGTCATGGCAACATTCGGCGAAGATAGTTGCAATACAAATAAGTCAATTATTGAGTACAGTGCAAATTTTTCCTCCTTCATTTTATAGGATGATTCAGAAGATGCACAGAACTCCATGCAGAACAAAATAATGTCGAAATAAAACTGTGTTCATTAGATTCTATCTCTAGACTCCTGGGCACTCACATATACAATAGTAATATGCGTTACAAGAGCGGTATGTTGAAGTTTTCATGTTCGAGGAAAAGTTTGAAAAAGCGAAACGTAGTTGAGCTTTTTTAATTTTCGAGAATTGAAAGAAAACATACCGCTCGTGTATCGTACATTATTTTGTGCGAAGATCGTTTATTACATACCTGAAAGAGGAATTTCTAATTAGTTGCAATGAAATCTCCATCTTGGTTTCTGTTCAATGACGGCAAATTTGCAAAACAAAAATATCTATCTTCAACATTGTTGCTTTAAAATGTTTTCTGTGTTTACTATACTCCAGCAGGCCGTGACATACGTCTGTCTTTTTTTTCCCTCAGTCTATAAATGCGAACTTAAAACAAACGGTAAGGTTATGTAATGATTTATTTTTCATTTTAATATTTTAACAATATTATTTATATAACATATTGCAGTAATAACATCGGCATCTGAAATCTTGTTGATTTTTTCACGGCTTCCTTAATGTTACTTGCATCACGAATGCAGTAACTTTAGTGGAGTTGTAGAGTTTACTTAATTATTGCAAATATTTAAAAACAATAATTAACAGTGCAATTTAGGTGAAATTGCAGTGGTAAGTTTCCAATTTATAATTATTACTATATTGAACGTCTCTAAATATAATATGTTAAAAGCCTAAAGCAGTAAAATCAATATGTCACTTAAGCGGTAAGAAGAGGGAAATTGTTATGTGTGTTAGGTTGGGAATACTGAATGTGGAATTTTAGACTTTCCGCGGATTGGTTTGTGCGGAAACCAAGCAAATACGCACGATCTCGCACAAAACACTTTCCCCAACTGGTAATGGGTAATAGTCGCGAAGTGGTGAAATAAATACGCGTTGCTTCCCTTAAAATATTATTATTATTATTATTATTATTATTATTATTATTATTATTATTATTATTATTATTATTATTATTATTATTATTCAGATATTTAATCCAGGTCACCAGAGTAATTTAGACTATAGCATTTATTATTATTATTATTATTATTATTATTATTATTATTATTATTATTCGGCTATTTAATCCAGGCCACCAGCGTAACTCAGACGGTAGCACGTTTGCCTGCTAATCTGAGGCTGTCTTCGATCTGATTAAAGTAGGCCTATATAGGCCTACAAGTAAATTTGTTTTATGGGCTGATTACCTAGTTGGGTTTTCTCCAATTCTAAGACGAATACAAGGCAATCCTATGGTGAATCCTCGGCCACATCTCGCCAAATACTATCTCGGCGCTAAATAACTTAGTAGTTGATACAGCGTCTTAAATTATACAAGATGATTTAGGACCTCTGCACCAAACTCTGAGTGAAGATCTCGCATAGAAGATCATTTTTATCAGACAACCCATTTTCTTCAATTTTCTAGAGCTCCTTCAGTGGAGCAGCGTAACCCGGGGTGAGACAAGTGGCCGACAGGCTTGGAGCTCACATATTCAGTTTCTTTCCTAGTCTACATACAATGGCTGTAAGATTAGCGCACTCGAGAAGGAATGCTGACAATAATGGAACAAGGAACATGGGCGCTAGAAAAAGGCGAGTGGGGATAAAAAGAGAAACCAGGAGTCGGCAAGTGATAGGGAAGAAAGTAGTGAAAAAATAAGGGTGCGAGTGTGAAAGTGAAAGTGTGGGGGGGGGGAATTAAAGAGGAATAAGCGAGGAAGTGTATAATCAGATGTGTAGAGATAAAATATAAGTATTTATAGGGAGTGAGAATAGTGAGAAAGGATTAGGTGTAAGTGGAATAGTGAGAAAGTGAAAGTGAGCACAAATAGGAAAGAGTGAACATAATAGTGAAAAAGGGTTAAGAGAAGTGAACAAATGTCAGCATAAATTAGTACTAACATTTGAACATTGGAACAGTAAATGAATATAAGAGAAAGATAGGAGAAAAGGTCAAAGAACAAATAGAACAAACAATACAATATGATAATTTATAGAAAAAGTGAAATTGAGATTTTAGTGAATATTAGTTAGAGAGAGAGAAAAAAAGGGGGTGGAAAGTAGTATATAATATTAGGTATACTTAGGATTAACAAACAAATAGAGAATAGCAAATGAAATGGAGAAGATATATTGAAGGCGAGATTGGACCGAGTAATAAAAAGGTACAGTAGTGGCAAAAAAACCGTACCGACCCTTGCATATAGCTGATTTCAGAGCCTTGTTCACTCAGAGCACAATAGACTGGTAACTAAGACTTTCGTGGTTCGAATCCTGCCTGGGAAGGAAACTTTTTTTGTTCCTTATTCAAATTTATTCCCAATACTTTTCGATTGCTGCGATATTTTACTACTTAATTAACTTATTATTCCCAGAACATGAATTTTACCAGCAATCGAAAAGTATTGGGAATAAATTTGAATAAGGAACAAAAAAAGTTTCCTTCCCAGGCAGGATTCGAACCACGAAAGTCTTAGTTACCAGTCTATCGTGCTATGGAGTGAACAAGGCTCTGAAATCAGCTACAAGGGTCGGTCCGGTTTTTTTTTCCCACTACTGTCCATAGTGTAAATTGGAGTATTTGTGTAGACGTGTACTGCTAATAATGTGTTATTGTAATAATATGTTAATGGTGGCACCGGATATTAGAAATATGAGGTACACCATTACATGTAAAGAAGTGCTGTGACGAAATATATATCATATCATATCATATCATATCATATCATATCATATCATATCATATCATATCATATCATATCATATCCCATCATATCATATCATATTATATCTGTCGTCGATTTGCAAAAGGAGACATGTCCAAAATAACGAAGTGTTGGAAAATCGAAAAAACTATAACTAAGTTATTAAATTAAAATGTTCATATATTTTGTTATAATTAGATCATTCAATACATTCAGGATCCATAAACACATTGGGTGCTATTCATAAACATTTCGCAGCACGCGCTACGAGCGTACTAAGCTAGTCCCGGCTATCCACTGGTTACTAGTACAGAATTCAAATCATATCCTATCCCTAACACTGGTTTATGAATACGAAAAACGCTGATAATCCACCGAAAGCCCGCGCTAAAAATGTCTATGAATACGGCCCTTTAATTTTTAAGTCTGTTATGGTTTTTTTTCCGATTTCCCAACACTTTGTTATCTTGGACGTGTCCCCTGTTGCAAATCTACGACATATAACATATCATACTCAGTTTCTTTCAGCCCCGAACCCTTTGCAAAGACGCGTTTTGCGTACCTTTTAAATTTTCCTTCCACTTCTCTTTCAATCCAATTCAATTCTAATTCCATAAGACATTCGCTTGCAGGCAAGGAGACCGTTCTAACGCGTCCTCCGAGCCCTCTGTGCTCTGTCTCCTTTGCTCTACATACACGCACCGAATCTCTCCCTCTCCCCCTCCCTCTCTCTCTCTCATCTGTTACTTCCTTTATAATCATTATTCTATTTCTCCTACCTAACTACAGACCTCCGCTTTCTTATTCTCCTGCCCTTGACAGTTCATGCCCCGGCTTGTGAAACCCTAACCCTCTCCTCAACCCCCTCTAGAATCGGTAAGTCTCGAGCTGAGCTATGCTGATCCTCCGACAATAGTCTATCATTTCCCCACTCCTGGCGTTGGAAAATCGCACACTACGGTGTGTTCGATTCCTCGACTCCAAGGAGCTTGTTCTCGCCATCGGAAAGTTGCGAGCTGCGGTTTGTCAGATCCCTCGATCAAGAGAAATAACCGTCTACCCGATTCCATCTCTCTCGTTATCGTGTCATCCCTCCTCACATCGTACATCAAAGCAAGCCGATCTCCCCCAAGCACTCCCGTTGCCCCTACCTCCTTCACATAACTCTTACTTTACTATTGTCCATTATAACTCTTCCTGCATCGAAGCCTCAGGACGAATTTCTAAAGTATCAATTTCTATCACGACTCTCCCGTTTCCCCTACCACAGAACTAGGAGGGAAAAACATTTAATAAATTTCTTGTTATTTCTTTAATAAACAAATATTATTTAAAACAGTCTTTCCTTATCTTCTTCATAATCTCGCATCATCACCCCACCCACAAGCTACAAGTTTCTTGTCCCGTCACTCCCGTTTCCTCTCTACACGTCGACGACACGCCAGAGGGACGTCAATAGAGACCGGCGCACGACAATTGGCACCCAACGACGTAGGGCCCTAACATCGATACCTCATTCCCCCTTTACGTTTCTGCCATCTTGTCCCGTCACTCCCGTTTCCTCTCTCTCCACCGCGACTACACGTCAGAGAGGGACGTCAATAGAGACCGGCGCACGACAACTTTATATCATATTAAACCGCTTCCATTCAAAAGAAAATTTGAGTAAAAATGTAGATATGACAATCATGACTGTGTTTGTAACTTAATACTTCATAATCGTGGAATATTATAAATGTTTTTAGGTTATGTTTCGGTGCACTGTTATCCAGTTAGAGCCCGGATTTTGTACTGTATGTAATATGAAAGTGAGAAATATGTACATAAATATGTACCCAAGACTGACAAAATATGTAGGCTAAATAGGCTCTACTGTATAAGTATATAATACATTAAAAAAATATGTAGCTTAGCATCAAAGATTTATTAAATGGATTTATTTTATACTGATTCTGATGCAAGAAAAGAGAACTTAAAACATCTGATTTTGTGGGACCTATTGATTGTCACATTTATCTCGTAATATGTATATGTATTGTATTGCTTCAATCTGTCATTAGGCCCACATTAGTAACATATCTATAGATATGAGAGAAAAAGGGTACAAAATTCTATGTTCATAATGGAAGAAAAAAAATTATTTATTTAACAAGCAAAAATGAACAATTTACCTCCATGCACACTTTATTACATCAATAAAATTGTCATTTGATTCTTTGAAGGCATAATTAATAGGCTTAATAATTATTTAATGCATTTAAGTAGCAGTGCGTAACTATGCAATGGAATCCACTGTTTGTATTGGTATTTATTTCTTACAAAAATATTACTTTACCCCAGGGTTCCACGAGCAAATTCTTGGAGTTCCGTGAGTTCTAAATGGTTTACAAATTTTCTTAGCGGAGTCTATAAAATGTGCACAACAATCGCGAAAATACAGATCAATAATAACATGAATTACGAATGAATTATTATGTTTATTATTATTATTATTATTATTATTATTATTATTATTATTATTATTAAACATTTAAAACGGAAAGTAATATTTATAATCTATTATTACTCTTACCACTGGATTTCCTGCGCACATGTCCACCAAAACAAAATACCGGAAGAGACCAAGTGCAGAAGCAGAAATGAGGCAACAATTTTCCACCAAAAAACCATAGACTACACAGGATGTTTTTAAATGTTCCAGCTGCTTATCTTAGAAAGAACGCGTTTGCGAAAATACGATTTTGAATATAAGCGTTTCTTCGTTTGAAGAAGGAAAATAATAACATTAGTTATTTTTTATATAATGTAGGTTATCATGATTACTTTAACGTGAACTTGGTTTTTATTTTAATAAGATTCTGATTTTACTCACAAGATCAAACAACTTTTGTCTGAAGTATTCTTTATCAAACCCATATTTTTATAAAATATTTGACAAAATTGAAAATATTAGTACTGTACACGGTAATAACGTGAAAGATTGTATTTTAGATTACTTTTGTTTATGTTTAATATAAACAATCATAAATATATTGTTGTAAACACAGAAATCAGATTACTTCTATTTACTGTAACATAAAAATAAAGTAAGATTGTATACATAAACACAGAATTCAGATTTTTTCATTTACCTTTCACATCTATAGGCCTATAAGGAAGCCCATTCTTTAATTGTCAGAATCCGAATCTACTCTGGCGCAAAAATAATGTTTTATGGTGTATGCACGGGAGATAGAGGGACAAGCGGTGTAAACAATTCCAAAATGCATTTTAATTGAGGAGATCGAGTTAATGTGGTAAAAAATGTGTGTTATTTTTAAAATAGGCACTAAACTTCAAAATATGTAAAATATTTAATAGGCAGCCTATATATAAAAATATGGAACAGAAAATTTCGGAATAAGGGCCTTTTCAGAGTGTTTTGCCGACGTTTTTGTTTTTCTGTTAGCTACATAACATAGGAATAGAATATGTAATTATTACTTAAAATCCGGGCTCTACGTTATACTGGTCAAGGTTAGCTAATACATCCTGAAATACAATCACATAATTGTTACATTTCTTTTATTGTTGGTTGTAGTAGTCTATTACCTGGAATGTTTCAATCTATCATGGTCCCTGGATAGTCTTATTTGGAGTAAAATAAATTGAGGTAAAATTGAGTTGTGTAACTACGGTAATTTGTTTTCTACATACACATAAGCATTTATTCAGTAGGAAGCAAGTTCATTTTTAATTTCTCATTAGCCTATATAGAGTCAAGGGGCAATATTGTGATGCTGCAAAAAATCAATTTCGAAATGTTTGGGAAAATACACGTTCACAGAATTCCTAACACGAAAATGTGATTTTTTGACATGTCGTTTGTTTGTTTGTCTGTCTGCCTGCGGACAGCTATTTATCCTGGACTACTTGGCGAATTTTATCATATTCAGTATATAGGCCTTTATGAACCAGTTGACCAGGAATATTATGGGCGAAAAAAATTACTTCCACTGAGATCTCGAAATTATTTACAGTTTCACAATAATTTCCCTTAACAGCAAATGATAGAATAGGTGTGTGTTAGTTATAGCATGTACAATTTAATTACTGCCGAAACAATTGAAGGGTTCAGAGCCATAGTGGGCCAAGCGCCATTTATTAAAAACGGAGAAAGCAAGGGTTAAAGTTACGTGAATACCATAGTTTAATGAAGATTGACATAGCATTTAGTTTGAATGTGTATACTTTATATTACTTGCTATATGTTTCCATTGAATTATGGTGATAACTTCATTTTATCCCTTGTTTTCTGCGGTTTTAGTAAATGGCGCTTGGCCCACTATGGTTCTGAACCCTTCAATTATTGCAATGGATAGAGGTAATAACAGCAACAAAAGAATAACGTCATCCCTCGTAGATCTATTCCTATTTGTTAATAATGCTAAAAACGTAATTAGGTAATAAAAAAATAAGCATATTCATAGCTGACCTGTTAACATAAATGGACAACGACAAAGCCGTGCACAAGGAAAGGGAAGTTGGTATTAAACTCCATTAAAAAAAAAAAGAAGTTACAAGAAATAAAATAGCATCCTAAAAGTGACAAATAATAAATATAAATAATATATTTTCCATTTTTACAATATGTAAATCAATACTGATATAAAAGACAATACTTAAAATGTAAATTAATTAATTCATTAAAAGGGGAGAAAAAATTTTCTAATCTTGTGCACGGGCCAGGACAGCATTATAATATATGTTTTCAGGGTTATTGCGACTCACCGGAATCTCTTCCGCACTCATCTCGTTCTTTAAACGTTGAATCACGCAGGGAAGTAAACGCGATGAAAACTTTCTCCTGCACTAGCTTGATAACACGCACACGCGTATAACATCCGTCTAATCAGCGAATTTGTTTACGTTCACATTACCAAGTTCCCAGATGAATCCGGTCAACAAAACATAGGAATTAGGGTATTCCCCTAGACGGGCCCGCCCACCGCGCACGGATTGGCTGCTCGCTATCGCACCGCTGAGAAAGTGTTGCCAATCCATGACGCAACGTGTTCCTCGCTGGAAGGATTGCGAAGCCTCAATTGCTGCTAATCTAGTTTTATTGGAACGCAAGGACTGCCACATCCAGTTAAAAGCGTTATTGTTCTCGTAATTTAGTGCCTGTCGGAATGTACTGAAACAATCCCATGTATTTCAGCCTGCCCAGTAATTTTTCTCTCAAGTGTCGGCACACTGTTCCAAACGATTAAAACAATTACAGTTCATGATGACATTGATCGTTTCGTTACAGCATGAAGATCGTGTGACTGTACGAGACGTTGCTTCGAAATTATCCGTGACCTGAGGCGAAACTGTGGGATCACATGTCCTAGATTCAAGGTTCATAGGTCGATAACTTGGAGGTTTTTATCCAGAGTTGAACCATGAGATCGTTCCGTGTTCAAAGTAATGCTACCATATTCCCTTCATTTCAATGTGCAATCTTGCGTAATCACGAAGTTCAAAACTGGCGTCAGTTTTGCACTCTACAGATCCAGATGCAAATTCCTGTAAATCCAGCCGTATTAGAAGTAGCCAGATTAGTAAGAATAGCAGTAGCAGTATTTTTATTTAACGACGCCTGCAGAAGGTGATGCCACAGTCTAGTATATACAGTCATGAAGCTTGAGTTGTGAGGATGCTAGGAACAATAGACTGTACCGGTACTATTTCGCATTGTCTAATGAGGCGATAGTAGCGATCCTAGTAGTTAGCAACTATCTATGGATGCATATTTACTACGTATTGAGCTTCGTGACTGTATATACTAGACTGTGGTGATGTGATGCTCACAATAGAAATTCAACGTGGTCGAGAAACCGCCCATAAACTTTGCCTGGAGCCCTTTATTAGAGGTATAATTCTTCTGCGTGTCGTAAATTTCACACGGCTCTCCCAGATTTAGGCCTACTTCCGTCCCGGAGGAAGTCATGATAAGAATTTTGTTTCGTTTGAAATCTAGGGCTATCGTCCTCGGCCGGGGTGTCAGATTTTCAAATTGAAAATATGGGAGATTTTGGATATTATTGTAGAATTTCTAGGGTTTCAAGCTAAAGTTAAGGAACTTTTGGAGATTATTGTGTAAACCACTGCAAAAGGTAGGATAATTTTATGCTTAAAGACATCTAGTCCTACATATATCGGTAATTTATTGCAATAAAAATATTTGGAGTAGCATTCACAGCATTACATAATTATGTTGTATTTTTGCTTGATAGTATGTTTTCTCGTCGTTACAGCAAACGGCCGCCACGATTGAAAGTTGATTTTACTGAGTTTAGAGTTTCCAACCTAGATAAGTAGGCCAACCTAGGCCTAGAGTTGTAATGAAAACTATTGCCTTCTATATAGTATGCTACAATCCTACAATGTATGTAAAATTCAAAAGGCAGTGTTAATTAATATACATTTGTACGAAACAAATCACTGCATTTGAAATGTACTGAATTTTATTTAAACCATTCAAACTTCACTTAACAAAAATAAATAAAAATTATTCCAATTGAATACGAAATATTACAAGTGTCTGAATCATTTTTACTCTTTCACATTGAAGTTGATGGTGAAGTTCGTATGTTGGCCGTTCACCTTCAGCCAGCTGTTCATAGTGTAGGCTTAATGTACTTACTGTATATTAAGATTTTTTAAAATACTCTTATTGTTTTCAAAATATACTATCGTGCAAAAAATACTATACAGTACACGTTTGTGAAGTGCATTACAAAATCTCAGAAATTGAAAAACTCACTCTTCGATTTTGTAAAAACCATCCCCAACCTTGTAGGCCTATTGTAATATACTATTAAAATTCAATTTACATTAATTCAGAAACTTAATATTACATTTTTCACATATAGGCCTATGTAGAAATCTGTACAAGAAAGGTTGAAGTTCGTAACAATGTGTAATTCTGCTGTAATTAGTTCAGCAGTGGCGAAGCTCTTAAGAGGCTTTTGGGGGTTAGCTTACCCCCAAAAAAATTGAGTTATTATTCCTAGTAACAGTAAACCTCGAAGTTTGTATTAACGATATATCGTAACACTTGGTTGCACTCCGATCCTTCCATAGGGTAAGTGAAGGTATTAACGCCATGCAGGTTATAACGCCATGTAATATTTTATAATTAGTTACATGAAAATTTGTGTTGGCAACCCTAGTCATAGAAGTGTGGTGTTTAGAGGAACCTTTCTTAAAGATTTGGAACCAACAATGAAACGGATTTCTGTCTTTAGTGTGAGTTTAACAACCTTTAAGTGAAGGAATTCGCGCTTGAGCAGATCTTCAAGTGACGAGAATTCTGTTTTCTGCATGAGGCAAGTACATCTATATATATATATATATATATATATATATATATATATATATATATATATATATATATAATGTGAACTGGTAATGGAAATTACGGGAAAACGGCTGGACGGATTTCAATAAATGACCCCTCATTTTGAAGTTTGGAATCCGAAGTTTTTCAGAAAAATAGTAGTTTTCAGTGAAATGTTAATTTTCCTACATCATTTTCCTATTTTCCAAAATCCATTTGTCGTCAGTTTTGAGAAATAATGGCTTTTCAGAATAAAACAAAACAGAAACACACTACAATAAACAACAGGCTATTACACGAAGGCCATGACCTGCAGGATTGTTGACATATTTAGAGTTCAAATTCAATTGGTTATTAAAAACTTCAAGACTTACTAAAATAATTTACAGGTCTGATTCTGCTATGTGTAATTTTCTGAGTATAGCTGTGTACTGGATATTAAAATCTACAAAACTTGAGGTGGTTTGATGACATTATTATCATTAGAAATGAAATATTATTATAGTTAATGCCATGATGTGACTATTTTTAATTAATTATCATATTAATGCCTATATTGATGATACGAAAGTGAAACGTTTTGGGGTTATATAAGTAGATGTAGAGAATATCTTAAATTAGATCTTCATTTCTATAATTTATCGAGTGTCGGCTATTATATATAATATATAAAACTACAAAACTTACTTAAGATAATATTATTAAAAATCAAATATTTTTATAATTATTAATCAAGTGGGGTTGGGTCTTTTTCATACACTTAATGGCGGTGTGGTGTAGATATTTATATGCGTCATTCTCTTCAGTATTGGCTCGAGAGAGCGCAAAAATTACAGTTCCTAAGGAAAGACCAAAAGATATTACTTACTGATAAAATAAAAGGCCTACAAAATTTTGTAGTCTCCCGATCATTTCAGCAAGATCTCTTAGCAGGATAAAATGATTTTACTCTCCACATTTCAAGCTCTACATGCAGCAGCTATACCAAGAAGTTATGTATATCTATTGTTCGAAAGCATAGCAAACCTGATTTTTTTTTTTTTTTTTTAACTTTCACCTACAAACCACAATGACCTGAAATAGACATTGCTTTACTCCCACATGAAAAACCCACTGATTGTCCTGACATTGTTACTTGCGTTTTCGCGTTGAAACTCAAAAACTGAAGGTGGATAAGTTCAAGAAAAAGTCTTTGGCATAAAAAATCATTCAGAGGGAATATGTTTCATTATTATGGAAGCAAATGACTATCAAAATGTCTGGTATTCTTCATTGAAAATAAATCTGAAAAATTTTTATTTGAACGTCTAATGAACTTAGTTTGCAGCATTTGCTGCACAAGCCACTACTATAATTGAATTTGAAATATAGTGAATGATAAAATGATGTTAGAAATTCTTTTATGTGTGTTCTTGAGTTTTGTGGAGTGGTGCTGTTTTAGAATTTATAAAGAGACTGACCATCCTACCCCATTATCTTCTGGCCTAGTTGTCTCATAAGTGGTGCTTTCTTGGTATTTGTGACTCGCTGCGAGAATAAACTTTGATTTAGTATATAATAGCAGTTAGTTTAATCGTCTCTAACTTAAGGATTGGCCTTGGGTACCACGAAATCTAGTAGGCTACATGAGTAGCACAAAGAACAGACTCTTATTCACCATGTGAAGACGGTTGTGTACCACTCAATGACAGTGAACTTGACTGAATTGTAAGTTATGTGGTAATGAGTATTGAGACTTTTTTTGTTGTCCTAATCATTTATAGTTTTTTAATTCTATAACATAATCTTATATTTGTCACTTTTGCTTATAAACATGTTTCTTTGTTCTAAAAAAAATAAGTGACGTTATTACCTTCACTATAGGTAATAGCGACAGTATGCGTCATACTTTTATTTACTTGTATTGTTGTAAAACCTTGTCACAATTACAACTTTTGAAACGTGTATTCAACAAGAAAGGCTACAAATAATCAATATCAAAAAAAAAATCAATATTATTGTCCGCATTTCTAGTCATTTGTACCCCATTTTTTTAAATGATGGCATCAATACCTTCACTTACCCTATATTAAGTTCACTGTTGGCAATCATTCCAGTATGGAGAGAGCAGTGCCAGTAGCGAGACTTCCGGCAAAAGCCTCTAAAGACATGGCTACGACCTTGACTCGCAAGCTTGAGGGGGTATCGATTCGCTACATCTTTGTAGCATTCCGTCACAATATTACGTCGCAATATATTGGTGTTCTCTGAAAGCGCTGCGTTGTTGAGTTTAGTTCAATCAAAAGCGTGTGTGTTTTACATATTAATTATATGTAAAATGGCTCATACTGAGAGAACATTGAGGTCATTATTTGTAGAATTAAAAGAGAAAACGTTTTCAAGATGGATGTATGAAAAAAATGAGCTTACAAAGATAGGAGATCATATTAAAATAGCGGATAGAGAAAGACTTAGAAATTTTCAATTTTCATGATATAAGAAATAGGCCTCTCCTTGGATAACAGGGTGACAAATAAGTTATGCTGTTTTACCTGTATTCTGTTTGGGGGTGAAAATGAGTGGTCATTTTCTTGTGGGGTGTGTGTCACAAAAATTTTGATAGAAAAGCCGATAAACATTTGCTCTATAAAAAGATACAAGGTAAGCAGATTTTTTCAGCCTACCCGTATTTACATCTTAGCTTCGTCACTGGTCAGTTCCATAGAGCTTCTCTTTCTTACACCTACATGTATTATTCATAAATCATAAGTGAGAACACTCTCTCAGTAAGGACATAAGATTCCGGGATTCTCGCCTAATCTACAAAAAAATGGGTAAGTCGTACATCATGTTCCTTAATAAAAGAGCTTCAATAACTACTGTTAAGGTTGCAAACCGCCACTGCTAGAGTCTCTAAGTAACCCGCAACGGTGCAGGTATGTATGAAGTATAGCACCCCTAACCCTAGTCAGATAACAATGAAAACAAAACAAAACTAGGCACATGGAAATTAGTGCTTTATGCTCCAATAGAAGAATTGGTAACGAGCACTTCATTGGGAAAGAAAAAATGTATTTTATCGGAAAGGAGAATTTTTTTACGTCAATCACTTAAAATGGTATAGTCATTGATTGTAATGTGCAGAGACTCGTAAAGCAAGCACTCATAATTTGCTTTATTTCAAGTTTGTGTTGACTTTTATGTTCTTTCATTTGTTAATTCCAAAGTTTAATAGTATCTAGATGCGTTTTATTTATTGCAAAAATCAGTGGTAGACAAATTTCGGCCGCCAGGTAGCCATGATGACTAAACATTAGTGTCGTGCATTACAGATGCTACGATCGGTTTAAGTTTGTCGAGTATTGTGATGTTCAATATTCGCTTCTGTAAAAAGCGGTCTATCATGTTTGTTCAATCTTGTTATGAAAATATTCTCTGTCCTCCACTCCCATCCCTTTATGTTTTAATCGATTAAGGATTTTAACACATATCTTGCAATTAGTTTTCATGTGAAATAAGACCAATTTTGTAATACGTATCTTGGTCACTTTCTCATGTTCGAATATTACAGGACACTACTAAACATCTTTATGTGGCGTCTGAGTTTTCTATTGAGTTCAAAGATTTTCAAAACATTGATTTTTTAATGTGACTACGACTAATACATAATCATAACTAAAGCGAATGTAGGAACAAATTCGAATGTGCGTTTTAGATTTATACTGTTGGAATTTGTTGCACATCTCATGATATTGTCACTACATAAGTACAGTGAATAGCCAGAGCGTTTCTGAAAGCATGTGTTTACGCTGTATAGATATTTAATATTGTTTTAATACATTTCAGTAAATACTACTTTATCTCATTCGAATGATTTTCTTATTGTATGTGTAGAAAAAATGTGCTGACTCCTGAAAATATAGGGGTTGGCTACTGAAAATTTGTTAGTTTTGTCTTTCTTACTAAAAATTATTTTTATTGCATCTAAGCTGCCTTTAAAGAAACAGTTATTTTATTATTCTTATTAAATCCAAGAGGACTTTTCACGTAAGTACTATTATGTTGTTCGCCGATTTATGCACACAAGTACACGAATAAATACATGTGAACACATACAGTAGTAACGGAGCGTGCGGGAAGACTACTTCACTGCAGAGTGAACTGTTGATTTGCAACTTGCTCTCCGCACAAAGCGAAGTTAATATGATCGACGTATAGGCCTACCTAACTTGTATTCAAAGTACTCACAAACGCAGTACTTTAGTCATAAGTAACAATGCTAATTTTATAGGGTCTAAAAATGCCCAATTTGACATCAGAACCTATTTTAACCTATTTTATTTTAAAATAATGATATAATTTTTTTCTGTTTTCTTTCTTTGTAACAACGAAAATCAACTCGTTTCATTTTGATAAAGTGGTAGGCATTATTCCTTCTTTTTTCAGTTGGTTGTTTAACTATGTTGCATCAACTATTGGGTTATTTAGCGTCGATGGGATTTGTGAAAGTAGGCTATGTAATAGTCAGCTAGAAAATACACTTGTTTCAGGACAGGATTTTTATAATATACTTAATACGTACTTTAATAATAATAATAATAATAATAATAATAATACATCGCCCTGGGTGGCGCAGTGGGTATAGTACTGGCCTTCTGTGCCCGAGGTTGCGGGTTCGATCCCGGCCCAGGCCGATGACATTTAAGTGTGCTTAAATGCGACAGGCTCATATCAGCAGATTTACTGACATGTAAAAGAGCTCCTGCGGGAAAAAATTCCGACAAACCGGCGACGCTGATATAATCTCGGCAGTTGCGAGCGTCGTTAAATAAAACATAATCTTTAATAATAATAGTCTAATAATAATAATAATAATAATAATAATAATAATAATAATAATAATAATTCAACCCACAGTTCCGAAGTCGGAACATAGGTACTCTCCTAGCAGAAGTTTCAATTCCTACAAGGAATTTAGTTACACTTATTTGTCGACAGGAGCAGAGGGACAAGTGGTAAACTTTACAGTGACTGTATGAATACAGTCAAACGCCACCTAGTATGCAACTAAGCTATTACTTGAACGCGAGAGAGAAGAAATTTAGTCCAGATGCTCTAGACGTGGAGGTATATAACGTGCTCGAAAACTCCCACACAAGACACACGGCTTAAAGTCCCTCCAGGGAGACTTGAGCTCCGGATTTTTGCGTCCTGAAAAATCAATTGATTCCAGCCGGGTTTGAACCTGCAACCCTTGAATCTAGAGGAGAAATAACGAGTACCCTATAAGAGATGTTAATTAATTTTGAGTAAGATGTGATGAAAGATCTTTTTAAATAAGAATTTTAGATCCTATTTTTAATTTTAGGGCCTATTTAATACCTTCATTGAACCCATTTTAGGCACCTAAAATCCAATTTTTTGGGCCTAAAAATCCGAAGTCCACTAATAACATGAGAAGCTAAATAACTGTTTCGGTATGCGTAAAATGTAATTTGAAAGTATGTGTCACCTTCCTGATACATTTTTTGTTGTTTATCTTATTTAAGATCCTTACTTTGGACAATTAGCCGATAAAGTTGATTAAAATAAAATACCAGAGGTTGCCGAGTTCGGGGTCTCTAAAAAACGACCTTGTTTCGAGCGGAATATCAAACCTTCGTGTTAAGGTTTACACCTTGCAATTATGAAAGAAGCGTAACAAGTTGAATGATCAATCAATATCCCATAAATTCATTTTCGTATTGTGAATTTCATCAGCGTTGGAATGACGTTAATCGGATATTAAATTATTTAGCCATTAAATCGATCTGTGTCATAGCTGCGACCTCTATGCAAACACAACGCGTGTTTATGTACGTCAGTGCTGTCGAAAGTTCTAGTAAACGACCTTGAATACGTTGTAGTACAAGTTCAAGGGATCTGAAACTGCGTCAGATATGTGTAAAAACAAAGTTACTTGATCTGCATAACAAATGCAGCTACTCAAGGAAGTTAAGCCAAATTTATACTTGTATCACAGATTTTGTTTATCCTTCGCAGAGTTAAACACTATTGCGTTACATGCTCACATGCTTCCGAGGAAGCAATGATAGTATTCCTGTAATATTAGTGCCCTAGCAGTAGAATTAGTAAAAGAAGATTAAACAAAAAGTGAAATCTGCCGTCAGCCGTCCGGTTTTGTCCTAAATAATAGGCCTACTGTATATCGAATAAATGAATAAATACTGTAAATGAAATCATGGAAAATAAAATATATTAATGAATAATAAAATAATAATAATAACACGAAATTAATAATAAATAACATTAGGCCTACTTATCAAATTTAAATGTATTGCTCAAAGTGACCACCCTCCTCTTCCAAAGATATTTTTGGACTCAATTCCAGGCGCACTCGAATATCACTAACCGTTCCGCCTTAAGTTTTTACACTTACAACAGTTATTTTATTACACACAGATTCTGTAGAGCTCCACTTAAGAAGTGTATAAACGTACGATTGTGATGGAACTCGTGTTTTCAGATACTCTACTCTAAAACGTCGCTTCAATTCCTCGTAGTCTCTCTTTCTCACAAAATCCTCCACAATAAAAACTATTATCTCAGCTACAGTGAAAGCCATTTCACTTTCTTTATTTGCCAAACACCAACACTCACTCACAAATAATGTCACAATGAACATAACAAGCAACTAATACAGTGGCGGCTCGTGATCATTTTTGTTGGTGGGGCCAGATATTTTACAAATTTTGCGGTAGGCCTATACGTTAAATAATGCACCAAGATTTTTATTTCATTTTAGTTAATTTTTTCTATTTAAAAATTAGTTCAGCACAAAACTACCACTCATTACTGCAGCACCACCATATGCTTGAGTTGTGAGTTAATTTTCTAAATTGAAAGGTTGTAGACTTTATTTTAGAACCTCGCTCAGACAGTTAGCCGTGCGGTTGTTTGCCTCTTTGAAAGAAAGAAACCTTTCCACAGGTTTACAACCTTTTATGTAGGTTATCTCAAAATAATAACAAATTGGCTTTTGCAGGTTATGTCTGTTTCGTCAGCCTGCACAACAACAAAATCTGTAGAATTAATGTTGTTTCAGATCTTCGATGTATACATCATACATACTGTCTAATAATTAATTTTGTATAATGTATAAAGTATATTTAAAAACAGAAGTACTGTTTAAGTGTTCATCCAATACATTATCAAGACTGGCAAGTAAAAACAAGTCTTAACAAATTTCCCCGACTTACAGATCCCTGATTTTCGTTCTGAATCCTCAGTTATAATTCGTGGGTTCCGCAAAATACTAAAGAATCAATTACTCTTGCTTTTGTTTCTGGATTGAAAATTTGACCGCGGAATCAACTTGTGCTGCGATATTTACTGTACCAAATAGTTTAAACTTACAAGCATTTTCTAAATGTATTGCACTTTCTTCTCGTTTTTTTTTATGCGCTCCCTAAAATTTTTAGAGCTTTGCAACCTGTCGACGTCCACAGTTCCTCGCCACTAAACAAGAGACAACACAAACAAAATAAAGTTTGTTTTTTGTCACTTAGTTAGCCAGGACTTCTTTGTAAATCACGAGTTCCAGAAAGTTCTCCCTTTCATACCATCCGCCTGTGTAAAACTGAAGCCATTAGTTTAATGTGTAACACTTTTATTAAGCCGCCAATGCTTATCTACTATAATAGTCATTTACATTAATAAGATTTTTACATGAACGTTTTCGATACCATTTTTTGCATCATCTTCAGATGCATCTTCAGCATCTGAGGATGATACAAAAAATGGTATCGAAAACGTTCATGTAAAAATCTTATTCATGTAAATGACTATTATAGTAGATAAGCAATGGCGGCTTAATAAAAGTGTTACACATTAAATTATAGCAGCTTATCGGTAACAAAACAAAAATGAAATTGAAGCCATTAGGTTGAAGTGTGCCTAGTCGTTTAACTTATTTTTTTTTAGTTGGTTATTTAACAACGCTGTATCAACTACGAGGTTATTTAGCGTCGATGAGAATGGTGATAGCGAGATGGTATTTGGCGAGATGAGGCCGAGGATTCGCCATAGATTACCTGGCATTCACCTTCGGTTGGGGAAAACCTCAGAAAAAACCCAACCAGATAATCAGCCCAAGCGGGGATCGAACCCGCCCCCGAGCGCAACTTCAGATCGGCAGGCAAACGCCTTAACCGACTGAGCCAAGTGGCGACAGTGTCGTTATGAGTATTTTTAACCATTTAATTAAGGGGTTCAGAGCCATAGTGAGCCAAGCGCCATATATTAAAAACGGAGAAGAGAAGGGTTAAAATTAATTGAATACCATAATTTAATTAAACATAGCCTATAGCAAGTAATATAAAGTATGCACATTAAAAGTAAATGATAAAATAGTGTGGCAATCGATCAGGCCCAGTTGCACTATCGATATTTAGCGGGGCACAATAACACACACTATCGGATGCAATAAAGAATCTCAGTTATTATATTAACTTTCGTAATAAATTAATCAGAAATTTACACACGACTTATAAACGAGCTGTTTACTGTTGAAGGCAGTTAAACGTCTGTATAAAAGTTTTTATCAGTAAAACCGTTGCGATCCCTACCGGATCGGGATATGATTTCTGGTGGACAACAATTGCTGTATCTGCTCCAATAAATATTTCCATGAAATTGTGTTTTCTTTCTGTAAACGGCTCTGGAAAAATTACTTCTTGGACAGCCCTTGTAATTAACATGCTGGAAGAAAAAAAAAATTTTTTCATTTGCCCTGATGAGAATGTTTGCTTTTGAGAGAGTCCACCTATCATCACAATCTCCAGCGAGCATAACGGAATCTTTTATGCTGTCAATCTGGTGGCTTGACTTCAAGTTCATCTTCTAATTTTAACGAAGAAAACGATGTTTTAATAGGTAATCCACTTTATTCATGTTTTCACATTTCGCTCGCATGCACTAATCAAAGTTCACACGGACACTTCTATAATTAACCCACTGTTCAGTGGCACTGCGACTCACTTCCATCCGGCAGGCGGGCCAGGCTCGTCGGGGCCCCAACGAAAAGCATTATACTCGTGACGGTAACTTTGTAACACTTCGTGAATCTACGTCAATAGCGAACATTTCATACCTCGCACCATGGCAGTTGAACGCTAAAGTGATTCAAGTTGTGGGACCCTTTGACGCAGGCACATTGTCACAATATTTAGTGTCATACAATCTTTGACCTTTTACTGACACACATTGCGCCATGTTATGAAATTTACTGAAACAATTATGAATCCAGTACACTGTCCTGAACAAAATTTACGTATTTTAAATGCGAAAACAAAATTGCTGGGGACTGAAATATCCCGGTGGCCCCTAAGGATGGGCTGCCCCTGGACCAATACATCCGCACTACACCGAACTGGGCTGTGGGCTGCTAGCGGGATTCTCCGTCACATCTTCCCACAATATTCGTAACTATGTGCATGGCTGGAAACTCCACCGCTTGTTGGATGTCACTATCTATTTAGGTGTGATAGTAGGAGCAGTAGCAGCTGCAGTAGTAGGCCTAACAGTAGCAGTGTTTTATTAACGACTTTTCAACTGTAAGAGTTATTCAGCGTAAAAATTCATCGCGAAAGAGAAGTGGCCAACACTTTTCCTAGTTTGGAACTTGGCACTTTTATGTTGTAGAAAATTGTTTACTGTCAGATGAAAGAAATGGCTGAAAATACAGTTAAGACTTCAGCAATAGTAGATACAAACAATATTCTTGGAATACTAGTCAGAAGAACATAAGCTATATGTTAGCACAGTAGATAGAAACTTAAATTACAACAAAATAACAAAAAGAGATAATATGAACATAAAGACAATCGAAACCATAAAAACTTTTCAATGAAAAATTCAAAGGATAAGATTTATGTCATTTGGATACTAATGAACGGCACTACAAATTGATAAAACTGTACCATAAATAATATCAATTACACATGGTAAAAAATTAAGCCAGTGCTGCATTCAATTTCCGTCATTCAGTGCAACTTATTTAAAATATATATATTTTTATTTTACGACACTTTATCAACTGCTATATTATCTAGGATAGGAGAAGAAATGTCAGAAGGAAGTGAAGAAATGTTTTCAGAACATGAGAAAAGTGATAGTAGGAGATAGAAGAATAAAGTGCATAAGATTTGCTGATAATATGGCTTTGTTACCAGAAGAGGAAATGATACTAAAGGATATGCTACTGGAGCTAAATGACAGTTGTGAACAGTATGGGATGAAGATAAATGCAAATAAGACGATGACCAGGGTGAAAGGAAGAAAAATAAAGAAGGTAAACTTGCGAATTCTAAATGAGGCAGTAGAGAAAGTGGACAGCTTCAAATACTTGGAGTGTACTATAAGCAGTAACATGAATTGCTGCCAGGAAGTCAAAAGGAGGATAGCAATGGCCAAGGAAGCTTTTAATAGAAAAAAGGAGCATTTTCTGCAGACCTCTGGAAAAAGAACTAAGAAAGAGACTAGAGAAGTGCTTTGTATGGAGTGTGGAATTGTATGGGACAGAAACGTGACATTACGACGAAGTGAAGAGAAGCTAATAGAAGCATTTTAAATGTGGATTTGGAGAAGAATGGACAGAGACAATAACAAATGAAGCTGTGTTGGAAAGAGTGGGTGAAGAACGAATGATGCTGAAACTGATCAGGAAGAGGAAAAGGAATTTGTTGGGTCACTGACTGAAAAGAAACTGCCTACTGAAGAATGCACTGGAAGGAATGGTGATGGGAGAAAAGTTCGGGGCAGAAGAAGATATCAGATGACAGACGACATTAAGATATATGGGTCATATGAGGAGAAAAGAGGAAGGCAGAAAATAGAAAAGATTGGAGAAAGCTGGGTTTGCAGTGAAAGACCTGCCCTTGGGCAGAACACTAAATGAATGAATGTTTTCTAGCATTTGAATGGAAAGGTGATAATGCCAGAATGAGTCCAGGATCCAGCACCGAAATTTACCTAGTATTTGCTGGTGTTGAGGGAAAACCCGGAGAAAAACAACTACGTAACTTTTTCCAATCAGGAATTGAACCTGGACCTGCTCATTTCACGGTTAGGCATGCTAAAAGTTACCCCCTACTAGTGAACTTCAACTATTATTAGGAAAAAAACTGGTGGAGGATATTAATGTTTGTATCTTTTCCAGTGTTACAGTAGTCCAAGCTTTCGTGACAAACTTGAAACTGTATCTAAAATACAATCTTTTGATAAAATGCATAACATTGTTTTATATCAACCTTTTATTCTTGTAATATTGTAAACGAAAGCATGTACAATATTTCACTTTGATTATAATATTCTCAGTCTGAACATCCAGTATCTCACTTCATCTTACAACAATAATTGAAATTTTATTAACATTTAGGGCTTAATTTTTTTTCTCTCTTCCCAATCTTCCTTCATGCTTGACGTATATCTCGACAGCATGGTGTCCACAGTAGTTTGAACACAAAGAGCCAGAGATGAGGTTGTGTAAAGACTGTCAGAGATGAGGTTGTGTAAAGACTGTCTGCAGACTGGATGACTTCTTAAACTGCCCCGTTTTCTTAATGGTGGACATTCCTGAAGAATTTGCACAATTTGTTTCTTCACTTTCATTGCAGTTTATACATACTAGAGATGCTGCTAGATTAAAATCTGTGCAGGTACTGTTCCGTGATTAGATGTTTAGTTCTAGCTCTAAAGGCAAAAGTTTGTAGATGTCTTAGTCATCAGGCTCTTTAAGATTTTCGAGAGTTTTGCAAGAGATTCCATTCATCTGTCCAAATTTGTTTGAAGTTGAGGTGTTGTGTCATACAGTAATTTCATCGTATCCGCTAGGGATACATTCCAAAAACTACTGCAGATATGTGAAACAGCAGATAGTAGTGAATCCTATAAATAAGCATTTTTTATGTAACATACATCCATAAGATATAGTTTAATTGACAAATTACAAACTGTAAGACACTAGAAGCAAATAATACTACTGTTCGATCCCAGGTGGTGACAGGATTTTTTCTCGTTGCCAAACTTTCAGAACGGTCCCGAGGTTCACTCAGCCTCCTATAAAATTGAGTACCGGGTCCTTCCCGGGGGTAAAAGGCGGTCAGAGCGTGGTGCCGACCACACCACCTCATTCTAGTGCCGAGGTCATGGAAAGCATGGGGCTCTACCTCCATGCCCCCCAAGTGCCTTCATGGCATGTTACAGGGAAACCTTTACCTTTACCTTTACCTTTACCTTTTACAATAATAATAATGATGATGATAATAATAATAATAATAATAATAATAATAATAATAATAATAATAATAATAAACATAAATCTATTGTACATTAAGTACACTTGTGAACACATGTGGTCGCAATCTAGATTTTTTATAAAACTTATCAGGCTATGACGCTATTAAATTACGTAAAAAAAATGTTGTCAAGGTTAATCATGGATAACTGAAACCGCAGATACAGATTCCACAGATAAGAGGGGATTACTGTATTGCTGAAGTGGGATTCTAGTATGCTGTTTCAGTTGTAATTACTAGCCAGCTTCGCACATTTGTAGCTGCAGACTGATTGGATAACAGCCTTGGAGTGTGGGAGTGAATAAGGTTACAAATATAGTTGCCAGTATTTGGGAACTGTGAAGGACAGTAATCTCAGGTGATACTAATAATAATAATAATAATAATAATAATAATAATAATAATAATAATAATAATAAAAGGTAAAAAAAAGGTAAAGGTATCCCCATAACATGCCATGAAGGCATTTGGGGGGCATGGAGGTAGAGCCCCATGCTTTCCATGACCTCGGCACTAGAATGAGGTGGTGTGGTCGGCACCACGCTCTGACCGCCTTTTACCCCCGGGAAAGATCCGGTACTCAATTTTATAGGAGGCTGAGTGAACCTCGGGGCCGTTCTGAAAGTTTGGCAAAGAGAAAAAATCCTGTCACCACCTGGGATCGAACCCCGGACCTTCCAGTCTGTAGCCAGCTGCTCTACCAACTGAGCTACCTGGCCGCCAATAATAATAATAATAATAATAATAATAATAATAATAATAATAATAATAATAATAATAATAATAATAATGTACTTGCTTTCTTTGCCAAATGTCTGCATCGAGGTATCTATTTTAAAGCATCTATTTTTGTCTGTTATTTGTAGAAACTTAATTTTGGTATAGATTTCTCGCTCTCTCTCTCTCTCTCTCTCTTGCTTCTGATGTTAATAAAACAATAGCTTGAACTGCATATTTTGAATCACAAAATATGGCTACTTTGGGAAATGAATTTATTCTGTAAATTAATTATTGTAGATTAGTATTAAGAGCTTCTACTTTACCATTGCAGTGTGTAGAACATGCTACTCACAGTGCAAGACACAGTGCAAAACTGCTTGTGTTGAAATGCACTCCCCATCACCACTTACTGCCACACTATCTCTGTCTCCCTCCATCGCTCTGTCTGTCTGTCTGTCTATCTATCTCACTTTATGCTCTGCACTACCTCTGAAGTGGAGCACAATACTTACGAACTGTAGGTATATTTTGCGTATGTTACATTTTGAATAACAAAACTGTACAAGGTAGCACTTTTTTCTTTCTATTTATTCACGTTTTTGTTGTCTTGAATTAATGCCAGTAATACCTAGATACCAAGGACAATTGTTCGACTGACGGAGTGCATTAAAATATATTTCAGGTTTGTGTCCATCAGACCCAATCGCAACCATGGTTTCGTATTTTTTAACACAGAGAAAAACCTTTTACATAGGCGAGAGTTGGTCAAAATGGGATACTTAACACGGAATCTTGTATATTTCCTGTTGAAGTGAGAGGAAACAATTCAATTTTTACTTATGAATCCACTATTCTATGTACTTTCATAATACATTTTGATTTTCTCTTCTAATGATATAGCTAAAGTGGGAAAACAATTTTCTTGGAAAGTGCGCAAGTATCCCGTTTTGGCCGACTAGTTGGGTAAAACAGGATACTTATTTAAAATAAAGCAAATATTGTTAAGGAACTGAAAAAAATGTGTGTGTTTTTATTATAATGCATAATAAACACACCAAAAAATGTTTTGCATCACCTATCAACCAGACCTTCAATAAAAGATAAAAAGAAGGAAAGCTAAGGAATGAAAATGTATTTATTTTTAACAGTTGTTGACAAAAAAATTACAGTTTTTGACAAAATTATAGCAATGGTGTGGATGGCCAAATGGAAATTGAGTATTGGTTGGAGTACCAAATCTCTATCCTAGCAACTTCAATAGAGAGTAGTGCTTCCTCTTGCATTGATAATGCTTGGACTCTTCGTGGCATACTATCACCACATTTATCAACTGTTGATCCATTCTATCCCATTCTTCAACAGCAACTCTGCACAGGTCTTCGAGATTGCGTGAGGGGACAGGGCGCAGAAGAATGGCTCTCTTTAGTTGAACCCAGACATGCTCAATTGGATTCATGTCTGGAGAACATGCGGGCAATTCAAACCTGGCAATTCCTTCACGATTATGAAAGTCATTAGTAACAGCCGCACGATGGTTTCTGGAATTATCATCCATAAACATGAATCATTTTGCGAAGTGCTGATTAAACCATGCTACTATGGCTTGAAGAATGTTGACCCTATACTGTGGAGCCCTCAGCATTCCTTGGATCGACACTAATTTTGTCCGCGATCCCACATAATGCCACCCCAAAACATCACTGACACACTACCTTACTGCATTTGATTGTAGGGGTGTTTGAGTCGTGTAGCATTACCTGATTCTCTCCACACACGTTGTCGATGATTATCTGGCACAAGGCATATTCGGCATTCGTCCGTAAATAGAACTTTGTGCCAGTTTTGTACAGTCCATTGGTGATGATTTCTTGCCCAGGTGTAACGTTGTCCATGGTGCCTAGGGTTAAGAGTTGGCCTCGCCATGGACGTCTGGAGTGCAGTGTGCTATCATGTAGTCGGTTTCATACAGTTTGATTGGATACGCGTCTCCCTGTCGCAGTTTGAAAGTCATGTTAATCGTGCCAGCAGTATTCTCAGCGTTTCTCGTGGCAATAATTCACAGATATCGGTCATCACATTCTGTTGTTGCACATGGACGACCACTACGAGACACGTCGTCGACAATATCTGGATTTCGGAAGCGATTCCAGGTTCGCACCACATCACTCTGGTTCAATCCTAAGCGGCTCGCTACTTGCCTTAAAGACAGTCCTTCCTGACATAGAGAAACAATCCTCGCATGGTTGAAGTTCGTAATTGACTGCCTTGCTATTGTTCAACCTCTTTAGAATGAAATAAAACTGTTTTACCCTGAGTTATTCGCTAAGAGATGAGATTTCTTGCACTTCTGTTTACATCTGTTTATTTTTTCAGTCGGTTTCTAGGGTAGACTTCTACTGTTTCTCAACATTGTTTACGTATTTCAGACAGTTAAAAGGATAGCTTTCAAATGTTTTATGGATATTTCTTGAAGTGGGGCGTAAATACCACTTCTACAGGTGATGCAAAACTTAAATGCTTAAATGAAGTATATCAAATTATTATTATACGTATATTCATAGTCCTATTGCAGAAATTTTCATTTACAAAAGTTACAGTAGAATTATTCGCAGTCTTCCGATTCTATAGGGGAGAGTCGGGTAGTATCAGACATCGGGTAATATCGGACAGTGCGTTTCTTTCATTTACCATCATATGGTAGTACCTGAATGACATGGTTACGTTTCTCTATGCGACATCACAGAAACGTAACCATGTCAATCAGGTACTATCATCGTGTGGTAGATGAAAGAAACTTACTGTCCGATATTACCCGATGTCCGATACTACCCGACTCTCCCTACTACTGCATGCCTGATGAGCCCATTCTTGGCATTGAGTACACTTATTCAACCCTCTTCAGATTTTGAATTAGAGAATTCGTCGTTGCCTTCATCCTCTTCTTCCTAACTACTATCATTGTTGGTTGTCATAGCGAGAATATATTCAATTCAGAATTTAAAGTGAAATCCCACATATGCAATGCAAGTTGGATAAAACAGGATACTATCCCGTTTTGCCAAACCATAGGGTATCCTGTTTTGTCCGACTAGAAGTTGTAAAGAAAAACATGGCGTCACAACAAAATGGTAAAAGCTACAGCGGTTTTCTTTATAAAGAATTGAAGACTAATAATGTTTTATTTATATAAGAGACTTACCTCTTCAAGTCTGCAAATTTAATCCCAGAATCTGCCAATTAAAATCAGTTGGAACAATTTAGTTAAGCAGCTGATTTTAAACTTTTCTCTACACAACAAAAATTAACGTGTTCGTTCTGCATGTGAGCACTGCATAATGTCCCCTTCTAGTCTAAGAACAAAGTCCTCTCATCATTCGGTAAGTTGCAGCACTTTTCAACGAAATAAGTCTGGTATCCCGTTTTATCATACCATCCTGTTTTATCCAACTCTCCCCTACATAAGTGGACTCGAACATGGACAACACTTTGGTTGCTTCTCAATGAAGTCGAGGGAAATCTAGTTTGGAGAAACAAGATAAAATTTAAGCAAATTCCAAGCTGTGTAAAATATGTCCCATGGCCCAGTATGGAACTGTAACTCCAGGAGTTCTAATAAGTTGCAAATGCTCTGGAGTATGGGGCGCAGTCCAGCAATGTCCTGAAAGAGAAGTTTCAGGATTAGAAATATAGCCCTACAGGAATAAGTTATGTTTTTATAGATAACAGAACTGTCTATAACAGTTAAAGTAACAATAATAATAATAATAATAATAATAATAATAATAATAATAATAATAATAATAATAATAATATAAAAATTACTTCTGATTGAGGTTCTGGCTGATATGTACAGTAGTGGCAAAAAAAACCAGACCGATCCTTGTAGCTGATACAAAAGAATCCTGTACTGTGTATTGTGTCAAACTGTGGTAATTTCAATATGGATAGTGAACCCAGAGGTATGTACTGCTATTTAATGTAAAAATACGCAGTTATCTTTGCCGAATAGAGGTAGAAATGTAACATTGATGCCAGATGAAAATAAAACTCTCGAAGTTTTTCCGTCTGTAAGTTTGAGCCACTGAAGGAAACAAAAGACGATAAGAATCGAACAAATGCAATAAATTTCATTGTTTAATTATACAAGATGGATGTGTTTTGTGACTAGCAGAATTTGAATCTGTGACTCTGAAATCAGCTACAAGGGTTGGTTCGGTTTTTTTGCCACTACTGTACATCTATTATCAGGCAGTACATCTCAGTACATCTTGACAATATGTGTCAGAGGAACAACAATTGTTTGTCTACATTTGAAGTCTGATTAGTGTAATATGGTACTAGTCAGTGATGTAAGCAATGAAGGAGGAAAGGAACTGGCCACCCTAACCCATTATCTCCTGGCTTAGTTGCCTCATGAGTGATGTTTTATTGATGTCACTTATGAGGTTTAAAGCTATCTTCGTACAGCAGAACCTCTATTATCCGTGGTAATGAAGGAGATGGACTGAACGGTTGATCAAAAAAATCGGATAATCCGTGCCATAAAAGATTTTGTAATTTTATCCATGGTCTTGTATTTAACTCACTAGATAGTGAATCAGAAGTTCACTAATTTAAGTCTGATTGTCAACTATGGGTTTTTAAGGGGCAACGAGGCCCTTTTTAATGACCATCTCTGGAAAGATAAGAATAAAGGAGCTCTTATGTTGTAGATTTACGTACTTTTTTTACACTTTATCCTTGTTTTTTTATTAAATCGCGTAGTTGTAACTCCAATCTCGTATTCTGATGCTAGATGAGCCACAGTTTGCCTACTCTTTCTCAAACCATTCAATTATTTCCATTTCTTTTTCGATTCTTAGCACAACACGTTTCTTGTTAACATCTGTGGAAGACATTTGTTGAGTGTCGTTTCAAATCGTATTAACTGCAGAAAAACAAATTTTACAGGAAACGTAAAAAACGTTTCACGGCTAAGATAATGGAAAAATTTTAAATATCTTAATGTCACTTTTTAGGCATTGTGAAATGACACCAAATGTAATAAACACTGACACTGATTGTTTAATCTATTGCATGATATTGTCAATTGAAGTTTGCACTTAATACGTTTTGCACCGACACAGTGTATTTAATATGTTTTGAAGCGATTTTGTCACATAATACGATTTGCATCTATAAACCACGCTGAATTGTGCCCTGTCATTTGTCAGTTTTTCTGTGGTTCTTACAGCAGCATACTACGTAGGACGATATATCAATAGTTCTTATTGCTTTCTGCTGGAAAATAGTGATAAAGAACGGCGAGTTTCTTACCTGCAACCCTTCGAACGGAGCTGCCTAAAGAGACATACTTTGGATCGTGCGGCCACCCGGGTCAATCTCTAACTCACATTGAATATAAATTTTAAATAATTATGGCATCTACAGGGTGAGCACAAAGTTCCGTTATCCCCTTAAATATCTGAAATACCTCAAATATGCACACTATTTGATGTAATTCTGGTCATAATTCAAACATACAAACAAAATAACCACTGTACACTAACTGTGTATACCTAAGTATCTAAAGAGTCAGTATGTTCCCCATTATTCTCATGACACAAAATAATATGGACTAATGGGACTTTTTCCCACCCTGTATATCATTCATCGGCGAACAGCCTAATACATTTGATGAACTGTCGAAATTAAATTCACTGATAAATGTAGTGACACAAGATGCCACTTCAATAGCGCCCGCCCAGCCTGTGCTTCATTTCATGTAAAGAAATTTGGCTTCTGTGAAGCTTTATAAGTTACACAGAGAGTATAGAAAGCTAATTGTCTTGAATAATATACTTCACCTATGCTGAGTTTCGAGAGCGGTTGCAGTTGCTGTAAGTCGAAGAAAAATGACTGCGTCTCATTAGGTTCTGTTCTCATAATTTTATGGAACGTATTGGCACGAAGCTTATATGCGCCTAAATCGACTAAGAGCCTAGTCTTTTTCAGTGTATCATCGCAGTTTCTTATTGGGAACAGCATGTGTGCGCAATAACTGCATTCATCATTGGCCGGTGTACAAAATCCTACAGCCTATTGAATTCTGTCCGAGGAATATTTGGAAAAAAAAAAGAATCTTTTTACTCTTAAGTCGGGTATTAACACTTTTATTGTACATTTTGAAGAGCTTTGTAATATTTAAGTCGGAAGCCAAATAAAGTCTCGGACTTTTACTTCTATTGTAATATGATTCCCTTGCTCTTTCTTATAGTAGGTTATTTTACGATGTTTCTATCAACATCTGAGGTTATTTAGCGTCTGAATGAAGTAAAGGTGATAATACCGGTGAAATGAGTCTGGGGTCCAGCACCGATAGTTATCCAGTATTTGCTCATATAGGGTTGAGGGAAAACCCCGGAAAAACCTCAACTAGGTAACTTGCCCCGAACGGGAATCAAACCTGGGCCACCTGGTTTCTCGGCCAGACGTGCTCACCGTTAATCCACAGGTGTGGACCACTTGCTCTTAATTTAGAGATAAATTACACTACTTCTCTCTTCTTAGCCACATATAGTGCTCTCTTTCGGGCACCACCTCTCGTCTCTCTGGTTCCCTTACTGCTCTTAGTAGATTTTGCTATTGTACATTCCTTGATAATCACAATATTGTAAAACAGCGGGAAACTCAATAATGGTGGGAAGATACAACATGCTGGCCAACGCTGTCCATTTAAGATTTTAACTAATGGAAGTTGCACATAATACGATTTGATCCGACACATCATGGAAGTTGTACATAATACGATTTGATCCAACACACAATTTTCATCATAGAAAAAAGGCGGGAAAGAATACCAGTTGCTCCAATATGAGATCAGGGTCTTAAAGAATACCGTCTCAGCTATGCGAAATCGCTTCAAACTAAATTTCGACCGAGGATGTATTTAATACGTTTTGAAACGACACTCCACATTTTATATACAAGTTATATTATAGAATGGCAATTCGAACAGTAGATAATGCTGTGTAACGATAAAGGCTTGTATTAACACTCTGTAGCAAAAACATATGTAGAACCTACTAATATGATGTACAAAACAGTGCTTCATATAGGCTAAGTTATTTATTTCCGAATAAAAAAAAAAGAGCAAGAAATAGATAGTCGGATAATCTGCCAATCGGTTAAAAGAGTGACAGATAATCAGGGTTCTACTGTACAATTAACTAAACATATTGGAGTGCAAGAGGTCAAATGACTTTATTGTCAAATGCCTGGCATTAGAAAACAACAAAAACAATTAACTAAACAACAACATAAAAATAAATAATCATAATGAATATGAAATTCAGCTCAGAACTCTTCACAAATGGCAAGTATTGCTGCCATGTACCCTTAAAACAATGCACTGCCTCAAACAAATTCTGCTGGCCAACCAAAGCAAACTGTCTTTAAAGCATGTTCAGCAATTGCTCTTACATAATGTTAAAAAATTTGCAAAAAACTGCATTAAGGGTAAGTGATAGAACAGAATCGAGAACAAAGATAGAAGAAAGATAAGAATTCTCTTTTAAGTGAAGCAAATATTTCCTTTCCCAGTGCTCAGACATTTGGATGTAATAAATGTGAATAAATTACGTCTACTTACCTAAATCCAAGAAGTGTACAGTATTTTCTTTAGAAAGCTGGCTTTCCCAGAGAAGAAACTTCTTTCCAGAGGAGTTGATTTTGTCTATCATGTCTATTTTTAGATGGTTTTTTTACTCTGCATGCTCACATTTGGCATACTGAGGTGACCAGCTATGCCAACCCAGAAAGCAAGATCTACAACCCAGTTAGAGTCCTGAAAAATTGGTTATGGACATCTTTTCATTTTCGCAAATTCTGAAATAAAATCTCCTGTTTCAAAACAAGGCAACACACGTTCTATCTGCCACTTGTGCTTCAATGAAGGTTTTGTGCACAGTGACACAGCAGATGGCACATGTGCACTGTGCACAGTTTGAGCAGCTCAGAGTGTTCTCCTAGCATAAGGTGAAGGATTTCCTGTTGACATAAATTTTTAACTGATATTGCTACTATGCACAATAAAGCAAGTAATAATAATAATAATAATAAATGTATATAAATAATAATGCCTAAATGGAAGTGCAAAACACTCTATGGCTTTATAATACAATTGCTCTCAGACCCTCTTCTCCTTGATGTTTAGACCTACTAGTGAGAATAGTTTGAATTCATCACCAATCTTAATTTAAATTTCTAAATAACCTTCGTAATTGAAAAGAGCTGTTAGAAGTTATAGAAATGACGAAAAAATTCATCGTCTGATGTCTGAAATTAATAAGTTGTATTCCAATTAACTTCATGCATGACAGCCACACAAGAGCCCAGGGGTGGGCAGTAGTCAACTGCATAACTACCAGATGGAAAAGGGGTGCTGCACGATTAGACTGCAAGTCTTCACAGATGTTATTAATCAGCTTCTCCCAGATAGAAATTCACCATAACTCTTCAAAATTTTCTAATCACAAGGCTGACTGGACCCATTTCAAAATCTACCATTCTTCAAAAAATTTCTTTGGTACTGTACAGCTGGAATACAAATAGGGATTTCATAGTTTATAATCAGGTAAACTAACAAGTACATCAAGGAGGCAGTCCCAGTTAACTAACAACAAACAATAATCTGTGTATCATTTTATAATTACATCATATATTGTACATTTATTACATAATGTACATTTGTTATGATTAAACTATATTCAGCCAACTCTTTGGGTTACTGTACAACGATTTCACAATATACCTTTAAAATGACACGTTTCTTCAAAACCACAGTAATACAGTTACTAAATCGGAACACATGAAAGAAAGTTACAAGGTACAATGGTTATATTTAAAACATGTCATTTTAATAGGCATTCTATTACGTTTTAATGGCAGTTTGGTTTTCACAGTTCGTCCCATTTTAATAAACTCCAACATGAGAAATATGGACTAAATTGAAGCACCAATATTATTTCAATTTAACATCTAATTTATATATTTACAATAATTCGTCTTCCTTTGAAGACTCTGATGTTTGAAGTGCTGCCATTTTAACAGATCACTGTAACAATGAAACAAATCATGCTGCAGATATCCTTAGTGGTTTTAATTTCTCCACGATATGTAATTCATAGACTGTGTGACGGAGATTCTTTTTTATTAAGTATATAAAACTACCTATCTGAAAATCCTTCTTATTAGACACAATCTACTCCAATGTCACTATGTAAAAGAAAAACATTTCCGAAGTCGAACTGCATGGTCTGTAAATTGAAGACATAGTTATCACAATTATAAAATTAATTTACATAATTATTTGCAGTTTATGATAAGGAATAATGAAACTCTTCTTAATTTTCCTTTGAAATGTGAAATAGAATATGGTGATAGTTTTTAGGTTATATTACACTGAATTAAAGTGCTAAACAAAATCGAATGGTAATTCAATGGAAATGCACATAAATGTATAACCAGTTGAAACACTTGGCAAAGTAATGAGCAATGACATAGTGATGCTTTTATGAAATGATGACTCTCCTGTGACAGCATTACATATCATGTCCATGTTTAATGATGTACCGATATTGCATAAAAATATTCACCTCGACATTAAAATCATTTTTATGATTACATATTGACTAAGGAGTTGAAAGTGCTTCTGCCTGGCTAAACCTCTAAGATTCAATTGAAATCATGGCATGGCATCAAAATTTTGTTCAATGTGGTAAAGTTCAATGCACAATGTCTATGTTAATGTTTGAAATATTTTAAGGACTTCATATAATTTATATACAAAATTGTGTGTGAAGACCATAAAATGTTTACATTAAATTATAAACTTAAGTAACTGAAATGCAATTAAAAATTAATGTTAAAAAAATAAAAATAAATCAAATTATTTTGTGGCCTATGTTTAAAATGCTTAAGCACTCACTGTTTATGTAACATTGTCACTTCAACAAATGGACTGAACATTCAGTTTCCATGAGAATCAATCTCTCTTGTCCAAATTATACGTGTTCATTGTGACATTACAAATTCTTTGACAAGCTTCAAATTTGAATCATACCCAACATCTGTCCAGTACGCAATGCACTAAATGGCCACAGGTACTGCACTCTGTTGGGAGACAAGAGAGATAGTTGTGGAACCATGCACAGGAATATGCAGAGAGTGGTGAGAGGAGCTGCAATTTCATTTGCATTTCACTATTTTCAAGGGTTTCATTTCGAATTCAATTACATAAACCCTTATAAAAGAACTTAATGTTCTAGCATTTTCTTTTTAAGGACCACAATTAAATGGAATCAAGAAAATATCATAAGAAAACTATGGATCTTCATTATCTTTAGCGATTTGAGACATGCAATGCGAAATACATGTAAAATACGTGGGCATACTGAAAAGTAATGTCCTTTATTTAAGAGTCTTAGAAAATTTTCTTAGTTGTGCAAACTGAATTCTTTTTATGCTGTTGAGTTTCTGTAACAATAAACACATGATGATGATAATGATGATGATGATGATGATGATGGTGATGGTGATGGTGATGGTGATGGTGATGATTATTATGAATGTACTATGAAGAGTTCATCTTGACAGATCTGCAATAACCTGTCCAAAATGCACTGTTCTGATTTCTCTGTCTTGAAGTATCTTCATTATTTTCAAGTCTGAAGCAATACATTTCAGATGGTGAAGTCTACAGTCACTGTTGCTGTGATTGCATCACAGTTGTATTAAGGCGCATTTATATAACTGCCTGAGCAAGTATATAAACAATGTAACTATACTATGGAATACTGACAAAATTTAAGAATGAAGCTGTAGTTACAAAGTCACATTTGTAGCTACTTATAATACAGTGTTAGGATGCATTATTTTTCAATATACCCTTTTATAGAAGTCCACGTAACTAACATATATAAAAACTCTTACAAGAAAGTAGTTGTATAACATGTCATATCAGAAAAAAAAAGTCTCCATATAGATTTTGATGTAATTATTATACCAGTATTGATGAACTATTTAATTGTTATACAATTCTCGCAGCTTTCATTAGATAAGCGTCAGTAATTGAAGCTGTGTGCGCAGGAACAAGTCAACTTTAGATGTACACAGAAGTAAAGATTACACAAGTCACTTTCGTGTCCCTCTGTTGTCAAGCCCCAGATACATGCTCCCTCTCATATGAGAGAAAAATGAATTCTTGTAATTGAAGAAAATGTTTTAACATTATACACATTACAATTGCAATAGATAGTAATGAAATGAAAGCGTAGAAAATAATTACTTTTTTTGTTTTCCAGTTTGTATATGTATTCACGTATCAGTATTTGTTTCTTTCTTGCAATGCTACGTGACGCAATATAATTCAAATACAATACATATTGTTTTCCATTACAAGAATATAGATACTATATTATTTAACGTGAAGTACTGTTAATTTATAAATAATTAATCATAAAATCATAATTATATTTCACAACTAGCCGTACCCGTGAGCTCCGCTGCACCTGTTAGAAATAAATATAAAGTAATTACATAATTAAAATAGGACATTTGATCCAGGGAACAACTTTCACAACAGCGCAAGATAATCTGCTTTGCTCATTACCCAATTTTTTTTGCATTGCATTTATTATATATATATTTTATAGGGGATTATTCCTGTGTTCGTCCATGGTTTGGAATTTAGGTTAAGTTTGGATTTAAGACCTCTCCTGGCATCACATTATCATAATCATCCTATCACATCATCGGGGTAATGTAACTCCGCCTTCCAGGCACCCAAACCTCAGAAGTGGGTTACAATTAAGCCACAGCCAGGAGAGAAGACCAGAAATGTCGAAAAGACAACCTGGTGGCATTGGATAAAAAAAATATTTTCAAACATGTTTTGTTATTTTCTCCGTCAGAGATGTTGTCCAGAAGACATATCTGCCAACTTGGCAAGACTATCAAGAATTTCAGCCTGAAGAGACATCTGACACTGCAAAGTGGGAAGCTTAGTGGACGAGACATAGCTGGCCAGCAACAGTAATCTATGAGATAACTGGAGAATAAGTACTCTGTTAAACAAGATTTCTCTATAATTACCTTAACAATTTTATTTTCTTTGCTACACATCACTGCATATATCAGAGCAAAAATTTGGGCCACAGCTCTCTACGAAAGTAATACAAAAAAAGGCTTGTTTATAGACTGCTAGCTGTGAGTAGTTAGTTACTGGTCTCTAGTGAGTTTATTGAAAAGTAATAGGAAATTTAATTTAAGAACAGTAATGAAGTTTATTAAAATAATTCATTACTGTGTGTGGAAAGTTGTTTATTTTTGGGAAAAAACTCACTTAAAGATTCATGTATGTCTGTTAAACTCCTTATACTTAAACTCTTTCATTTTACTGGAAAGTGTTTCTGGATTAAAACAAATTTAAAGAAATTTATAGATAAGACATGCTTGAAATGTTAAATCAATGTTCGTAATTTAACTTAACTGTCTTTCTACACATAGTTGAGAATTATCAGTCAAAAATGTCAACTCAAAATAACCTAAAAACGTACTCAAAAGGAGAAAGAAGATGAAGGCTAAAAATTCTAAAGACTGTCAATAGTAAAGATCAATACACAAATTAATACATAGGAATTTAAACATTATGTTCTATTAGATTATTTTAAATTCATGACGAGAGTGCCAAAGAGGAACAGATGAGAAAAACATTTAACACGTTTGCTGCCGACTGTATTGTTGCAAAATCTATCTCCAGGAGCCGATTAGTTTTTTGTGTTTATTTATCATGTAATAGTGTCTATGAATAATTTTTAGCCTCATATACAATTTTCGAGTACAGACAATGTTTGAAATCTTGATGACACATTTACGCGTCACCGGCACCGCGTTAATAATTTCATTATCATTGCCATTTGACGCGTTTATGCGTCACACTTATTTTTGTTTTTACATGACCGTATATTGAAATATTGATAGAGAAAAACAAATTAGGCCTATCTTACTTCATTTGTGGTAGATTCCGAAGCAGGGATCGACACACAATCCAGGTTGAACAAGGCACTCAGGACAGTAGAATGTTGATTCTTTTCTTCTGCCATTCTCGTAACACACTTTGCAGCATTTCCTCTTTTTTCCCTCATTAGTGCGTTGTTTTGCAGGCAGATGTTTCACAGCTGGTGATACCAGTTTGATTGTTGGACTGCTGAGTGTTGCATACGAGAGCAAATATCGTGTTACTGAAAGTCTGAAATCATATAACGAAATCCTACTCCTTGTGGTGTACCGAGGATGAAAACATTATTTGGAAGAGGTAGATGTCAATTTTTTTATAGGCCTACCACCGAACTGTTTTTCTTTCACATGGGTAATACGAAAGCATTTGATCTTGCCAATTGACGCCTGACATGTGGTTATTATACTTTTCAATTGCATGCGGCTTTTGTACTTTTTGCCCTCTTTATGTACTGTTTCAACAATACTGTCTTCAAATTCAGTCGAAATAAATAAGACGTCGAAATATCCACATTTTGAACTGGAGTGGCAATTGGAGTAGTACTTGAATTATTAGATGTTTCAAAATCAGTTTCACTTTCACTTTCACTATCACTCTCACTTTCACTTTGGCTTTCATTTGGATTGAAATCACTGTCATTGTCCGAATCAGGTATTGAAGTAAGTATTCACTAGACGCGCAATTTCGTCATCCTTGCAAGTTTATTTGGCGCACTTTTACGATTTTTTGCATTTGAAGGACCTGGAGGCGTCTCAAAATTATCATTTAATTTGTCATCCATGATTCCTCTACTTAAATGAGTGGAAGGTAATAACCAAGAATGATAATAAGTAGCAGCACCCTTCCAGTAAGTAATAATACATAACAATACAGGATAACCAAAACACTGAAGGAATAATGCGCGGGAAAACAAGAAAACAACTATGACATGCATACGCGTCATTAGCATATGGCGCTAGGACCGTGTGACGTGTATACGCGTCAAGTGGCATTCAACGTGTTAAGTATCTGAAGTTTATAAACAAAATATTTAAGACTATAGAAATCGATGGTGGGAACAAACATAGGGAATTGACGAAAGCAACATTTCGAAACGAATATTAGGGGGAAAATCAAATACAGGTAAGACTGGGAAGTGATGTTAAACTAAATACCAAAGTCACAATTACGGATGCAACCAATTAAACTTTTTTTTAAAGAGGAGAGCCTGAAGAATCTCTCTCTGACACTTATTGTGCAACCTCCTTATATTGTGGGATGATTGTTGGAGACCGCATTCCTGTGAGTATGTGATTGACTACTTGGTGCCATCTTATCGATTCAGCTACAGCATTCAACTCTGATGGAATCTATATAGGCAGGAACACCTCTCTGTCTCCCTGTGATTTTCTGTTGCCTCCTCAGACAATGGCATCTGTTTGCAATTCACGTATGTCTTGCTGTATCCTATAATGAACTGAAGATTGCAGTACCATAGATACCGGGATTCATCAAAGCACCATCTGTCTGAAGGAGCTACTCCCCTGGTCAGCTGTAGTTCGCTATGAAAGCCCTTATGCCTCCTCAGGATCTGTGCATCTCCCCCAGGCAGATGACATCTGTAGACGAATCACAGTACCATATGTGCTTGATCTCCTGGTTGAGCTAAATGTAATGAAGATGATATAAGTTCAAGAAATGTATTCAGTCCAGTGAAATGAAATTGTTAAGACGAATATCCGGATATTTAAGTCAAATGATGAAATAAGAAGTGATCTGCAAATATTTAATTTAAAAAATACAATGAAAAATTATCCCTCTTTTAGAAAGGGACCAAGAAACATAAGCAGATGTTCCATTATATATCGAGAGGTTGAACAAATGTAAGAAGGCTTAAGAGAAAATGGAGGGAACAACTGAGAAGATACTAAACTGAAACATGTTGAGAAAATGAATCCCAAAACTTGTAACACAAACACCAAATGGAAAAAGAGCTTTAGATGACCAAGAAATAATAAATTGAGATTATCAACCCACATTTTATAAGACATGAAAGAATGATGACTGGTTAATTGAAAACCTAACATTCTAAATGTGCTAAGTGCCAATTTTTCAAACTTCATTTTATTCAATCTAAGGGAGGAATATCCATATGAGAATATCACACTAAAATGTTTTTGTCGCAGTTCAACTGCAAGTGACTCATTTGTGCGCCAAAAGACAGTGTTGTAGGTATCTTAACATGCATTTCGCAGTGTATTTTTCATCATTATCTCAGAAAGTTGTTTTTGGCACTTAGAACATTTAGAATGTTAGGTCTTCAATTATATTAGACGCAGAGAATCAACACTAAGCATCTAAGTGAACTATATTAAGTGAAATTAATATACTATGCGGATTAAAAATCTTTTCGAGCTCAATTTCTTTTACTTTTTCAAGAGCACGTCTGGTCCACATACATATGTTCTTTATTCAGTTTTTCTGAAAACAAATGTGACATATTTCTGCGCATTTAACTTCAATTTAGCATGAAGCTGACAATCCTAATGACTTCACTAGCTAAAGAAGTAGTACTTCTGAATACAAAATAATGGTTTAGGTTCCAACCACAGCTTAAAACAAAACTTTCAACTGTGACAAAACAACACTTCTTCTAGTGTCATTTATCGTTTATTACAGTCAACAATCACATTTTGAAACAAGCTGTACATTAATTAATTTCCTGTTTTTACATTTCACTCGCTCATTCACTCATTTTCTTTATCACAATGATTCAAAACTCATTTAATCCCACTTACGGTTCATGAATGTTCTTTTCTTAGTTACAATACGGGAAGCAAGAGATTGTACATGGAAAAATAAAGTAACAAGCATCACAACAATCTGGTAAGTCCTCTGCTGGCTTGCTTTTCATATATAGTTAACAAATATAAAAGTTGTCCTCATATATAGCTACATCACCTCGTTTAACTGCTAAAACTAATTCATTTACAGAGATTTCTTAGTCTGATGTATGACTTGAATGTTAATGAGAAAAAATGAAAAAAAAAGTCGACTGTATAAATGTTAGACATGGAAAGAAATTCAGAATACAGAGTGTTTTATAAGTGTATACAATAAGTACATGCAGTATATTATAAAGTTACAAACAAACAGAAGTACTGGTACTGTAGTATGTAAACATAGACAACAATTAAACGATTCCTTACGGAAATATGACAAGAGATAAATTAATCAAGACAAGATATACCTAGTTACTAAGTTGAAGTAGTTTACATTCAACACAAAGCTCATCTCTTTTGCACAACGCAGTTCAGTTTCTTCGAAAGATTTATGGGAAACTGCATTCTCCAGATCTCAAATCTTGTGACTTTTGGTTGTGGGTCATTCTAAAGAAAACTATGTACTCCCAATGTTACAAAACAAAGAACCAGCTATATGACGCAATTGTCGCAGCAGGTACTGTCATTAACAATTCCTCAAACAAATTTAATATAAGCATCTAATATAACAATCACACCAATAAATTTCAGTAAATACTTAAACTTAATAGCTATCTAGTCTTGTCTTTTACTAATTTATACCTTGTAATGTTTTTGCAAAGAATCGTTCAGTTGTATATGTTCACATTTTTTTTCTAACTGTAGAACAAATAACCGTCATGAACTTATGTATACAATAACGAAACATCCTGTAAATGCCTTTGTACTTAGAATAGCAAGTAACTGCTATTTAATTACTGTTAAACATAATAATGTTATTTAAAAGAGGATCCACTTATATATTAATGAAAATGCCTGTTGTAATAATTCCTAACACTATTCCAAAGTTTCTGAGTAGAAAATGTTCTTAATGAAAAGAATTCGTATATCTCAATTAAATTTGAAAAGAAGTATAAGATGTTTAATTTAAAAACATATTACATTCGTATAAATCGTGACATTTTACACAAATTGTAAGTTGCTCCTCATTTGTTTGTTATAACATGATATAATATTTTAATTAGATTCTATTATTTGGTACAGGAGTGTTTGAAGTATGCAATTGAAACAGACAGCATTATATGCATATAATGTATAGGCCAAATAGCAAATTACATTTTTTGCCAACAAAAGTGACAAATTCAAAATACGAACAAGAGAGAATAAGGAACATGTCTAACAATACAGATTACATTCCGATCTGTACAACACATTCCTCTCTGATGTCACATCTATATTTATCAAATTTACACTCAGAACTTAATTTTGTACTGGAGATCTTGTTTTGTATATAAATATTGCACTTGCTGTAAACATAACTTAAGGTACAGAATAAAAATAAATCTGCAACAAATGATTAAATATAATATATAATCAGTCTTACCATACCAACCCTGAAGTCTAGTTAGCTCGAAAAACTTGCAACTATGATTTCCCCGCACTCTGTCTCTCCATTGTTAGTCTTGCAATTTCTCCACCCAGTGTGTCGATACTTTCCTACACAAATAAAACATTTGAATATATAAGCTGTTCACTAGAAAAAGGTTTACGATTTCTGCATTATATATGAACTAAATAGTCTAACATAACACTCAGAAAGGCATAGAAAGGTATTTGACTGATACTTTCTTCATATTTTTTAGAACTACTTATTATTGATAAATGACATCTTAATTCTTCCTCTAAAGTGTCCATTATAAAATTATCATGCATTAACCAAGCCTGCAACTTTAAATCTTCCAGAAATTTTTTATGTGGTTATATAATGGTGCTGTATAAAATACTAGGTTATTTATTGTCAATGGAATTGGTACTAGTGAGACGATATTTTGAGAAATTGCACCAAGGATTCTCAATGAGATTACCTGACATTCGCCTTACAGCTGTTTTCCCAAATATAAGGCATCAGGTAATCCACAGCATAACCTCGACATCTCGCCAAATACCATCTCACTATCACCAATAAACACTGAATAACTTAGTAGTTGATACAGCCTTTTTAAATGCCAGCGTAAAAAAATATATAATGATTATGCCAGAGCATGTTAGAAATGCAAGTGTTAAAATAAGGCCAAGATAGGTGAATTACACTCATTATTAAGTTACATCTAAGTGTGATCGACACAATAATCCATTCAATTTTTAATACCTTAAGTGTTATATTTTTTAACAATGTGTCTTCTAACACTGCCTGGAGTTTTCTGTTAATCTCCAGTGATAATTCCAGTGTCATGTTGTTATCTAGTGCTCTGGATCCATAGACAGAAGCCATAATACCGCCATGCCTTGAAAGTTCTGCCTGCAACATTATATAACAGCTTACTTTTAATTCATGGACGTAACGAACTAGTTACAATTATAAGTTAAAAGCATCATAGAATGCACTACGAAAGTTTCTTAATGATATGAAGGAAAGAATAACAAAATTTATCCATAATTATATGTACCATATATTTCTTGCTGATTAATAATAGCATGCATACATTTTTATTTTATTTCATAATTAGTAATAATCTCTGTTATAGGAGTCATTCAAAGTAGTATCTGTCTGCACTCACACGAAAAAGTACCGTTCTGTAATTCTTCTAATTCTTGTTCTTATATTGTTTTTAAGATCGTCTATAGTATAGGGATTATTTCTGTAGACTATGTCTTAGGGTCTCATACAAATAATAGTCACATATGGTAAGGTCTGAGGAACATGAGAGCCCTCTGGAAATGAGTCTGTCATCAAAAAATCTTGTATTAATTCTAAAAAATCTTGACAGTGTGTGCCGAGACAGAATCTTGTTGAAAAAATTCATATTTTCTCTTACTATCTGACAACAATTTAAAAATTGATGTATTTGTGTATGATACCCCTCTAGATTTACTGCGTTTTAAAACATTTGGGTCTCATTATTCTATTTGCAGTTATAGCACACCATAAGCCAATTTCTTCATCACCCAATGGACTTTGTGTATTTGTCAGAAACAGGTCTTCCAACACAGTGTTCATCTTTTACCTCTGTTTTTCCTCTCTTAAATTCTGCAACCCAATCTTCTGTGGCATATGAAGGACAATGATTCCTCAATGTGTCCACTATGAAGCATAAACTTCCTTGCTGAACAGCCTTTACAAAAACAGATACTATAAATCACCAATTGATACCCATTTTTTTCAAAACTGAATTTTTATCTGACATAATTTCTTAAAAAATTTACAATATAGAATCTCCTGAACTTTTTATCACTAAACATGGACTAATTATTTATCAAACAAAATACTTTTTTTCCATGGTAACTGCTTTTGCTTTTGTTTATAACGAAGGTCTAAGGCTAATACCCCCTTGGTATAAATCACGTAGTCTGACAAAATAAGTCTTGCTACATAGTCTCAGAGACCACATTGCATGAGAAAGTCCAGTGAATTGTTCAGTTCTCCCCTCTATATGTCAATGCTACAATCATGATCCCTCTTCTTCCTCCAAAAAAATTACTTTCTTTTACAAAACCTGAAAACTAGCATAGTCATCACCCTATCTAATCATTCAGGACAATGAATTCTGCGTTACTGAAATATAATTAAATTCTGCTAGGCTAGTATAATTCCAAGACTGTCATAATTGACCACATCTAGAGATACTGAAAATAAATCAACTACATTTACAATCGAAACCAAAATTATTTCTCAAAATGAAGAGAAAATGGTGAAAATAATGGACTTGAACCAAACTAGCATTCGAGTATTTTGCATTTATAGAGAATGTTGAATATCAAATTTTATACAAATTAAATGAGTCAAAACTGATTTTTCTCGTGCAGATGTACAAACCAAAGACCATAATCAGTTTAAGGAAAACATGCCACATCAATATGTAAAATGTGTAAAAAAAAAAACTAATCAAAATACAAGAACGTGAAAATAAGCAATGAGTTTCACTTATCACTTTACTCAGTCTAGTTCCAAAGTACACAGAGTACCTCGTTACGAGTTTTTGCTTTTACCTTGCTTTTCTTCCTCTCACGACCTGACTGGGGAGGCTTGCAAAGAAACAAGTTCATAAAATACAAATTACAGTGTTTTTAGTGCTATGTAGAAAGTAAATGACAAGATTACATGTACGTTCAATAGACAGAAAGATTATAAACTCGATTTTGAGGGAGAACATATAAAAGGATACAGAGAAAGAATGAAAAAGAATAGGGTCTAAATTGTAGTAGAATATGAAGGAAAAGTGTGAGATGTAAAACAAAGAAAAATAATGACAATGCAGGAGAACATGAGAGTATACAGTACCAACAAAGAACTTTCCACTCAAAAAAAAAAAAAAAAAAAAAGTAAATGAATATCGATATTCTAGATCAAATGTAGACAGTTAACATTGGTGTGCACATACATGAAGGATGAATTAAGATAGCCTAAAAAGGCCTTACAAGGGACACCACCAAGCAGATGAGGAGACATAAGGAAGAATGAGGTTATGAGTGGGAATGGAAAAGCACTGTTAGTAAAAAAAAAATAATAAAAATTAAAAAACACGGACATGCATGTGTACACACATACGCGCACAAACGCACGCACGTACACACAAAAGCATGCATATGCACACAAAATCGAATCCCACTTCTGTTTTCCTGTCATTTATAATTTTAATTCTTTCAGTTTTCCTATGTTCACTAACTTATGTACTTTTTTATTCTGCCTTTATAACAGCCAAATTAAAAAAATGCGCAATTTGCACAAATTCTGACCTTTGGTTAACTCACCTGCTTCGAGATAAAATATCGAACTATAACGTAAACATAAAATAAAATAGCACCAGAAATATTTCAGAAAGTTGACAATTCTTCAGGAAAACATACAGTATTAACAAGGAACCTAGGAATTTCATTCCCAGTCATTAATATTGCCGTATAAGCCATTTGGTATCTCGTGAAATCTACCTGCGCATCAGGGGAAGAAGAAAGTGGACTGAGAAGCTTACCTCCCTTGCTACGCTTCTACTTGTAGCAAGCAAGATCACTTTCCCTTACCATAAGGTTCTTAACTATACTGTATGCTACAATGCTCACAAATATTTGGTTTCACGAGATAACGAATGACCTATAAGAAACTAAACAATTATTGAAAAAAAAAAAAAACTTGACAATGTTGTGTCCAAATGTACATGTTTTATATGGTTTACTATAACAGTGTGTTTGATTTTACTATCGAGTTTCCAATTTAATTTTGCATTGTATTATGTGTAATTTTGATTTCATAAGGAGCTGCATACATTAATGATTACTTCAGTAATTAGTTCGTATCTGATACAATTAATACATTTTCAATTGTAGACTATTTTGATTTTCAAACATTTTAATTTGCAGAACTGTTGTTTGCAAATACTCACATGCATACGCACAAACACACACTGAAATTTCACTAAATGGACACCTATCAATAGCGCACATTTTCATTACCAGGCAATTTAAAATTCCTCAGCAGATTGAAACGTGTTCTTATGACGATTTTCAATAAAGGATATAGTCATGTAAATGCACATGATAGGTCAGAAATTTTCCCAGTAGCGAAAACATTCAGACACACGATACTCATCATATTATAACTGAAGGGTTCAGAGCCATAGTGGGCCAAGAGCCATTTATTAAAAACGGTATAAAAAATAATTTCTACTAGTTTTCCAAATAACAGATACTTTTCAACAGTTGACATTTCTAAATTCCTGTAAAATATCTGCTATTACTTTATTTTGTGAATTACAATAAAATACTATATGTAAAATATGTATGCATTTTCCCACTCACACAATCATGCAGTTTGCATTTCTCTACTTTTATTTGTTTTCATTAAATCATGATATGTACACTACACTTGGTCAGATTTGCCAACCTACAATTATAAATGAACTGCAGTATGAAACAGCAATAATGAGACTGAAGCTTACTTTATTCTGATCCATAGAATCAGAGGAGAGAGCGCCTGCCTGTTCACGCATGATGTAGTTCTGTACAATGCGTGTCTTCTTTTGAAGCTCTGCCACAAGTTGGCGTGCATGCTCTTCCATGAAGTCTAACTTCTCAGTTTTCCGTGCATTAGCTCGCTGCAGTTTCACAATCCTCTCAATCAACATCTGACGATCTGGCTCCAATGGAGGACTGGCCTGGAAATAAAGTTAATAATACATTAGAAAAAAAAAACCTCAAATAGTGGGCAGTACAGTCTCTCAAGAATAACAGTACATATTTATGCCAACGAAAAACGAAGAATCTTCAATTACTTCCCCAGCAATATGATCATACTGAAATACAGTAACAAGGCAATAGCTGTAATCTCTCCCATCAACCATTCTTATAAGGAAAGCTCACCAAGTGATAATGGATTTTCACAACGATTTTTCCCTCACACATTCTCCCTATAAATTTCTACATCCGAAGAAGGCCTAGTCTTCGAGATATGAATTTTCAAAATAATCGCTTGACACTCATATATGTCTCATATCTCCATTTCAATCGTGAAGAAGAAAATGTATTGTGGCACCCATCTGGAATGTTCTGGTCGCGTCAGGGGGTTGCGCATGCATCTAGCGAGAAGAAAGGTGCGGGGAAATGGAAACTCGAGCTTCAGTAGGTGCTGTAGTGCGGTACGGAACAAGGGGAGGAGAATTACGGTGACAGCGCGGAGCAGGGAGAGCAAGGGAATCATGGAGAAGCAAATTTCTCCCGAAGATTCAGAAAGGCACGTGAATTGAAGACTCCAGAAAATATGGTTTAATAAATAACACCATGAGTGCTGACAGAAGAGTCGTCAGTCAGTCTTCGGAAGTCTTCAGTCTTGAGTTTTCAAGCCTACAAGTGAGTCTTCGAGCGAGCAAGGAAGCCAGCCTTCGAGGGCATCTGGAAGACCGGGGTTCGACGTGCAGTGGAACTGCATCTGGAAGACTTGGGTTTGACATGCAGTGAAACCGCATCCGGAAGACTTGGGTTCGACGTGCAGTGAACTTGAGTGAGTCCATAACTGTGGCAGCGTCCACAAGGCGAGTGCGACACAGTCCGGAAGACTGGAGTTCGACGTGCAGTGAACTTGAACAGTGAGCTAGAAGAACTAGCCAAGGGAAGCGAACTGTGAACTGAGAACAGACAGTTTTGTTCTGCACATTGAGAACATTAATTAAAATTAGGAGTATATTATTGTTCTTCTCAATAATACATGTCATGTATTGCCATTGTCGTCATGTGGAGTGCAATAACGACTATTGTGTTGTGTTGTAGGGTGAATTATTAAGAATAAAAGTCACATTGTTATTAGGTGTGTAGTGGTTAAAGTGGAAATAAAAGTCGCAGTATTAAAGCCCTAAATGTCTATGCATTGCCCTCAAAATCAGCTTATGAAAACTCATCTCTTCAAATTATTTTAAAAAGTATACTTTCCATCTGTCAGTGATCATAGCATTCTTTTTGTGGACTCTTGGACCAGTTACCGAGATAGGCTATAGAAAGAATAACTACACAAAATTAAACGGAAGTGTTAACAATTCCAAAGCACACAACTTGTTCAGTCTCTTGACGTTTATGGCTTTAGGCCTTCAAAAAATTTCATTCAGAAGTATTCTGATAGTGTTTTGTTACTTGACACGATTATATTGCATCAGAGAGATCATGTGATAAAATTTCAGTCCTTAACACACAATCAGTTTTAATTTCCTAGATATGTGAATATGTTTAAATATGGCTGGTATAAAGCCAGGTACCATAACAATAAACCTGATAAATTAGTGTCATCCTGTAGAATTTTGTTTTCACGTTGATATATTGTACAGCTCTAAAGCTGACTGTGAGAAATTTGTTTTTCTGAAATTATTGTAGTGCAAAATTCCACTGTGTTTTGTGCATTATACAAAGACATTATTATGACATGATGCGAGATAAAGATGAGCGATTCGTGGCCCACTGCTAGCGTGGTTTCCAGTGGCACGTAACCATTTCTCCAGCACTTATACAATACATAACAGTACTAACAATAAATGTTCAATAATTTGGACTTACCATGCTCATAGTCGTTGCTGAAAATGGCCCCCAATCATTCACCAATCTTATCTAATTTTCTCCTGAAAGAACACTATGTTTTCTGTTTGATTTTCGATTGTTCACTGATTCTATTTCTTCAAATCTTTTAACGAGTCTTCTAATTGTTTCGGCAAAAGGCACAGGTCTGTCTAGAAACTGTATTCGAAATTTATGTCTTGTTTTCGCACACGACCTTCTACCTTTTATGTATGTATTGTACATAAACACAAGTTGTTTAGGCATTACCTAAATACAATAATCACTAAACTTTATAATTTATACACTAACTTTGTACACTTGAAGAATCAAGACTTTTGTAACACGACTTGTGATTACAGCAAATGCCATATGGTGACTGAAAATCTACTATGCCACATTTCTAACAGTCCGCGCATTGCAGACTGCGCAGGGAGCTGGCCACCAGTAACCCGCCGTTTTCTCTCATCACGTCATAATACTGTCTCTGTACAACGATTTCTACTACTGTGATCACTACAGTGAGTAATTTCAGGTATGCTTACATTTTTCTATCATTTCTTCATAGACTATACAATAGTCAATTTCATGAATATTATGTATCTGGTATGTCATTAACATAACTTATTTATCAAATTAATATGTTCAAAAACGCTGTTATATTTAGCAACTCGATTTCTGCAATCCAAGCCATAGCTTCAATCAATTTTAAAACTTAAAACTTTTTTAGTTAAAACGTTGAAAGTGTTATGATTTAAAGAGATACTGTACCTTATGACAGACAGGTCTCGTTTCAACACCGGTGTGGTGTCATTTTCAGTGTCTTTCAAACTGCTGCTACTCCAGTTGGTCTTGTTTTCCAGTGTTTGCGTTCGTCAGTTGTAGGGGTGGGAGTGTGTTGCTCTTATGGTGGGGGAGGTGGTTGTTTGCGTGTCATGTAGGTATAGGTATAGATATTAAATTATAATTGTGTATTAAGTTTATGCTGTGGTTGTGTCATTGTGTGCTTGTATATTTCGTACTGTTCTAATATGTTTAACTGTAGACGTTTTGGTGTGATGTGTAGTATTTCGATATATTTCTATGTTATTGTAGTAATAATTGTTGTTGGTAATATTCAATCAATATTCGTACAAATTTCAAAATCGCAGAAATTCAACCATCCATACACATATTGTCAAAACAAAATAAAAACCTGTATCTCCAATGGATCCCTGCCGATTGTGGTATTATGGACAATGAGATTGCAGATTGTTTGGCAAAGAAAAGAACTAAAATATTACAAGTACCCTTGAAAAAAATATCTTATCACAGTGCCAAACTGTTCATACAAACACAATTTCAAGTCAAAATTCTAAATAAATTTCAAGAAAACAGTAATAATAAACCTTGGTCAGCATTGCTTACTGAAAAAGAACATATACCTGATTCTCCTCGACATGATGCAGTAGCAAAATTTCGAATGCTAACTGGCCATGACTGTTTGGCAGCATATCTGTTTAAAATTGGAATTTTTGGTTCACCTGTGTAACCTAGAAGACTCTTTGATGAATCAAGAACATCTACAAAAATGTCCAGCTTTGGCGTCAAATCTCCTGGATTCGAACTCTAAATTATACTGGGAAGCTAGAAAGCGAATGGAGAACTTCCAAGTGACTGGGCAATAGATACTACTACAATGTATCTGGTACGTCATTTCCATAACTTACATTTAAGGAGATTTCAACAGCACGGTATGCAGCTAGATGAGATTTATTGCCTGATATGTTTAGCACGTAGCACTGTTTGCATTAGCTGTTATACCTCTGAATTAAATAATTTGGAAAAAATAATATCTCGAGAACTAGGCTTCCTCCGGATGTAGAAATCTGTAGGGAAGTTTCTTATTTCAAATGGAATGTATGGGGGAACAATCATTCTGAAAACATTGATGAGTTTTCCTTGTTAGCATATTATTTATACACACTGTAAACAGAATAAGGTGAAATATGCTGCAATTAGCTTTATAATGGCAATAGGAACAAAGAAAATAATAAAACATGTCATAACTAATAAATATCAATGCCCTACCTACAAGGTATAATTTGAGAAGAATAAAAAAAAATTGCGAAAACATCCAGAAATAAGAAACATTACACAAATTTTAGATCTTACTTATCCTCTTGAGTCCTGAAAGTATAGTATACTATACTTCATACATGATTATGATACAAGATGTATGTGCACAGACCCAAAGTATAGTATAATATACCTGCATTTGTGGCCTAACCGTAACCTGCGGAATTTTTTCAGCATTTTTCTTCATTTCAGTGTGACTCTCTTTTGGAGCGTAGAATTATATTGAACTTTAAAAATAAAACAACAAATGTCTCAAGACTCAGGAGGTTATACGCAAGTATGAAAAGCTGTCTGTTTTTGTTCCCAAATAACTCAGATTCTAGTCTATGGAATGAAAATACCTGACTACTGCTAGACTCTCCCGGAGAGCTTGATCCAGCTGTTGGACCCTTGCTACTGTTATTGTTGACTATGCTGCCTTCTACAGTGTTGAGAGAGTTGCAAGAACTTGCCCGAGAACCCTGCCCAAGAGAATTGCTGCCACTTGAAGATTCATAGAGGTCTAGTCGTTTACGACAATGCTGGAGTTCTCTTGTTAGCTCCTGTAATCAATAATGCAGTACAATCGGTAACAACACTAGGAGAAGTGTCTGAATGACCCCCAAACTCTAGGAGAGCTCAAGAGCATAGTATTCTAGCTGAAAGGTGAGCGATGCTGCCTTGAGCTTCATTATCCGAGAGGTCTGAATCCAGATCTGTTTCAGTTCCTTTATCCTCGAGAGGAGGACAGATTGCTATATTATTGACTGTGCTTTCTTTGTCTTCCACAATATCCACAATTTCATGAACTGATAAATATTTTACTTTTCCTTTTTTGGAATTCTATGAAATCCTAAAATAAACATAAAAGTTATTCCAATTATTTCACAATGAATGTATAAAATCTCTATACTTATAATTATATATAGCCTACATATAGAACGATAATGCAATAACAGATGAAAATCAGAGATATTAGTTCCAGATATTACGTAAATAAATAATATGTATGCTACAGCACGGAATCGAACTACGAACTAGTCAGCAGTGAAGGAAAGAATTGCTATAATAAATTTATATTATGTCATTGTTCGTTTTCAGAGTTAGTAATGGTAAAATTTTGAAGAACGTGTAAAATGGATAAACAAATAATCATAAGCGCCCACTGGCAACTAAAGTTGTCATACAAATTCAAACCAGTCTAATGAAATTGTGATAAGTTATACATTAAAAATTTGTTAATAGTGATAAAATTACGCATATTCTCAATAGATCTATGTAATTGAAGTTGTTGTGCAGCAATTGTTAGATATAATTATATTTACATTATTGAAGGAATGTGTAGCAGTCCAGAATCTTATGTGTGCACTCCTAATTAATTTCTTCTGTACTAACGACACAACGAGCGGATGCGATAAAACCCAACTCGAACTAGCGGAGGATATTTGAATCTTTACATCAATTATTATGGACAGTGAACAAAATTAAAATTAACCGAACAGTAAAGCTTTATTGCCTTGGCAACTTTAGTTGCCACTGGGATATAATGCGTTAATACATTAAAAGTTGTAAGATCTAACCATGTTACAAAAACCAATTATTGTGTAATGATCAATATCGTTAGGGTCAAGATTAAGATCACCAAATATAAATATATCATAGTGTTTAAACCTTAAAAGATAAGTAATTAATCCTTCCATATTTTGAGCACATAAAGATATAACAGAATCTGGTGTTCGATAAACAGTTATCACAATTATATTTAAAGAATTAAGAATAATAGCAGAAGCCTCAAAGATTTTCTCAATACAAAATTGACATATATCAACCAAATTAAACGTAAGTTTATTATTCTTAATGAATATAGCTACACCCCCACAGGTAAAATTAGACCTACAGAAACTACTAGCAAGTTGATAATCATCTGGAACATATACATCTATCTCATTATTATTTAATCAATGTTCATTCACACATAATACAGCACAATTCACTGAATCCAAAAATAAAGTCAGCTCGTCAAGTTTACACTTAATTGACTGGATGTTTATAAAAACAAATATAAGAAATGACACATTCATTACAACTGGAAAATGCATGTTGGAATTATGATTAGAAGATTTATTAAAAACGTCCTGATTAAAACCATTTATATCAACAGTTGTCGTCACTTTCAAAATGTCGAGGCAGGCTGTGCTCTTGGTTTACCCTCTGCGATTATCTGACGTGGATGAAAAAACTGACGTACACAAGCTTTAGCTGGCCAGGTATTCAGGTTTAATGCTACCTCCAAATGCTCTTCTGCAATGTCAATCTTAAAAGATGAATAAATCTCTGGATGACAAGAGTTCAATTTCTCACAACTTAGTACTGGGAGAACAGGCTTCAAAAACTGTATGATATCCTCTCGTTTAAGATCTGGGACAAATCTGTATACATGTAGTGAAATCGTCTTTGATACACCTAATACCTTAACACCATTTGTTCCATTAGTACCTACAACTGGTCATTTTATTTTCCTAGGTGATACTACCTGTGCCCAACTTTCATTATTATTTCGTATAAGATTGTTTTGAAAATGTCCACTGGGTACAGATTGCTGAATCACATTTTTAAAGTTTTCACCCGTGAAATTTATGTTTAGTTCAGATTTTAACCCTGACATTTTATTATCGTGGGAATTTTCTTTTTCACTAGTATTTACACATGGAGATTTATTCTCCTTCACCAGATTTGACTTGCATTCACAGTCTGCTCAGAATATATCTATGGCTCTTAATTTCATTTAAGGGGTTAGGTACAGCTTACAGCAGTAAAATTTTTGGAAATATTCAACATTTTTTTCCTCCATTACTGTAACTTGTACAATAATGAAAATTGGCATGTGTAAAACACTATCCTTCTGCTATATGAAAAAAACATTTTTACGATTTAAAAAAGAAAATTATCCATATATTTTTTTCAAAATTCAAAATGGTAGCAGTTCACTGTGCAGTGATGAAGCGTTTTCCTCATAACTCATAAACTTGTTAACTTTTCATGTTCTCTCTGTTTTATTTTATTGCTGAAACTCATGTTCACAATATCATGCTCTTTCAACTACATTCCTTAATAAATAATATATATATATATATATTTTTTTTATTTTGTATAAGCCTATTTGACCATTTTTTAAAACGAATTTATTTTTTATCAGACAATCTATCAAAGGTAGAGAAGTGATCTTGCATCATATTATAGATATGACATGCATAAATACACACAAAAATTTCATCACAGATTGTTGGATAGTTTTTGAGTTATGTGGGAACTGCTTCATCACTGCACAGTGAATTGAAAAAAAAAAAAAAAAAAAAAAAGTAAATATATATATATTTTTTAAATCGTAAAATATTTTTTCCATATAACAGAAGGACAGTGTTTTACACATACTAATTTTCATTACTGTACAAGATACAGTAATGGAGAAAAAAAATGTTGAATATTTTCAAAATTTTACTGCTATAAGTCGTACCTAACCCCTTAATGTATTCAATGTGTCTACATGCTTAGTTAAAATACTTAGTCATGATGTTCATTAATTATTATTTATTTTTGATACAAAACATACTCCACTAATTTCAAATCAATTTTGTTATTTTCATCAATATATTATTTCAATGCATCACACACTTCAGAATCTTCATTATTCAGAATTTCATCAACTTTTTCACAACACTCTCATTTACAATAATAATATCTGATATTAATTTAGAACAACTAGGATGAAAGACACGCATTTAACTCCACTAGTAACTTTGTCCTTACAGCGTTTGCACTTATGTTCGCTTGATTATCTCCACCCATAGGACTGGTCAGCCAAGGAGGTAGCCCATTTTCACCCACCCATGCTAAGACTTCCATGTGCTCAGGGTCCCATACAGGCAACCCCAAATGCCTCCTGAACCAGTCTCCTTCAAATATCATCAACTGATATCGAGAGAAATTCTGACGAAATGAGGGAATGGAGAAATTCTGATGAAATGATGTCAATGCTCATATAGGGAAACAACTTCGACATTGTTTATGACAAGTGTCACTATGAATTTTTTCAATTAAATATCCCAGGCCTGACAGGAACTCGAACCGGACTGTCTGCATAACTTAGTCCAATATTAATATATCACAGTCGTCCCGTGTGATTTAAAATCAATAAACTGATTAATAAGGCTGTCACATAATACAAGTCAATTGTTAACAGAAACACGAAAGCCATGCATAGTTTCACATGAAACAACAAAAATGCTCACCTTGAGTGCAGATGCCTGTTTTCGACGCAACACTTGATTTTCGCCCTTCTGGTCCTCAAGCTGTTGAGCCAGTGTCTCTGCACGTTGTGTTCGCTCAGCCAGGTGTCGTGCCAAAAGCTGGCTCTCCTCTTTACGCTGCTGCTGCTCTTGCTCCAGCTGTTGACTAAGCTTTGAGACACGGTTCTCAAGCTCCGTTATCTGTCGCTGAAGAGGGCCTTGTTCACACTCCAACTGCTGAGCCTACGAACAAACAATTTAACACAGAATTTACATGTGGGCTAGTTCTAAATCATCATCCAACAAGTACTGAGTCTTCGTTGACCTGTTACAGTCGCAGCCACACACCATCTTTCAATTCGTCATTTTTTGTAATATCTCTCATGATTTGCTTTGATAACCTTTCTGGTTCCATTCTTATAACAGGTTTCTCCTTTTCACTGCATTCCTGGATGTATGTTAAGTTCTTTCATTATGTCATGGGCTAGTTCCTGAACAATAATGTACTGGACAGAGTTTATATTAAAAATATGACAGATATTCTATTTTGTGATATAAGAGAAATATGACAGAAATGTTTATGGTGCATGACATATTGATAATTTTGACTACTACAATGGCTTAGTGATAGTACACTGGGCTTATTAGCTATGGGGCTCAGGTTCAAATCCCAGTCCATCCACTCTCAATTTATAATTTGTGTTAGGTAAGCCTGCAGTCCAGGCAACGTGGGAGTTTTCTTTGGGTACCCTGGTTATCTTGTGACATCCTAATAATTGTACATCATCATTCAATGTAGACTACCACCTGTGATGCATCTGTATAGTCTCTGACAAACTACGTAATCTATGCTTCTAAGCATTAGTGAGATCTATGAGTAATACTCGTAAGGATGGGGTGAATAATGGCAAGCTAAGGGCCCTGTCATTACAAAAATTCGAGAATTTCATATTAAACCAGTTCATGGTTTCAGAGTTTTTAACAATACACAATAGAAAATTATCCATTATCTAATTAAACTACAGAAAAAAATTAATTCGTTGTTATACACAACTGACTGGGTCCTTATTTTGGGGAATAGGGTGAATAGGGTTCTTTAAAAAAAACACATGTTTTTGGAATGCTCAGCACATGAACAAGAAAGAATACTACTAAGAAAAGACATAGATCAGAACAAGAAACTACTTAAACTGGAAACAACTCACTCTCGGGACCTTTGTACCTTAGTATACAAAGTGTACTGTGAACAAGCTATTGACATATACATATTATAAGTCAAACATGAATTAATGGAAAAATATCAATAAGTCGTTATTTAAAAATAACACAAAATGGATCATTATTTAAAAATAACATAAAAAAAGATGGAGAGGTCAAAATTAGACGATACAACAGGGGTAAAAGGTGAAAGTATGAAAGAGAAAATGAAGAAAAAGAGAATATGCAGTAAAAAGGGAAAGAGGAAGAACAGAAGATGTGTTTCTTTTAGAATCATAAGAAATGACAATGAATAAAATGTATTCCTTCAAATGAAACCATAAATAAAATTGTGAATGAAAGCCAGTCTTTTAGATTTAATCAAAATTACTCAAAATAACAATGAAAATTAACTGTTCAAATTCAACTACTAATACTGCCTGTGAACAAAACCTGTTTTTTTTAAATTACGTAATAAATACGTGGGAATGGGGGAAAAGACAATTAATTTAAAAGGATAAAAAGGAGGACAGACTTGCAGAGGATCACATCTCCTCCGACAAGACAAGTTATATCACCAAAATCTATATTTTTGTATTGCATTGTAACACTTAAAATATAGGGTATATCTTATAAAATTTCCTTCATACCTTGGCCTCAGTTGCAGAGAATTCAGATTGTAAACGCACATTCTTGTCTGTGAGTTTCTGTGTGAAGTCCAGCAACTCAGCTTCCCTCTCTCGACATGCAGCCATGTCTTGTTGTAACTCTGCGTTGCTTAGCCTGAGACGCTCCACTTCTCCCTGACTTGCTCCCAGTTTCTCTTGTTCGCTTTATAGAAGTGAAGTACCAAATTAAATTCACTAAATTCCAGTGAAAGATCACTATTATAATACATATAGCAAATAAAAAGAGATATAATACAAGTTACACTGCATAAAAATGTAGTGTATTCTTGTTTATTGACAAACGTGAATAAGACTGTGATGTTACAATTAATGATGTGATTACTTCAGCATGTAATTAACAAGAAAGCATGAAATTACAATATTTTTCCCATCACAAGACGAACTTTTTTCTACAAAAATACTGCTTAGTATACATAATTAGAATGCTTTTTATGGTACTAAGCTCCATATTACAGCAAATAAAACTGCTACGTAAGAATCATTTTTTACCACCAAGGCTAACAGGAAGAAGGAAATGACCTTGACTTTCACGAGGTTGGGAAAAAAAAAGAAAGCTTCATTCTCCTCTCCACTTGTTTTGTTTAGTAGCAGGCTGTTTGTTGTTGAGATTATTAAATAAATAGTTGACTGAAACCATAACAGACCATGAGATCTAAAACAGGAAGAGGAGGAGAAGGAGGAGGAGGAGGAGGAGGAGGAGGAGGAGGAGGAAGAGGAGGAGGAGGAGGATGAGGATGATGAAGATCATTATGATATCGATATCTACTCGTGAAACATTGGCTTGATTATTCTGATTATTGTGTGTACATTGATCACGTGACAAATTCCAATTTTAGTATAACACCACGTAATGGAACATGTCAATACATGTAATTTATAGGTAATAGATTTAGGGTCGAGTTCATAGTCATCACTTACAAAATGAGGAAACACTTAAATAATGAGTGTTTCCTTAGCACTTATTTTAGATCATCTTGCAGAGACGCACTGAGCATTTCCTTGACATCGAAAGAAATATGACAACATGGCTAGACATGAGCGTTTTCATACATTCAATTGTTTTCCAGCACCTTCAAATTGTAAATCGGTATTATTAATTGTACACAAAATACAGAAGTAAATATTATACAGCTAAAAATTATACAAAATGTCGAGAAAGCATTTTACAGAAGAAGAAAGAAGTGAGCTAAGAGAACAGTTATGAAATATAGAGATATTGTCAAAAGGAAAAAATATAATTGTTCTCTACAAAAGAAGAAATTGACATGGGATAAAATTGCAGTGAGTTTAAAGCAAACTACGGAAATATTCCTGTAAGTAAATCATTTAAATTTATTTTTCAGTTATTTTTATGGTAAACAAAGTGGAAGTGGTATAATTACGCAAATTTTAACAGCTTATTCTTTGGGTTGAATACAAACAAAAATGCAAATAACACTTTGTTGGGACGTGAATACTTTTCGAAAAAATACCACTTAAACCTACCTGAAATGATACTGTAGCATAAAATCTCAAAGCAACCAGTATTTTCAGTAGTGGTGAAATCAGTAAGCTGTATGGTTGTAGTAGCTGCATTATGAATTTCAATGAGAGACACCAGACTACCCACAACAGTATTCTTGTCGAAATGGTATCTCCTCTTAAATTGCTGTACATTGTATATCTTTAAAGGGTTTTTCCATATCTTTGATATATAATTTATTTTGCCGAAACACATTTTCATTTTCATTATAGAACTCAATAAATTCAATAAAATCATAATCATTATCCATGGTATACTGAATCAGCTGATTGCAATGCATATGAGGAAACAGGTGAGTAAGCTGACAAGCTACCTTATTTGAATAAGTGTTCACTTCGATGGGATTTTGAATTGGGAATGTTTATAAGCAATTGCTTAAGGGTTTCTTCATGATAAGTGATGACTATGAATTCGGCTCTTACTTGGTATTGTGCAATTTGAATATTTCTTCTCCCTCCAAAAAAAGATATATTTATTATTAAGGTGTGTGTACCTTCATGAAATATCGTAATACAACTTTTTTGTTGTTTCACAGTATACATACTTGGTTTTTTACTAATAACAGCTGAAAAACAAAGTTCACTGACAACTACCAGCTCAAATACAAAAGATGAATCATACATTCATACCTACTGCAAGGTCTCTAGATTATATTTTATCCCACGCCTGTCTACAATATAAGTACAGTACACTGTATACATTGCTCCATCTCTACTTTGTATTATAAAAGATGATGTATAACAGATGTTCAAGCTAGTGATGTAGGGTGGGAGGGGGGAGATGCAGGGTGGAACACGAGTTGCTATGAAAACATAGATAGATGTTGCCATATTAGCTTAATCATGGTTGCTATTCTCAGTGGTGGTTTGACAACTCTTATGTGACTAATCTCACACAACCAACAATGACTTCCTGTCACACTTACTGCTGAAGCTGTATCCTAAGAGAATCCATTTCTGTCAGCTGAGCTTGCAGGTCTGCCACATCCTGTCTCTGTCGGTCTGTTAGTCTCTTCAGCTTTGACAGATTTTGTTCATACTCCAATCTCTCCTTCTCTAGGTTCTGAACCTGTATCAAATTTTATGATAGTAAAAGTATTCAGAAACTGTATTTGTAATGGAGAAAGTAACAGTGGAGGAATATAAATGAATGGCACTTGTCTTCAATAGTCATAAAAATTAAAGACCATGAATGAAGAACTTGTACATGTAAAACTAGATTTTCTGAAGAGATTCCTGGAATGTATAACAGTGGAAGGGAGTAATTTCCAACATCTCTTATAACCAAGACATGTGCAAAAATGGATAACAGTTTTTTTTTTTTTTTTTTTTTTTCCAGAAATTGAAGAATCGTGTAATTTTTACTCCAAGAGAGCAGGTACCGAACTATTAAAAGCACAATATAGTGACTCTTAAATCTACTTAAAATGATCATTAAAATGCCCTTGAACTAATGGAAAAATGACATAAAATTAAAAGAAAATGATATTTAAATATTATTCAAAATACTCGTACCACAACTTCTTAAAAATTAGTCATCTTGTTTCAATGACTGCGCCGCAAATCTCGGAGAGAGGAGGCAACTTCCTGGAATTTGGCTAAGATAAAGGAAAAGGGCATGCAAAAAAATGAAGGTTTTAAGGAAAAACTATAGATTTTAATGAGGGTTTACAATGTGTTTCAATCGGTGGTGATCCTTGTCACTGCCTTCATTCTCCGTCTCCTCCTCCTTCCATTCTTCACTTTTGTTACCAGACCTTCCAGATGGAGGAGTGTGAATGACAAGACAAATTGTGTGTGCAGCTTGCATTCTTGCAATCTTTGTGTTAAAAATGCTGTCCCTTTCCTTCCATGGGGACACAACGTCCTGTGCAGGACACGTGAAAGTTTCTTCCCTTCCAAACAAACAAATTCTAAAGACACCCTCATACTGACAAAAGAACAGTAGCGGTCAAAGCCCTCACTTAAACTAAGCTGTTGTCAAGCATTTTATATTACTTCCGTTGTGTGAAGTGAAGCCTTCAGTGGAATGAGGGATGGTCTTTACAGTTTGTTTCAAACTATAAAACTCAAACTTCACTGTTATTCACTTATTCAGTAGGTAATTACTACTGACCTATTTGCTTAGAAAAAGATTTAACAGACCTATCAGTAAAGAAGAAAGTAAAATGCATTCCAAATGATCTAAAAGTTCTTCAAATTATTAAAAATGACCAAAAAATGGCGAAAAAAATATAAAAATGACCTATTAGTTCAAAAATGTCGAAAAATGCAAAAAAATGCAAAAAAAAATTAATTTTTTACGTTGATATTAACATAGAAAGGATTTCCATATTAATAGGCATCGTCCTATTGTGAAAAATGAGAAGATGACTTTTCATCAACATCCGCCCCTAATCATTATTAAACATTCAACATGCTGTAACAGCAATTGGTATTCTCAAGAGTACGTATTTTCCTATTTGTTACACGGGTCCTGTTGATATCAAACTATCAAGTGGACAAATGCTCTTCATATGATAAGGACAAAAAAAAAATCAGAAAAATATTTCGTAAAAATAGTAAAAAGACAAAGAAACAGTTAACTTACCTTGATGGATAGAAGATTGTTCTCATCAATGATAAGCTGATGTTTTCTTTTCAAGTTCTCTATCTCCTGTTGCAGTTGCCTCTGTGTTTCTTCTTTATCTTCTCGTTCATGTCGTTCCATGATCAGTTTTGCTTGTTGCTCTTTCAATTGCTGGTCTGTGATAGAAAGTTATGAATCATTAATTACAAATATATTTTGTACAAAACTCAAGAGACTTGGTAGACTGAAGGTACAAGTTTACCAAAGCAGTTCTAGCAAGTCTTAACATTTTTTGATTGATCACAAACTCACAAATTTCTCATTGAATAATAATGTGAGTAATATGAACTAGCGATAAGCAAGTGAAGGAGCAAATAAATACTTAAAGCCATTTTAGTCAATCAGGTTTGAAAAACTTTAAAGTACATTTTTATTATATTATATATAGAGTTTCTATCATTGCATACAAGATTCTGTAACTTTACTACATCCAAAATATAAGGCCTTTATAATGATAGTCTATTTTTAGATATGTTAAATGCTGAAAACTAATTTTAATACATAAATTACATGTTGTTGTTGTTGTTTAGTCAACTGTCCAAAGACAGGTCTGAATCCCGCAAGTGATACCACGAAGGCACCACATATGAGGCAACTAGGCTATATAGAAGATAATGGGGTAGGGTGACCAGTTCCTTTCCCTCTCCACTGCATACATCACCAACTAGCTACATATTACACTAGTCAGACATGGAATCATTTAATTTATTTTTACAAAACATTTCTTTTTCTATTAGGAATATGCAATCTTATATTAATGCTAAGTTTGAAGAAACAGCTCAACTCATTCTACTCTCTTGTATTTTAAATTTCTTTTCAACAAATTTCATTCCAGTATTTCCATCTTTACTTATCATTAGGTGAATATATTGATGTTACATTTCTATATTTAGACTAAAGTTTTCGCTTTAATTAAAGCATCTTCGGATCCTTATTATTATTTATAATGAACACCATGTTGACGATTTAATCTATTTATCGATCCTATTCTTGTATTTTGTAAGCCATTGCTGTCTTTAATTTTCTTGAAAAGAGACACTACTTCAATTATACTGTAATATGAAGTTTTCTTCATTAATAGACTTTGATAGTACTTTAATTTTACAAAACAGTTTCAGGCGAAATTTAACATGCTGAGCAGAAATATGGGTATTAATTAGTAATAAAAACAATAACAAAATAAAGATAGATTACAGGCAATAGACATGAAATTTCTCTATAGCATATTAGATAAAACAAGAAGAACAGGATCAGGAACACAAGTATTCAAGAAGAAGTGGGAATATTAGGTTTATTACACGACATAAAAATAAAAAAATTAAAATGGTTTGGCCACATTAAAAGGAAAAAAAATTAAAAAATTACTAAGTTAACTCTGGAACTAAAAGTAAATGGAAAGAGAAGAAGATCAAAACCAACAGATCAAATGAAGGAAGCCAAAGAAAGAAGGAGAAGAACAGATGATGAGAACTGGAACACCAGGGATGAATGGACACTCTTCAAACACTGACCTGAAGAACTCGGAAACAATGCTAGATGGTAATGAGTATTATAATTTTTAAAATGTCAGGTTAATCTCAAGTCTATGATAGGCTATCTTAACATGGCCATAACAAAGCAATAGTAGGTTAAGCATAACAGAAGACATTAAAGAATGTCTTTATCTACCTAGATTGTGAGCTTTGTTCTCCTGGGATTGCTGGTAAGCCTGAATCATTGCTTGACAGTCTCGTCGCACCTGTTCTGACTCCTCCTGCTTTTCTTGCATTTTCAGAAGCAATTTATCGTGCTTTGCTTGCGTCTCCTATGAACAATAAAATCAATTTCAAACTACACTGTATACCTTAATGTTTAATTTAAGTAAGTTAGAAAATTCAAATAAATTTTCATTATTAAAATACACAATGGTTACAAATTATTAGACGATTTCAGATGGCTATATTTTCACCAATATTGAACATAAATACATGATCCTACCACCATTTGAAAGAGGGAAGTTTGAAATTTTAAACTGACCTTAGATGTGAGCCCTACGTGTAATATGGCAGACATCCAGGTGGTGATCCCATTCTTGCCAAATCCTCTCAAGTATGTCTTGTGTGACATTCCTGATTGCTATGTTAATGAGCTTTCTCAATTCGGCCGACATCGCTGGAAGTGGAGGTATATAAACATTGTCCTTGATGAAACGCCACAGAAAGAAATCACATACTGTGAAATCCGGTGAATGGGTAGGCCATGTGCACAAAGTGCTGTCTGTGTCCACTATACAACCAATCCATTGACTTGATAGGTGTTGATTTAGGAAATTTGGCTAATGACGCAACTCACGGACGAGAGGGAACAGGAATTCATTTCCCAACAACGTGGAGTCCCTCTACATTGGCATATGGAGGTTTGGAGGTACCTAAATCAACACCAGGTTGATGGATTAGTCATGCAACGGGCACAGACAGCACTTTCTGCACATGGCCAACCTGTTCACCCAATTTCACAGTGTGTGATTTCTTTCTGTGGGATTTCGTCAAGGACAATATTTACATACCTCCACTTCCAGCGACGTTGGCAGAATTGAGAAGGTTCATTAACACAGCAATCAGGAATGTCACACAAGACATGTTTGAGAGGATTTGGCAAGAATGGGATCACTGCCTGGATGTCCCGTATTACACATAACAAGAGTGCATCTAAGGTCAGTAAAATACTTCAAACTTCGCTCTTTCAAATGGTAGTATTTATATTCAATATTGGTGAAAACATAGCCTTCTGAAATCGTCCAATAATATGTAACCATGGTGTACCTTCATTTCTCTCAATCACCAATAATTAATTAATAATTATTCTTAGATTATTTATTAGTTCGTATTGTATTGTAATTCAAAGGGGGCACTATGATCTAGTATCTCTATTACACTTACCCTCCAGATAGGAACATTCCCAATCCACACCAACTGAATACACTAAGATTTGCTGAGTATCCAAGTTTCAAGCAGACAACCCCATTTATTCCTAGACTAGCCCCCTCCGTGCATTGCTAGTCAGCATTCAGGGAATGCTATGAAATGGTAACAAAATGGAGATCAGATAGAATTATGTTAATGCCTAATGTTGGGAATCGGGAGAAACTCTGAGAAAAACCCCAACTTTGATCTTGTCAGCCACAAATGTCACTACGGATTTTTCAAATTAAAAAATCCTGGGCCTGACCAGGATTGGAACTTGGCCCGCTTGTGTGACAAACCGAAGGTCTGACCATTTAAGCACTGCAGGGTATTTACAGGTTACTACGAAAAACAAAACATTTAATGCCATGTCACAGTACTGTAATTGTATTATATGATTAACTTACTTACTTACAAATGGCTTTTAAGGAACCCGAAGGTTCATTGCCGCCCTCACATAAGCCCGCCAGCGGTCCCTATCCTGTGCAAGATTAATCCAGTCTCTATCATCATACCCCACCTCCCTCAGATCCATTTTAATATTATCCTCCCATCTACGTCTCGGCCTCCCTAAAGGTCTTTTTCCCTCCGGTCTCCCAACTAACACTCTATATGCATTTCTGGATTCGCCCATACGTGCTACATGCCCTGCCCATCTCAAACGTCTGGATTTAATGTTCCTAATTATGTCAGGTGAAGAATACAATGCGTGCAGTTCTGTGTTGTGTAACTTTCTCCATTCTCCTGTAACTTCATCCCGCTTAGCCCCAAATATTTTCCTTAGCACCTTATTCTCAAACACCCTGAACCTATGTTCCTCTCTCAGAGTGAGAGTCCAAGTTTCACAACCATACAGAAGAACCGGTAATATAACTGTTTTATAAATTCTAACTTTCAGATTTTTCGACAGAAGACTGGATGATAAGAGCTTCTCAACCGAATAATAACACGCATTTCCCATATTTATTCTGCGTTTAATTTCCTCCCGAGTGTCATTTATATTTGTTACTGTTGCTCCAAGATATTTGAATTTTTCCACCTCTTCGAAGGATAAATCTCCAATTTTTATATTTCCATTTCGTACAATATTCTGGTCACGAGACATAATCATATACTTTGTCTTTTCGGGATTTACTTCCAAACCGATCGCTCTACTTGCTTCAAGTAAAATTTCCGTGTTTTCCCTAATCGTTTGTGTATTTTCTCCTAACATATTCACGTCATCCGCATAGACAAGAAGCTGATGTAACCCGTTCAATTCCAAACCCTGCCTGTTATCCTGAACTTTCCTAATGGCATATTCTAGAGCGAAGTTAAAAAGTAAAGGTGATAGTGCATCTCCTTGCTTTAGCCCGCAGTGAATTGGAAAAGCATTAGATAGAAACTGACCTATACGGACTCTGCTGTACGTTTCACTGAGACACATTTTAATTAATCGAACTAGTTTCTTGGGAATACCAAATTCAATAAGAATATCATATAATACTTCCCTCTTAACCGAGTCATAAGCCTTTTTGAAATCTATGAATAACTGATGTACTGTACCCTTATACTCCCATTTTTTCTCCATTATCTGTCGAATACAAAAAATCTGATCAATAGTCGATCTATTACGCCGAAAACCGCACTGATGATCCCCAATAATTTCATCTACGTACGGAGTTAATCTTCTCAAAAGAATATTGGACAAAATTTTGTACGACGTCAACAAAAGTGATATTCCTCGAAAGTTACCACAGTTGGTTTTGTCCCCCTTTTTAAAATTAGGTACAATTATGGACTCCTTCCATTGTTCTGGTACAATTTCCTTTTCCCAAATAGCAAGTACAAGTTTATAAATTTCGCTATATAATGCACTCCCACCCTCTTGTATTAATTCTGCTGGAATTTGATCGATACCTGGAGACTTGTACTTTTTCAGATTTTCTATCGCAATTTCGACTTCTGTAAGCGTGGGTTCGGGTATAAATGGCTCAGCAGTTTGTATTTCAATTTCGTCCCGATCATTTCTATTTGGCCTATGTACATTTAGTAGTTGCGCAAAGCACTATAATTTAGAATTGCCTGAAATGGAAGGAGTACAGAATTATCATGTAGCAGAACCTAGGACACGAGGTTCCATGTGTACCAACTTGTTATGGAATCAATTGCAGTCCCGAGGCAATGAAATACAAAACTTCTTCCTATTATTATTCTTGATAAGGATTAGGCGCAAACCTGTTCTTAGGCTAAAATTGATTGCTCCATCTACATCTAAGTCGTCCTACCTCTCTTTTTCCTGAGCTCGCAGCTGACTGGTTTCCTTGAACTGCGGTGGCATTTCGATATCCATTCTGTATTATAATACATCTAGCGGCATCACAATATCTCCCACAATGTCACAAAGTAGGAAGCAGCAGAAGCTTGACCGAAATTAATTCGTTTTCGAAATTTTTATCCACGAAGGCAGACAAAGTAGTTACACAAATATACATATACAGTAGAACTGCGATTATCCATCATCCATCCAGCGGATTATCCGACTTTTTTTTTTTTGCTGCAGAAAAGTACGAAGTTCTATACATTATGTTACTACTGTGTGTATTTTTTTACAGAGGGTTATTACAATTCTTTACCACTAGTATTACACAGTATGTAGTAGGAATGCTTCTGTCAATATCGACAACATAAACAGTTACTTGTAGGATGTAAATTTGTAAAATAGTCACAATCTGCTTTCAGAGGAATGTCCTCAATAACTTCCACACAACTGCAAACATACTCATGGTGAATAAGCATAATATTGCACAGTGTAGTGTCTAGCATGAAGACACTAGTGGTTGCAGCGTGGCAGGAACTTTAAATTATGTACAAAACTGTACTATACACTTAATTTATGAAAATCATTCATCAATCTTCTTAATGTATCCAACTGTTTGCTGACAACATAAATAAAAATCATTTATGGTATGGATTATCCGATTTTTCGATTAACAGTTCAGTTCACGCCTTCATTACCGTGGATAATAGAGGTTCTACTGTAATTATACAAAAACACAAACACATCTATATGAATATCTGAAATTGCGTCTGTCACTATATATAATTCAACAATGGCTCTAAATATCACTAATTTTTTAAGAATATTCCCATATTACTTACTAAATCTGACCCAACATACTGGGTTTGCCTTACGACACAGAATAGTTCACAAAAAAATTTAAAATAAAAAATTATAAACAGGTTTCAAACAAAAGAAATTAAGACATCTCAATTTGATTGAAGAGAGAGCTTTAAATATAAGTAATTCCTGTTGTTGAAATCGCAAAGAGTGCTATTCATATTTGGTTTTGTTTTCAAATTGTATTCACTTCTGTTGGATACTTTTTTTTTTACCTATGAAGAAGTTTCTTATTTTTTATTGAGATCAAAGAGGTAGTTCTTAATTCTTATTTAGAAGTATAATTTTTTGTTATTCTAACTCTCGCAGTTAGTTTAGCTATATTTCAGAAAATAAATGTTCATAACTTTCTTCTACTATTAACAGTTTCAGTATATTTTTCACATGCGAATTAATTTGTTTGCAGCTTATTTGTACATTTAGTGAGCTCTTGGAATGCAAGTAGTAGCACTTGTGATAACCTTCAGCCAAACAGCCATTGTTATTTACACGTCGAAAACATAAAACCTGGTGAAATATCTCTGTTTAGATAGTTCCTTTCAATCTTTACTGAACAGAGTTCTACTTGGTTTTAAATATCTTGCCACGACTGATGAACAGAAGAAAATGGTTCTAATAATAAAACAAAAACGACAAGTGATAAATTCGAGAAGGAAAATTCGGCTGATAAGTTAGCAGCAGATTGTCGAATAAGGGAAAATTTACTCTTAAACTGTATTATACATGCTTTATGAAAATCCATGTAGTTCTTCACCTTCATTAACCTGGATAATCGAGAGTCTATTGTAGTACATGTACATTTTTGTTGCAATGTCATATTCTCTAATGTTTTCATCTACTATCAGCAGAGCAAAACATGAAATAGTAGAAGGAAATGATGTGAGAGAATAATGATGGTTCAGTCCAAGCTAGCTGCAATATACACCGTGCACTTAAAAGAATATAGCAGTTTACAGTCGTTATATTATCACTCAGATGAGGCGTAGAAAGTTGATTGTGGGCTCAAATGAAAGAGGAAGGAAGTCAGTTTTAGTTGTATGCATGAGCAGATAGCTTTCCTTTGTTTTTTCTCCTTGGCAGCGATGATAACAAAGAACAAAGATGGCGACTCCTCACCAGAAAGCATTTTGTGTTTTGAAGTTTATAGTTGTAAATTGGTTAATAACACTTCAACGTGCGTTTCGTAGGCAGTTTAATCGTGATCCCCCAAATGCCAACAACATCTGTAGATGGCATAACCAGTTGGCAACAACCGGTTGTCTGTGTAAGGGTAAAAGGTTTATGGTCCGTTCTTTTTCGCTGAAGCTACCATAACTGGAATTACTTATCTGGATATGCTCCAAGAATGGCTCTTTCCTTAACTGCAGGATGAATCAAATAACTCCATTTGGCAACAAGATGGCAAATCTCCACATTGGCATCACCTTGTACGAGATTGGTTGAATAATGTTATCACTGGCCGCTGGATTGGTCGCCATGCACCCGATGACAGGGCTTATCTCCAGTGGCCTCCAAGGTCATTTGATCTCACCCCATGCGATTTTTTTTTGGGGGGTTTTGTAAAGAACCAAGTGTACTTGCCTACATTGCCTGCTAACCTGCCCCGATTTGAGAGACAGGATTCAAGAAGCTGTTGCTGCCATCACTCCAGACATGCTGATTAAACTATGGGAGAAATTAGCCTACAGATTAGAGGTGTGTCGTGTAACAAACAGGGCTCACATTAAACACTTATGAACTTATAATGTAAACTGGGGATGTTGCTCTTTCATTTAACGTGAGTTTTGTTATTGTCATAATTAGTTAAAGTATCGTTAAATACCTTTAAAATCGCTATATTCTTTTATGTACACCCTGTATTACCAATATTTAGTTTATTTATTTTATTGGGTTATTTTACGACGCTGTATCAACATCTAGGTTATTTAGCATCTGAATGATATGAAGGTGATAATGCCGGTGAAATGAGTCCGGGGTCAAGCACCGAAAGTTACCCAGCATTTGCTCGTATCCGGTTGAGGGAAAACCCCGGAAAAAACCTCAATCAGGTAACTTGCCCCGACCGGGATTCGAACCCGGGCCACCTGGTTTCGCGGCCAGACGCGCTGACCGTTACTCCACAGGTGTGGACTATTACCAATATTACAGGGGAGATTTAATGAATTGTGTTTTTTGTATAGTAGTTGTATGAACATCTCAAATAAAAAATAATCCTTAAAAAAACAGATTCTCGTTTAGACATTCACAATTATGAAAGTGAGTACCTTATGAATATCCATTTCAGTCTTCAATTTGTTCTGTGCCCACTTTATTTTAATATCACGAGAATTCAAATCCTCTTTCAGCTTTTCATTCTCCTTTTGTAACGCAAATACCTCGTGGCCCTTAAACAAATTAAAAATGTATATTAGTATCACTGTACATGTAATTTAGCTTGTATAATTATTGTCGTCATCCTTATCATCATAATCATAACGCATTTTTAAGGTCACTTTACACTATGCGACTTGCAGTACAATGGCAGTGCAACATGTTCAAATCTGTGGAATGTAACATCTAAAGACTATAAAAACATTCTGACAAGGAAAGGGGCTTATGCAAGTTTGTTAGAAGTACCGGTATTTAACAAATTTGAGAAAGAAGACAATTCAAATACAACTGTAAAAAACCCATAACAAATACTATCAAAGAGAATTGAAAAAAGTGCAATAATCTAGAAGGTTTGCAGCGAGTTTGGAAAATAAGTACTATCCAAAAGAAATGTCGCTTTATATTAATCTGGACTCGTCATTCATAGTTCATTTGTAAGATATTTAGGAGACAATTCAGAGCAATTTGATAGCCAAAGTTCAACTTAGACTTTCTCCACATGTATATTTCTCCTTTCTTGTAGTGTATGACCAATTATAAGGACACACATGATAGTGAACAACTATTTAAAGGTCGAGTATGGTTTGAAAAGTTTGAAATGGTCTGATCAAACCACGTTATTCTGCATGTCACACAGTATAAAGTGAGTGACCAATAAGATATATAAGCTCTTTGCTGAGGCTGACTTCACAATGTTGGATCAGTCACATTACAAAGAGAAGACACAAATATTATAATTTATGTAACATCTCTGATAATCTTAGTACACATGGTGAAGAGCTAAGCAGATATCTACCAGTTTTCGTCTTGTCAACAAACATGCTTTCAGTCACTGATTATGGGAATGATTCAGTGTCCACAATGCAAACAAAACAGCAAACAGTTTATATACTAATTTATAAAAACAAATATTCAAAAAGTTATTTATTTGCCAAAATTAACCAAGAAGATGCTGCAACTACTCCCCTTGCTTTTTACACATTTTCGTGCCCTTTTAAGATTAAAACGTACATAATCATGAAAGTAGAGCCAAATCTCATACAAAAATAGGAAGACATGTAGGTCAATTTCTCCGTCTTGATCTCCTCCCCCTGTTACAGCTTGACCCTGGTATAGTATATCGGAATATGATCATTTAATAAAGGTATTGTAAAATAAAGTAAAATTGTAACAAAATACGAGTATACAGACAATTTTACTTTTCTTTTACCGCTTGTACAGAACTGAGGGACCCAAAGGCTTCACTGCAGCCTGAGGTTTATTGTGCTTACTACTCCTATTTTGTGAATGATTGAGTAGCCGAACAGCCACGCTCTTGACCAAGTACAGCACACCGCACCATGAACTTAACCCAGGCTATTGTATGGATGATGATATGTGAATTAATGATGGCGAAATGAGTCTGAGGTCCAACACCGAAAATTACCCAGCAATTATCCTTCAATTGGTTGAGGAAAAACCCCAACCAAGTAACTTGTCCCAACCAGGATTTGAGCCTGGGCCTGTTCGTTTCATGGCCAGACGTGCTAACTATTACTCTACAGCAGAGGACCAATTTTACATTTATTTTTTTCAGTTTATTTAAAAAAAATCAAGATATCATATGAAATGTAAATTATAATTATTTTATTTAATCTCGTCTTTAAGTTTACACATTATACCGTGATCACTTTTTTTTCTACTGCATCGTTGTGCAGTATGTTATTCATATTTCTCCAAATGGCTGCTTGAACACATCAGTGCAGGCTGTTACAAAAAACATTACAGTGCTTCCATTCCTCAAATCACGTTTAGAAATTCTTATACATTCAGAAATTTAAAATAAATATTAAGCTTATAGCCTAGACACATGGTCTGAAGACATTAAATCGTCAATTTAAGCACAGAAACTTAATCATAAACAAAAGTAAGAAAAATCTTTTGTATTCAATATTTTCTAATGTTAATAGAAAAAAAAAGTTCGGCCAGGTTTGGGAGGGCAGTGCTCCCCCATGCCCCCCTTAACTCCACCTATGAAGACAAGGAAAGTAAAGAAAAGAGTATAGGATAAGAACGAGGACAAGGAAGAGGAAAAGTAGTAGATAAAGCAGCAGCAGCAAAGTATACAGTGCACGGCATATACTGAACAACTTATCATCATTATGACTGGTCACAGCATGCATGTTTAGTGGGGAGATCTTATCCCCCTATCACACAGGAGGGAATCATCGAATAGGTGGAGAATGGTAGTGATTTAGGCCTATGGTCTCGTACAAATAATGTACCAGTAAGAGGTGTTAAGAAAACATTGTGCTGATCTGACTTTTTATCAAAGCATACGTTGAAAATGATATCCACCTTTCTGGATGCAAGAATCACATCAATGTAGAAAATCCTGAAACACCTTCTGCAACTATCTGTCTGTAATTTCATTCAGAACTCGCCTGATTTCAGTCTTTAGCTATTCAAGAGTTCATGAATTTTTCACATACACCTTCTGTTTTAAATTCCCTCACACATAAGAATCACAAACATTTAAGCAGTGAAATTACAAAGAGTTGAAAAAGGTGCAACGACCAATCAGAATACTGGTAAGTTGTATATGCCACACACTGTACAACTGCAATGAGGTCAGAGAGGCAAGAGGATCAATAAAGGTGAGTGAAGAGGCAAATTAAAGCAACCAAATACTATTTTACAAATCTACCAATAATTAACAACTAACCGAATTAAAAAGAAGGTGAATTTTTTTTTTACCTTGTTATCCAGCATTTGACAAATTCTTGTTTTCTCAGAAGATAAACTTTTCAGCTTGCCTAGTAATAAATCTTTCTCCTTGCCCATTTCTCGCAGTTTCTTCTCCAATGATTCTCGTTCTTTCTTCTGGCCAATTACTTCCTTTTCACTTACTGCGTATTTCATAACCATTGCCTCTTTGTCTTTGTTTGCTGCCTCAAACAGTTTCGTCATCTAAATTATGTAACCATTTCAATTTTAAATTAATTTCAATTATTGTACTGAATATTCAATAAAATAAGTGGTTCTCAATTTTCTTAGGCAGAGTTCTATTTTTAATCACTTTAATTATTAAGAAATGTATGGAATTGTTTCACTTTTAATAAAATTGTTAATAACTTACTTATAATGCATAAAGAAAATAATCGAAAAACATATACTGGGTGTTCAGTTCAAAGTGTGTCATGGCTCGCCGTATGCCGTCATGTGGCTAGTCGATGAGCCTAGAGAATTCAATCTTCCTTCACTTCCACAAAGGCGCATTACCTATGTGCCACAGAAGTTGCCTAGCAAGTACGGCGTTCATTCTGAAGAGTACCGGTATGTACCAATATGTATGGTAATGCCGGCAGTGGCAGGAATGTGAACTGTTTGGAAACACGTACTGAAGTGAGCTTTTTTCTTACTGTCGGGATATGGCAAGAGGGTTAAGACGATTTCTTACGTATTTGTTGACATTAACTTGGACGGTCAACATGGACATGGAGCATTTGATTTGTGTTGTGGAATGTCACCGTACGCAACCGATGATAACAAATACCCTGCGTACGACTTGCCCACGCAAAACACACTTCGAAAGAGGTTATGGTAGCACACAGACCGTACAGACCGCCATCTGTTCCTACGACATTCAAGTTGTACCGTATACGTTCTCAAGTTCAGATTGAACGCCTTGAATAACAGGCAACTTCTCTGACATAAAAGCTGAAACTCGCTTCAAATCACTGACTCACAACAGTGACGTCATGACACACTTTGAAATGAACACCCAGTATTGTGCAATAACTAGATATTCATATATACACAAAAAAAAACTCTTCAACTGATAATGCAGACGTTGTATAGTTTTATAACACTTCACCAATATATATTAGTAGTAATAATGCTTTATTTAATGGATCCTTTCAACAGCAATGAAATCAACATAGGTGAGAAATGGTAGATAACTTTTGCTTGGTGACCTCCATCAGGGACAGGGTATTTTACAAGCCGTAATCTACGATATAGATCACAGAACTTTACTTCCCTCCCAAAAGAAGCCATACATAACATTTTATAGCATTTTAAAATCCTTTCCCACAGTCAGGATTGAACCCATGCACCTCAGATTCAACGGCCAGCATGGCAACTGTAAAACCATCAAAGCCGACAAGCGTATGTACACATCCCAATTTGAGAAGCACTGATTAAGATAAATATTCTGCAATCACCATACAGATGCACAGTACATTTATATGAGTGCATCTATTATAGTAAAATGAAAAGCTTTGTAACCAGTATGAACTGAAATTCTGGAATAAATTGAAAATACAAGTACTTTATATTTCTCACATATCACACTAAACAAACAATGTAATCAATGTAATACTATACTTTATGCAATAACTTTGAACATGCCTTTTATGTGAAATCAACATTTCTCAAAATTTCCTTTCTGTCAGGAATTCACAAGCATACTAACTCAACCCAAAAACTATTGTAGTTTACAGAAATCAATGAAAGTAGGATTGGATTCTCTGTAGGCTATGCACCTTTCCTATGATGAGTGGAATGAGAGACTTTCTTATGATGGGTGGAATGAGAGACATTTCTCTAAACTACATCTTTCCTATGATGAGAGACATTTTTCTAAACTGCCTTAGATTGTACTGTAAAAGTGAATACAAAGTAGTGTTGTGGGATTTAATTGGGGGGAAGCTGTGTGCAGACAGATGGATAGACAACTTACAGAAAACAATTTTTTCAGTTTCAGAGATGACGAAAATGTATATGTTCATAAAAACCTAGAAACAGATTTTTGCCAATATCACAATATTTTCTCCACATTTCGTGAAACAAGACAACAGCAATTTTTTTAATTTCACAATTACTATACCCTTTCAAGTTTGGTCTCCAGTTCCTGTTTCATTTGGTTGTAAGCTTTTGCGGCAGTTTCTGCTTGCTGACTGCTCTGGTCATTTATTTTCTTCAGCTCCCTCTGCTGCTGCGCAATAGTCTTCTCCAATGTTTCTAGCTGCACTAAATATATTTCATGTGATCTATCTGCCTCCAGTCTTTGATTTTCACCTTCAAGCCTGTTCAAAATGAGAAAGTTTTTTTCTAGATCAGCAAGTTATAACAATGCTCCAGAATGAAGTTTATTTGACAAACTTTTTAAAAATAGCCTAGCTGCAGAGAAAGAAAATCAGTAAACAATACAAGCCAAAGTCTACTAATAATACAGTCAGTGGCGGTTACTCTATTGGAGCACTTAAGCACATGAACCCCCAGTAAAATTGTAGTAGAATAGTATTTAATAAATAAATAATTATAAAAGAAAAATAACGTAGTAGAATTATTTGCTTCCGAGCACTCTAAGAGAAAGGATAAACATTTTTGCACTGCAGCAGAAAGATGACATTTGTCATCTGCTTAGTAGCACATGCTATGACACTACAGTGAGAGAAAGACTGGCTGACTCTTAGAAGCGAGATAGTAGCTTCCCTATAAGCTACCATGGAGCACATGCCATTCGTGCCGAGGCATTCTTCGAGGATGGCTAGTAAAGTAGTGTTGAAAAAATATGTTTTCTAACTTATCGAATAAAAATTAGAACTGAAACAAAACGGTAGACAAACATCTTAGCTCAATATTGTGCAGGTAATAAAATAACAAAAATTAAAACAGGGATTTTAAAAGAGAATTTGAGTGTGATATTCATGAAAGAAATGCATGGATTTGCAACTGTGAGGTGACCAATCGTTTGTACTGTTTTCCATGCTTGTTATTTGAGAAAGAAAGTGGCAAACCTAATTGGGTAAAGCTTGGTGTCAGTGATTTGGCGCACTTAAGTCATAAAATAAATAAATATGAAAGTGGGCAATCACACCTTTATTCTCCCCTAGAGTTCAATAGTTTAGGGAAAGTGGACAATCACCCACAGTTTAATAATGCTTATGGCCTGAACATAAAGATAATGAAAAAATCTCGGAAAATAGTTATGTGCTCTCTAAAATTGTCGACTGCATTAAATTTTGCGGTGCATTAGAACTAGATGAAAGTGCAGATTTGACAATCCGGGTGTTTTTAAAGTCCTTCTCACTGAGGAGGAGAATGGAGAAAAGAGAAGAAATATGGCGGGAGTTCTACATGACAGATGTCATGACGAACCGAGACTGGGCAGGCCCAAACCAAGAAATGCACAGTGCAATCATAAGGCTCGCCATACATGGCTTTCATCATAAACTCTGCATGGAAACATTTTATTATGAACCTAATGAAAAATGTGTGTGCAAACTCTGTAACAAGAAATGTGAAAGATACCACTTCCCTGTATGTGCAAAGAGGACAAAGATTAAATGAATACAGCAAGGAATGATAGCCCAAAACTTTATGCATGTTCGTGCATATTTCTCTCTTATTATTTAAAGTCCTCCTCAATTTCTAGGCAAAGTTTAATGCTTCTTTATAGGACCACATTTTCTTTGTTCTTTATTTAACACTGTGTCAACTACTGGTTACTTAGTGTCGATGGAATTGGTGATAGAGAGATGGTATTTGGCGAGATTAGGCCGAGGATTCGCTATAGATTACCTGACATTCGCCTTACGTTTAGGGAAAACCTCTGTAAAAATCCTAACCTGTTAATGAGCCAAAACAGGAATCGAACCCACGCTCAAGCGCAGCTCCAGATCAGAAGACAGGCACCTTTGCCGACTGAGCTACGCCAATGGCTGGGTATTACTTATTACTGAGCAATCGGTCTTTTGCAGTTACTCATAGAAAAAACTTACAAAATATATTTCCAGAGACTTACTTACAAGCTTTTGCTCATTGCTACTACAATAATTTTATTTTTCCCTATAGTAGTCTTCATATTTATTATTTAAATTTAGTGTCGGACCTTTCCAAAAGGAGTTTTATTTCCAGTATTTTGAAAATATTTGTCTTAAAATATTGGAAATTAAAGGTATGTAAGAAAAGGACAACATTTAAACAACAGTCATTTTTATTATTCATATATCATTGTGAATCCCCAATTTAATAACTCACGAGCCGCCATTGAATACAGTCACCAAATAACTATATAGGCCTAGCTACAAATTCTCAGTCTTGTAGATATATTATTTTTCAAAGCATATAGGCCTAATGGTTTACCATAAAATAATTTATACAACAATATAAATTATTGTACATAGTTAACAGTAGGCTATAATTTATTATAAGGTGTTCACAAATATCCCTAACGTATATTACTTATACAGAGTCATTCAAAACAGCAACAAATTACAGCAAAATTCAGGCAACAAAGATGAGCTATCTTCGCAGCACAGTAGGCCTACATAAAACAAGAGACAGACTAGAGAATGAAGAAATAAAAAAACATCTGAGGAATTTAAAAATTGCAAGATAACTCGGATGCAACAAAATTACTATTGGGAGCTGAGGAGTTGATTCTTTTGTGGTGATGACGTGCAGGGGGAAAACGGTATTATTTTTCACTGCTGCTATTAGCTACAGAGAAGCACAGCATTAGCTCCTAACAACCTCTAAGAAAACATTCGCTAGTTGGAACAATTTGATTTATTTCTGTAATTAAATAATGATGTAGTATTTTATACTATTCATTATAGCACACATGTCTAATTCCAGTGCCCAGAGAGAAATCAAAGTCTTCATCCTTTCTGAAGAGAATTCTGAAGTATTTTTTTCAGGTAGAACAGTAGTACAGTAGACACTCGTTAATCCTAATCCCAAGGGACTGAAAAAGAGTCAGTTCGGTTTAATAAAGTTTGCCTAACGAAGTTTTGGTATAAATGGGTTCCTATTATCTAAAACCGAAAAATAAGTTTTTTGAGTTTATTTCTGTCACTGTGGGTAGTCAGCACTCGAAGTAGTTTCATGAACATAGTGCACTGTACCCTATCAATAAGTAAATACTTATTCAATATTTATTTGTCATTTTTTAATTATTAAAAAATTAACTTTCTCAGAAATCATACTGCCTACAGTAAAACATAGGGGTATCCTTCTGATTATCATTTAAAAGATACAATTCAGTGACTCATTACTTAAGGAATAAGTGCAATATAATGCTACAGTACATACAATAGGCTACAGGACATTTTGAAGGCACAGTAACAGACTGTAGTTGCAGTAAGAATTAAGACATTTCAAAGTATGGATTTACAACAAAGAATAATGAATATGTACAGTAGAAAACTAAATAGGAACATTATTTTCTTATAGTTAAACAAATCAGCAATTGCTGTATGATAGACTACTGCCCTCAACATGACAGCACACTCTGAGGAGACTACGTCCAGAGCTCCTGTGTAGTCTTCAGAAGGATCTCACATAGCCAGTCCAGTAAAGTTTAAAGAGAACGAGACTTTATTTTTACTGTATTAGCGCATTATAATTATAATTGAAATAGGCTAATCCCTGAAAGCTTCAAAGGACGAAATGCTCCTGTACACTATACAGTATATTCGGTTTAGCTAAGAAATAACTTAGGCTATGGAATATGCACTGAGAAAACAAAATTTCAGTTCGTAGTATAGTTTATTCAAAATTCGGTTCAAGCGGTGGATTTTTCTCTATTAATTCAGCTGGGACTGAACAGTTTGTTTGATTTAACAGTGTGTTTGGTTTATACGATCTATGATTAACAAGGGTCTAAAGGTCGTCATTTTGAACATCTTTCTTAAGTAGCGTATTTAAGATAAGTTTTCCCCCATTTACGGATTTTCTGTATAAATATTATCAATGATTAGAGGATTATCTGTATGGTATCCTATTTATTGAAAAGGAAGCCAATGTTCCTAATTAACATCACCAGTTGTTTAATATTTATTGAATGCGTGAATATGCTGGTCAAAGTACAGTACTAAGTTACGTACCATAATTAATTTTTATTTTATTCCAGTGTCATTTAGATAGAAGATTACTGGGATGGAAAAAAAAACATGACCAAATGTAGGCCTAATAGGCTATGTTATTCTATTTCAAAGAGGCTACAAAGATTTAGTACCAGTTTAAGGTCATATCAGTTTCAGCAGCATTCCAGGTGATAATAAAATGAGGAATGTGACATTTGACTAAAGCTACTGTACTGTACAGAGAGTTCCTATGCAGACTGGTCCCAGTAGTAATGTTCTGTCGGCTTAATGATGGCAGTGTGAAGTGCCTATCCCAAGGAAGTTAAGCGGTAAGAGAAGTGAAGGAAAGCGAGCACGGACCTGTCTGTACACTAGCATATGACCACTCGCCACCTGACAATAGATTGTTAGGTAGAGGTTGGAATGGGACCGGTCTGCATTTTACAGCAAGCTGGTTCGAGTCCTCATGGGGGAACAAATGTTCTCATGAAATTTCGCCCTGTGTATGGGACTGGTACCCACCCAGCATTGTGATGAATTTGGGGAGCTATGCTAGATAGCAAAATCCAGTTTCAGAACCTAGTTGTAACAACGGGGAGGAGGGGGAAGTTAATTGTGCTGATAAGAAGTTACCCCCGTACTGGTTAGATGATTGATCACTTCTGCTGATGCATGTGAGGTCAGCAGTCAGTTGGTGGGTCTTGCCCTTCATGGGCTGTTGTGTCACAAATTAAAAAAAGTGTGTAATCAACTACTGGGTTCTTTAGCATCACTGGAACTGATGACAGCGAGATGGTATTTGGAGAGATAAGGCTAAGGATTCACTATAGATCACCTGACATTTGCCTTACAGTTTTGGAAAATCTCGGAATAAACCCAACCAGGTAATCAATCCAAGCGGAAAATGAACTCACGCCTGAACACAACTCTGAATCAGCAGGCGAACATGCTACTGTCTGAGCTATGCCGGTGGCTCTGTTGACAAATTAACGACCGTTTCATTTGTTACACTTAACTTCAAAAGTTTTCACAGATTTCATACTACGGTACCTAAATGATTCTTGACATTATGGCTCAACCCTTTAGGAAGGCTGTCTTCTCTATAGGCGCGACATATGGGAAAGTGAATTACTTCACGAAGAAGAAAAGTCGTCAAAGAACTATGTAAAATGTCTACAAAAGTCGTCTGCCACAGTTCTAATAAAGCTCTCTACTAGGCCTATCTGGATATGTCATCTATGCAAAATTTACTAAAGGATACATATGACTAGTAATCCACTTTTGTTCTATCTATTAAACAGCTGCATTATACAGATATTCTGCTAGGTCTAAGCAACTAATTTGTACAGATTTTTTTTTTCATGTTCTAAAACTGTCTTCTTAGTAGGTTTATGTGATTTGAGGAATATTTTTGTATGAAAATAGAACAGTAGGCCTAAGTAGGTCTACAAATTCAAAATAAGTAGGTTATTAATATATGATTTGTATCATCTGTGTGAAATTTGGATATCTACTGGTATGTTTAGACTTGTAGGCTACATTACAGAAGTGAATAGCACTGACACAAGTTTTACCTATAATCAGAAATATAGTAATGTGATTATCGTAGGCTACTAGTATATTCAATGAGTTTGTGTTATTTATGCTATTTACATAGGTCCACATTCCTGATAAATTGTTCATAAGTAGGCCTCTAAACATGAACACAATCCGTCTTGGCAAATGATGACGCGCATTTCTATATCAGAAATGCTAAACAATGCATTTACATCAATATTTTGAAATATCGGTAGACTAAGCACCACAATAATTTCTCCAGGCTAGGTCTATATGAAAATATTTCCTTAAAAAATAAACAATCTATTTCTCTGATCATATACTGGTAGGTCTATGTAGGCTATTTTTAAGAACTACGGTACTGATACCTCTAATTTTCTATATTTGTAGGCCTGCGAGAGGCTAAAATTGTCCATCTAATATTTAAATACTGGTACCAGTATAAGAACACCATCTCCAAAAAACTGAGAAAATTCAAAATCAGGCTCTAAGACTGATTAATTTACTGGAGGAGTTAAAACAACACCAGCTGATGCTATGCTGCTTATTATTTGATTAAAGTCAATCCGAAATATCATTGAAGAACGAGCACTGCTCTTTTATGAGAAATTGATAAGAACTCCAGATGATCATTTCTGGACTACTTACCAATAACAAGAGAAGGTTGAAAACTCAAGAAGGATTTATACAAAAAGTTCTATATCTAAAATCACAGTTCAAGATATCTAGCACACCACAGTTACTACAAGAACAACAAAACCCATTACAAATTAGCCTACGTCTGTTGACCATAGCCTTGATCCTCGAGAATTTGTATTAAAAAAAGAGATGGACACCATGAGATTAAATCTCACTGTAGAAACTACCACTTCTAACTAGGCCTACCCTGAAAAGAACTAGGTAGCTACATGTGTTACAGATGACTCACAGATAGGACAGGCAAATGCCGGAGCTGGAATATATTATAAACTATTCTATCTAACTTACATGGCTGTGGGCAAATATAAGACAGCTTATGACGGCGAGATTGAAGCTATATGCATACCACTATGTCAGCTAACCTGCCACCTAGATAATTTTAGTAAGGCTGTGTTACTGACTGTAAAGCTGCAATCCAATCTAGCATTTTCCCGGAAAATACACAATTAATTCTGGAGGAAAACCTCTCCATGGATTTTAGAAGTTCCGAGCATGTACAATTATTCTATCTATTAAATTCTCATCAATTATATTATGCGCAGATTGTTGGTTTTACATGTTTTAGATTTTTAAATTTTATATAGGCCTAGCTTTGGACGATAGCATAATGTTATGTTTGTTGATTAGCTTAGCTTAGTTTAGGCCTAGTTTGGGTTGGTTAGATTTATTTAGGTTATGTTAGGTTACAGTAGAAATTATGTGTTTCCGAAATTTTTTTGTGTTACCTTTCGAAAATCGAGCATAAAATCGTCGTTTGTGAAGAAGAAAAAAAAAATTTCGAAAATCGTGAAGTGGTTGTCCTCCAGAATTACTAATAGGCTACATCCATAGAAACTGCAAACTGTAAAAAAAATAATACAGACCCTTCAGGATGCTAATAAAACAATTAAGTAGGACTAAGTACAATGGATACCACGGCACTGTTACGTCTTTAGTAATGACCAAGCGGACTTCCTAAAAAGAAAGGTACTAGGCTATAATATTTCAAACGCAGATAGAAGATACTTCATATAGGCTACTACTGTCAAACGATATGCACAGAAAATTTTCAATACCGGTAACAGCATACTGAAGAACTCAAAACCAGAACATTGCACAAACAGTGCAAACACTTAATAAGATCTACCACAATGGCCCAGAAGGACTGCAGTAGCACATAGCCTATAAGTTAGGACATATTTCCTAGCAAAACACCTTCATCGATTTGGAATCACAGAAACACCTTATTGCTCACTGTGTAAACAGCAAGAAAAAATGGACCGACAACACCTTAAAATTTGCCTTGCTTTGACTGGTGTCAATGATAGGAACGACATTGGGAAGCAAGAAACAAGATTGATATTAATTCAAACCTCCTTTCTGTATTCGTTATTTACTATATTTGATTGAAGTTTTGTGGTTAATGATCTCATATCAATGTACCAGCCACTAAATATAAATAAATTACCTGCATATTTCGGAATTAAGTACAGACACTTGTTCCTTAAATTGAGCCAGCTCTTGAATAACAGTTTTGTATGCTGGATGACTAAAGATAGATGTTGATATGCCGTTGGGTGGTTCATTTTTTGAAGAATCTTCAGACTCTGGCAACTGCATGTTAATTTCCATTAAGAGTTCATCCTCAGCAGAAAGATTTGGCACTGTGTTATCTTTAGTTTTTGTTTTGATGTTGGTTTCCATTTCTTCACGTTTATTAGGACAATCTTGTGGCAAAGTTCCGGAATACCCATCATAGTTTGGATTTGTGTTATCTGAAGCAGAACTATTTGAACTTAACGAATCAGTATCATGTGTAACTGTTTCTTCATCTGACGTTTTACTTATTTCACTCTCATCTCTGTCAGTTTCTCTATTCGATTCATCAAGTTCATTGCTACCCATGTCCTTTTCAACATTGGCATTATTATTATTAATATTACAATTTGATACCTGTAAACAAGTATTCGAGTCTGTGATAATACTGGAATGCAAATTATTTGGAATATTGGAATCTGACATTCTAAAGCACTATTTATGCACATCCAAAAATGTACAACACACGCAAATCGGCATGGCTATATAATACAATAATAATTAATTATATTACTGTTTAGCCAGCGACAATCTTAATTTTTATAAAATGCACTAATGCTTTTGATAAATTTATCCAAAACTATGAATTTATGTTCTTTGGTTGAAGAAAAACAAATCTACACGTTTATTAATACCCCCAACATATGTTCAACGAAATCAAAGCACAGCCACCAGCTATATGATATTTATCCATTGTATAATATGTATCACAGCCCCAAAATCTATCACAAAATAGGCACAAACTCATTTTAATGTCGTACTTCACAAATCTCCAACATAGGAGATATCGTGTCACTTCTCTTGCCCGATTGTCAATCTGTAGACTGTGAATTTCGGAGCTCACTTGTTTCCTCCATTTTGGAGGGACTTTTAACTTGTGTAAACAACGTTATCACTTCAAGATTCAGCGTGTCAACAGGCTGTGATAGTATATAAATCTTTGCTTACGAGATTATACAACAACTCTCAACTCTTAATAAAAATACTAAAAATCACGGAGCAAAAAATAAATAAATAACAAAACTGGAAGATCGGCCTTCAGTGTATAATAAAATTACTTTTTCTGGAGGCAGAAACATAGACATTACGACGAAGTGAAGTGACAGAATCACTTGAAATGTGACTATGGAGAAGAATGGAGCGTGTGACAGACAGAATAAGAAATGACGCTGTATTGGAAAGAGTGGGTGAAGAAAGAATAATGCTGAAACTGATCAGGAAGAGAAAAAGGAATTGGTTGGGTCACCAGCTGAGAAGAAACTACCTACTGACGGATGCAGTGGAAGGAATGGTGAACGAGAGAAGAGTTCATGACAGAAGAAGATATCAAATAATAGACGACATTAAGATATACGGATCATATGTAGAGACTAAGAGGAAGTCAGAAAATAGGAAAGACTGGAGAATGCTGGGTTTGCAGTGAAAGACCTGCCCTTGGGCAAAACACTATGAATGAATGAATGAATGAATATATTTTGTGTGTGTGTGTGTGCCTGGAGTAGGGAAACCCCCTTCCCCAAGCCGATATTCAGCTAAGTGATTTCTGCTTTTGCTACTGCCCATTAGTGACAGTCTGCGGGTACTTGCTACATATATTTTCAATCAATTTATGCTCCATACTCTATTTTACTGTTGACATACACTAACGTATTCTTCCAGTGTATTTACTTTCTCTAATTCATGTATTTTTTCTGGCGTGTTTCTTAATTGAAATTATGAAATGGCGTTCCTGTGCTTCACATTTAATATTTTTTTATAATATAATTCTGTCTTTGAACCCTCATTTATGATCTTCGTTTTTTCCCCTACATACCCCACACCCTACTGCCAGTCAGAGTAAGATACTCTTCTCACTCCATTTTTCACCTGAAGACGAAGGCAGAGCCTATTGCCGAAACATTGTGAATTTCTCATCGTCAACAGCAATGAAAGAAGTCCACTCTACACATCTTCTTGACCATATCCTTCCCCAGTTTAAAACATTTTACTTACAGTACTTATGACATTTTTCTTTCATGTATTCCAAATTCTGCAAGTAAATTTACATTGGCCAGTAAAAAAGGTGAATCACTTATTTTTTAAGAAATAGGCTATAATATTTTTATAGCAAATGCTTTATTTTTCTACATTCTCTTACAAAAGCTTATTTTAAAATGAAGTTAACATGTATCCTGTGCACTTCATTCCCTTTATAAAAATGCTTTTTGTTCTAAGTTCTGAAATGTTGTAATTTTTGTAAAATTTCAAGTAATGCAGTTCATGGAGTTAGAGATTATGGCTTACATTAACAACATGATCATGCCACTGAATCTGTCACTGCGTGCTTATCCTGTCCGAATACTGGGTGTTTCCACCCCTGGTGGCAATGATGGCCTTCATTCGTCACGCCATGCTGACCAGCTCCTGCAAGGTTTCCTGAGGGATGAGGTTCCACTCCTCTTGCAATGCTGTCCACATTTCGTTCAGGGTGTCGAAGTTGCGATGTTCGGGACATTTTGGCCGAGCATATGTCTGGGCTGCATGTTGAACAGACCAGACAGATAGTCCGTCACACAGCAAGCAGCATAGGGGAGGTCGCTGTGATGAATAAGAATGAAATTTTCATTGACGAAGAGAGTGAAAAGAATTACATGGTCTACACCTCCATTATGTTCTGGTGCGCATTCAGAGTACCTCCATCGACGAAAACAAGCTATGTCTGGGCCCCAATGCTGATAGTGCCTTACACTATAGCGGAGCCACATCCAAACAGTTCTCTCAGAGAAGTTTAAGGCGAATAACATTCCTCGCACCTTTTCCACACTCTCTCTACCATCAAGTGACCGGAGACAAAATCACGACTCATCCGTGAACAGCACCATTCACCACTGGTCCACAGTTCAATTCTGGTGTTGACGCACAAACTGTGATTGCACGGCCTGATGCTGGGGGTGAGCTGTGGAGCAATTGCAAGTCTTCTTGAGGTCAAATTGTCTTCCCGAACTCCTTGTCTAATAAACCTCCATCACAGTTATGTTCCTCACTGCTTCGAGACGATTTCTGGCCTGAATTGTGGTCTGATTTTGTAAGATATGGAGAACCAGAAACTTGTCATCACTGGCAGATGTAGACCTATTTCGATCTGATCCCAGTCATCTGTGTTAGGTATGAGTTCCCAGAATCACCCTACGAATGCTTCTCCATTATCAACCAATGTGACGGCTATCTCAAAGTCTTCTCGATTAAGAGGCATCTCAACTTACCAAATTCGAAAGAGAGACTGAAAAAAAAATGTTGACTTATGACAGAAAATGTGCCTCACATTGATACTTGATCAATAGTGGCCGCATTTGTAAAACTTAAAAGGTTTCATTTCATTTGGTGTTGTAAAGCCATAAAGAAGAGGGCCTGGTCCTTAGGGGTGGAAATTGACGCAAAGAGTAGCATTTTATGACCTCTTAACATCATATTCATCTTAAAAAATGTTAAATACATCTTTCCATAGCCATAAAACCTCCGTAATTTAATCATGCTCTCTCATGCTGGTGGTTTATTGACAATGATTTAATGATTCGGTTATTATGATGTGATGCACATTTTTTGCCGGTCACTGTGTATATATATATATATATATATATATATATATATATTATGCTCACCAGTCCTTGGTTTAGGATTTCTTAATATGAGAAACAGTCATTACACGACTTATTTTTGACACATAGTTATATTTAATAAATGTTCACAATTACAGTTAAGAAAAGTAGTAACTTATGTTTACAAGCTATGGTACTTGTCTGACATTATGTTATCATTTGTGTTTTAAACAGTAATGCTTTCATGAGGTGCTAAATAGGAAAGAAAGTCATTCTGGCTTACAATATTATGATTCTATATTAAAGAGACTAATTATTAAAAAACTTAAAATTATATGAAATAAAAACTTAAATGATATAATTATTCCAATAACGATATTTTGAAAATAATATTTCTACTTCATAGAAACAAGAAATTTCTAAACTAGACATAATTCTCTACCGAAAATTAATACTGGAGAATCAATAACATGACATAATATACTGGCCATATGGAAGAATGTTGATGGTTATTACAAAACCAAATTAATGTTATGTAATCAATGACCTTATGTTATACAATAAACGAGTTATACTGTAAATACATACAAAAATTAACTGTAATATGTGTCAACAAAATGAAACAGTAGTACCTCCATATATAATGAGGTTAAGCAGCAAGTGAGTGAAAAATTAAAATAAAAAAATGGCACATCTTTTTGACAAAGTTGGAAGTTCAAGCAACGTAACATATTAAAACATTCCATTGCTCCTGTATAAGCACATATACAACGTTTACAATTGACTATTAAATGGATGTCTTTTGAGTTGAATTTTAATCCATTCAGTGCCAAGAGTGCTTACTAATTATTACAACTTAAAAATACAAACGCAACATTTTTCAGATCAGAAGAACAAGATATAAAATACAATATGTGTTAATGATAAAAAAAAAATAACTCCTGTTAATAATATAATCTTTTCATCCATATTGTTAAACATGCAACATAGAGATTCTTAATCAAACTAAGACAAAAATACAAAATTCTTACAAGTATCTACAGATAAAATTTCCGTTGTATATGCAATGGAGGCAAAGGGAGAAAGAATAATACATGTTCCATGATATATTACCCTTGACACGAACAGCAGATGGTAAGCAATACCATATGTTTTGGTAGTTTTATCTTTAGGGAAAAGAAACCCTGATGTATTAAGTCTCTCCCTTTGTTCCCATGGTTGTTCTCAATTTACAGTGAAATGAGGAATCCACAAGTACTGAAATAAAAACAAAATTTGTATCGCTACTATAGATACAAATTCAGATTTAAAAAATCTAGGCCTACTCTTTCACTGACCACGTATTATCTAGCAAACAATGAAGAACTTAGTAGTTCTTTCAAGTGTAACAAAGATTAAAAGAATAATTTTCTAGAATATATCTAACGACAACTAGGAATCATAGTGCTTGTTAAAAAGTATTCTGAAAGAAAAATATGTGTAAAGAATATTTATTACTTCATTATTTTACTCGAATTCAGCAAGTTGAATTTTATATGAAGCTACTATGATACCATATTAAAATTTATAAAACAGAATGTGCATAACTTCATGTAAAAGGAGAAGGCATTTTACTCGAAGTATCAGAGAGAATAATAAGAAAAAAGTAAAAATATCACAAATTCAAATTGGTAAAATCGGTACAGTACTGTGTATTCCATACAACTTTCACTGTACTAATAAATTCATCCGAATTATGCTGTTATATTTGAGTTTTAAGAAATATAAGAAAGGACGTTAGAATCTCATTTCACTTCTGACAGACTAAAATAGTTTATAAAGCACGAATATCTAGTCTTTAAATTCATCTACTTTAAGTTTCATTCCAAAATAAAATTGTCATGGAATATAAATCATATGTTAATACGATATAATGACACTGAAGTAAAATTGGCCCAGTAAGACATTAAACAATTTGCACATCTTTATGTATAATGCTTCAACTCGTTTTATATGTACTATATTATAGTTGGTTTAATAGTATAGAAGAAAATAACTCGTTACGTGATATAATTTTGCTATTATCAAAAAGCACTCTTTTTTTTTCACTAGAGAGTATATACAAAATAAAAAAGTTTAGGACAACCACAATTGAACAACACAACGTTCTTGCTGCCGAGCCCACAAACAGTTAACATGAAATAGACGCTACATGTAAATACAATAGTTAAAAAAAGTGCTCTAAGCTCTCTTTGGTAACTAGCTTGCTTGGTAAGAAAGCTACACTATACTATTTGGCAGGCACTCTGATGTATTCAAAACAAACACACTAGAGCTGTTCTCATACCCACACAAAGCTTCATACTGGCCTTGCATTCTAAATCACTTAGACTTTTGAAAAGATTTTGATTTAGTGTTTATTACCTCAGACAAAGTGAAATTTTTTTTCACATTTTTCTAATATTTTATGTAAAATTTAATCTAATTGTCTACAACCTACTACGTAGGTTAATAAATCGTTAACTGAAGGCTTCGTAATGTTTTTAGTTCACGTATAATATGCATCATTGTTACATAGCACTTATGGTAGATTATGAAAAGCATTTTGGAAAACTACTCAATTTACTGAAATCTATTCAGAATGGTGCAGGTGGACGAATCCTTACGTACATTAGTATGTGTGTGTGTGTATGTGTGCGTGTGCGAGTGTGCGTGTGCACATACAATGACACGGTCCTTAACATGTCATTATTCCCCCCGACTCTAGACTGTACCAAATGTGGCTCATATCCTCACCTACATACTGTAATTACTCGTACATTTACATTTAGTGCAATTCATTAGCAGAAAATCGTATTTAAAGAATTTATTTACAAGATTCATCAGTGTATGAACCAAAAACTTTATAGTCCTTGGAAAAGGGAAGTCGCGATTGAGTCCAGCTACCCACATCAACCAGCAGGACATGGTCATCGCCCGCCAACACCACGCCAGAAGCCCCAGTAATGTCGCTAACCACACAAAATATTTCCCGACCTCTGATTGGCCAACCTCTTCACCTGTAACACCTGACACACACTGCAATATAAAAAGACATGACTTTCTGGTCACGACCATCAGTAACCCTGAACATGGCTGCAGAGTTGGTAGCCGAATGCTTGGAAAATTTCAGCAACTTAACTCACTTTATTGCCCACAAGACCATTATTGCAAACCAGTGCTGAGAAAGCCTCAAATCATACAAATATATTTTTAAGTTACTGATATGGAAATATATTTATATCTATGTAACATTTTTATTATTAAACAGTACAAAACTTATTAAACAATTATTACTATTTTTGTATAGTCTTGGATAAGTTATTCATACAATTGTGCCTAAATGAGCTTACAATCTTCTGCAAAATTACATGAAATTTTTTATTTAAATGCAGTATTTGCAAACTAGGTACTGTATTTAACCATACCTTAAGCTACACACAAATTCTATTATCAAATTATAAAATTTTCCATGTTGAATCTTTCGTACACTACTGGTACTTTTAACACGTGAATATAAATAATTGATTAAATGGCGATCTTACTCGTGTTAATTATTTCAGCATGTGCGGCTTACAGCTGTTTCGGTGCTATTCGACACCATCCTCAGAGCCTACTAGATCTCGACGATATCTCAACTGGCAGCGAAGTTGAGATAGCGCCGAGATATAATAGGCTCTGAGGATGGTGTCGAATAGCACCGAAACAGCTGTAAGCCGCACATCCTTAAATAATTAACACGAGTAAGATCGCCATTTAATCAATTATTTATATAAAATTTTATCAATTTCATTCAATGTTTAGCATCATGTTCCCATTTGACAATGATTTTTGCTTAGTGTTTCTACACTGTAACTAGAGTCTCTGTGTATTATATTATAAATAATACATAGGAACTCTATGTGAAATAGTCCTAGGCATACGAGTTCTCTAAGTCTTAATTTTATTTCTGCTAATAGTCTTGTATCATTTGAGCACTCATCTACAAACAATTTTTACGACATATTTGTAGGTAGACCTACTGGTAGTTATTACAATATAGCTGACAGTACGAAAATCTACAAATCTATGTTTTTAGGAAAAGCCAAAGAAATCTTCAACTATAACATAGTAGGAATTAGTTGCCAGCACCTTCAGATAAGGTCGATGAAGAAGACCTTACTGATGGACAGAATTTACTATCAGAAATAGCAAGGTGATAGGCGAATATGAAGACTAACAAATCTAATATAGGAATATCAATGTTTGATGACGATTCTATAGCATTTAGTGATATTATTAAATAAAATTCATACTTTTGTATGTAAGTAACTTATTGTTTGTTCACAAACTGCATGGTTTTGCAAGCACACACATACACACACAACCATTGCTATTATTCCAGTCTTTGCACCAATTTCAATTCTTAACACTTCGCCCTTCCAAAAAGAACATAGAAAATTGATTTCATGTAAAGATCATGTTCTTGGTAAATCCATAGAAATTAAAAAAAATTTAAAATACTTCGAAATATAAAGTTTATATTGCTTTCACGTGTTAAATACTAGATTACGGTACCTTGTAGACTAGTTTCAGCCTGTGGGCTATCCTTAGAACTGGATCACATCACAAAACACTTCCACATACGCAGAACACATCACAAATGCCAACCACACTTACAGGAACATAAACACAGACATGGAAATTCTAAATCTCCAACCGAAAAACCAGAAACTAGAGAACAATACGAAATATACAGACACACAAAAACACACTTCCACTAAATCTTCAACACACAACTCAATTTCAGAACACACACTTTTTGACTCCACATTACACTATGCAAACACCCCCCACAGGAAACGCAATCAGAAAGCTCAAAGACCATCCAGTTCTGAGGAAAGCCCACAGGCTGAAACAAGGTACCGTAACATAGTATTTAACACGTGAAAGCAATATAAACTTTATATTCCGAAGTGATACAGTGTTAGAAGTTGTGCAATCAAGATGTAGGCCTATAATTAAAATACATATGAAATTATTAACACTGAAGCTTTTGTTTTCATTGTGTGTGTGTGTGTGTGTGTGTGTGTATCCAATGCCTACCCACTTCACTTTCATGATTCGGATTCCAAACATTGCGGATAGATGACAGGACTGTGACCCATTTTCAAGTTGTACATCACTTTGGCGAGCCATGCTGTGCATGATGTGTATCTGTGGAGAGTTATGTCGTGTACTAGGGTCAGTGTATGGATCCGTGTAAGTGTAGTATAAGGGAGATATATAGTGTACTAGAGTGAGTGAATGTGTAAGTGTTCGTGTAAGTGTAGTGTAGGGAATGGATAATTATAAGATAGCAATAATTACTTTATAAAATTTAATTTTCACGATTCACAGACTATTTAAAAGATATGATTTGTTGTATATCTAATCAGAAAATTGGACTAAACTTTGGCTTTCTAAGAATAATGCATGTCGTCATTTGAATTGTTGCTTATATGCTACATTTAAACATTTACAGACAAGGGCAACAAAAATGAAAACAATATTTGTTTCATAATTTTGTATTGTATTGATTTATCAAAACTGTGAAACGAATGAATGGATGGGTTGCAGTGAAGAGTTGAATAAATCCACGAGCATTTAGACCACCCAAATGGATCCTTTTGCTACTCCAGAATTGAATTTTGATGTGTGCGGAAAATGGCTGGTAAATTTTGTCAAGAATCCACTCCCAGGGAAAGGGTTATTTTTAAATCGATTGCATGAGCCCCACAGCTACTCTTCTCTTCCAAAGAAACTAATAACTAACGATTTTATTGCACTTAATCATACACTATTCTTGACCAAGTTTGAACCTGTGGAAACTCACATGCAGTGACAAATATGACAGCCATTAGCCCATCGAGAACGACCTTCATGGTGTGAAAGGGTGTAACTAACATTTGAAAAAAGATGCATACATGAACTAATGGGTACTGGTACTTACAAGACTGTATGTCTTCAGTTATTATTCTGATACAAAGGACAGTGAACCATTGTGGGGTAATGAATACATACAAACTCACACTCGTAAGTAAACTTGCATACACAAGACTCATACATATTTATGAGGAATTGGAAATGTGATAGGTTACTTACAAAAATGGTGGTAAGTATGGAAAAGGAAGGAAATTCATCATGCCTTCCCAGCGCACTGTAATCTATCAGTTGGCAGCCTGTACAAGCTGGTTGTTCTTCCTCTGGCACACCGTGGTGGCCTATGCAATTTTTACAAGTATACATCTTTGGTTTACCTTTTTTTAAAAAAAATATGAGGGCTGCATTATGTATCAACACCGTTTACTTTCAATATATCTGAACACAACGTATCTTCAAGAGTGTAGTTTGATTTCATACACTCTGAAAATCCTAACACAAATATCTGAAATAATCCCAGATCTAGAAAACATTCACAGATGCATTAATGAAATGGACAGCAAGTTTGAAGCTATTAAACACGAAAGGAATATTTTATGCAACACAATTCACAACTTAATTAGCATAACTTAATCCATATCAAATCAGGTAGTATTTACACACTAATCAAAACTCTTACAATATAAGCAGCTTACCAAATAAGTAAACTCAAGATATCCCTATAAATATAGGATTACCTTGCCCTCTCGTAACTTTCGAACTTAATATACTGCTCAACATCAAATAACTTGGTCGAAATTTAGATTTCACCAAAGGGATATTATTATTTAAAAGCATTATCAATACTGAAGGCTTACTGACTATTCTCTGACAAATGAGTCTATGTTCCTGACAAAGAAAACTACTGAAAAGCATTTTCAAAGTTCTGTCTCAATCTGCATTCCATTCAACATCTTTACATGACATATAAGAGTCCCGACTGATATCACAGTTGTATATTTTCATGGCACTGGCAATATATACAGTGAAATCTCCGTATTACAATAGCCAATATAACGTTATTCACCTCAATAACGGTGAAATATTTCAGTCCTGGCATTAATCCCATTGATATATTGTAAAATATCCCTCCATTTAACAATACTCTTCATAATGGTAAATCTCTGTATTACGACGCCATCTTAAGAGTGCCCACACGTATTTCGTCTCAATATAACAATTAAAAATCTCTAAAAAATGTACTGTGTTGTCATTTAGAACCTAAACTGAAAATCTTAACAAATCCCCCTTTAAGTTTAGAAAACATTTCAGACGAGGAATGAAGACAACTGCTTTGTCCTTCAGTAAATGCTGCCTTCGTACCCCTGCTAAATCTTTGCTCATCCAGCAATAAACTGATTGAGTCTGGCTATTGTACTCTATGCAGGGTTGGTTTATTACTTGTGAAAGTGGTGTGAACTGTTGTTCTGCATTTTTCTATCTTTTCTAAAGTTTTGACGTACAGAGTTGACTGAGTTAAGCAAAATCACAGTCGTTTCTTACTCTTAGCCTATGCTCTACGTTGAAGTTATTTCGTCATCCACCTGTATTACTGACCATTTTTTCCGAAGTGTAGATTTATAATTTCAGTTGCTTCAAGTATGGCTTCAACTTCACGGAAGCAAATTAGCCTCCAACAGAAACTCAATGAATTCGCGATATTGACAGTGACATGAAGGAAATGGAGTGGGGGAAAAAATACGGATTTTCACAATCTACTGTGGCAACTTTTCTAAAGAAAGGGAAAGATATAAAGGAAAAACTAAATTTAAATTCAGTTGATCCATCAAAAAAGCGATTAAAAAGTGTATCATTCAGCGATGTTGATTCGGCAACATTTAACTGGTTTCAAAAAAAGAGAGTCCAAAACATTCCAATAAATGGGCCACTAATTTGCAATCAAGTGAAGAAGTTTGCTAGTATGCTTGGAATAGGAGATTTCAAAGCTAGCAATGGATGGTTAGTGTAGTTCAGGGATCGCCATGGTATAACTTTCAAATTAGTGCATGAAGAAAAAAAATCTGCTCCAGTAAATGATGCAAATCTTTGGAGGGTAAATGAGAAGAAAACGATATTGGAAAATTATGCTCCAAATGGCATTTATAACGTCGATGAGACTGGCATGTTTTATCAACTACTGCCAGAGAAAACCATGTCAAATAAAGGAGAGAAATGCAGCAGTGGCAAGAAATCCAAACGTGTGACTGTCCTGCTCTGCACAAACCTGGCAGAGACAGACAAACTCCAGCCGTTGGTTATTGGGAAAAGCCAAAATTTGAGATATTTTAAAAACATTCAAAGTTTACCAGTCGACTACACTGCAAATAAGAATTCGTGATGACGGGAACCATTTTCTCTGAATGCCTTTTGAAACTCGACAATGACATGAAAAAGAAGAAGAGGAAAATCGCTCTCCTAGTGGAGAGCACGCAAACAATTGCCACTTCGAACTGCACCTCCATTCTGCAGCACTCAATATGGGCGTAATAAAATGCCTGAAGAGATAGTCCAGGACTAGCCTAGTGGAGAGAATAATCGACAACCTGGAGAGGAAGCTGATAAATCCTCGCAGCATAGACCTCAAACAAGCCTGTGAAATGATTGCTTTTATTTGGTGGAATGTGAAACCAGAAACCATACAGAACTGTTGGAAGAAAGCAGAATTTGCACCTGAAGATGATGTCATCGATTCCAACAACTCTGAATGTGAGATGGACATTGCAACTCTGTCAACTGCTCTCTCCACGTATGGTGAACGACTTGGTAAAGATAAGCCACTATAGCTGAAGAATATCTTTCAGTTAATGATGAGGTTGTGGTTTTTCTCGAATTGACAGAGGAAAATATACTGGATGAAATTCAGTCTAATAAGGTTGATGAGGAAGAGAACGAGAGTGAGGAGGAGGAAGAAGAAAAAGAGCAGCAATCCATTCATCACACTCCAGAATTTCCTTTCAACTATACCAACAGTTCCAGGAGACCATTTAGTGACCCTCGATGCTATAAGATACTTATGAGTTTCTCTGAACATACGAAAACAAGTAAAACAACTATTTCTGATTTCTTCAAAAAGTGCTAAGTAAATTATGTTTGTGAAAGAAATTCTAGATTACAGTAATAGCTTTGTGATGCAAATGACATTGGATATAAAATAACAAAGTGATCTTCATTAACAGGTATGCCTAATATTTACTATTTGTCTAATTAAAAATACTATTTCAAGGGACAAATCCAGAGATTTTTTTAAATGTAGCCTACATTAGTTATTTAAGCAAAGGTTAAAAGTTGTTAAAGGCCTCGATACTACACTGTAATTTGAATTACATGCGTGGTACTATTAATTTAAGGTTGTAGGCCTACATATTTTAAATTTTTTATAAATCAAACGCTTCATAATTGATTAAACATATCAGTACCATACCTGAACAATTACTACATTTTAATTATAGGAGTGATTAAGAACAAATCTCCTGAAAAAGAAATAAACCCTCAATATAATAATACACTTCTTTATAAAGATATTTTTTCTTGGTTCAACTGATATCGTTATACAGAGATTTCACTGTAATAAAATTTTTTACAAATATATTTTTCTCAAATTACCGGACAGTTCTTCTACACCAACAACCAAACATCTACTACAGTCAGATTAAAATGCGATTTTACATAATTTCTAGAATATAATATTCCTCACTCCGTAACTTTGGCAACCAAATGTATCAATTCTAAAGAAACTCGGAATTAATCTTCTAGTAAAGATGAGGATCCAAACAATTACACTAGTGCTCAAAGAACGCAAATTCGTTTGTCAAAGAGTAGGGCCTAATTGTATGATGCGTGGTAAAAAAAGTATAAGTCATAAATTGTAAGTTTTCAGTAAAAGCAAGGTTTGAAATAAGGATCAATATCATTATGATGGGCTGGAACTTTGATGCTCTACATCATTATGGAAGAGGATAGACATATGCACTTTATACTATCTGAAGAAGTACATTTTTTGTAATCACATGGAAGTCATAAATCAAAACCACTTGTTTCTGATTTACGCCCTTTTTACCGCGCACCATAGAATTAATCATCAAATTTAAACAAGGTATGAAATATATACAGTGTGTCATACATTACAGTTCTTCTAATAACTTTAAAATAATTACATAGGACAAAAAGAAAATCATACTATGTATTGCTCTATGCTGTAAATCAAGCTGTCACTATGAAGATAAGTAACCACACTAACATTTGAAACAAGATGCGTCTGAAGTGGTATCTTCATGCAACAAAGATGTCTCAAACAAAGCTTACATGCTTGAATCCAGTTCCCGTTATTATTAATATGAAAAATATGGCATGAGATGTTGGAACTAATTCAAGGGCGATGGATTTTTCAGATGAAAATAGCCAAAGTATGGCTATCTCAAGGAATGAAGTGAAGATGAAATTACGTCACACAAATATTCTGGCATACGAAAGAATCTTTAAAAATTCTGGCAATTAATATAGTAAGCAAAATTTTCAAAATAATTAACATATTTCTAATTCCTGTCTGATAGTGTCTTCTGATTCTGGTATCTACAGAAGTACCAGGAGTATTTTATTTAATGCAGTTTTAAATTGCAGAGATTATTCAGTATTAAAATTCAACGTGGGAGAGAAGTGGCTCACAAATTTAGCCTCAAGCTTTCCATCAGGCGCTGAGTTGTTGTACGTGCCGTAAATCCACAACACAAACCTAATAGCTTAACTTTCCTTCCAGAGGCATTTGTACTCAGCATATTATCGCCCTCAGCCAGGTTAGAACTATCCTCACCACTATCCTGCATATCTAAGATCCAACAGTTAACAAAGTAATTGCTAGACCACTATCCTCATTCACTTTGTTGAACTAGCTAAATTCTAGAAAGATCTTCATTGACTACCTATATTTGGTGACATTGCAAACCAATTAATCTATTACATTCACAACTATTACTGCACTTTTCTTCACATTATGACGTAATTCAAACTGTCATTAAGTAACTACACTGTTTAATTTGTGGTATTTTAGTTAGCATCCCTTTTCAATTAGAAAAATCATTTATAACAATGAAACCGAAATATTCGAGAGAAAAAGGATTTACTTCACAGAATTTTGCCCACCATAAATCAAACAGAATCTGTCCAGAATTAAAACATTAGTCATCAGTTGGCTACCTAAGTTACAGCTAGGCCCAATTTCGGAAAAATACATTTTGAAAATATGCGTTCTTGTCTTAAACAGACATTCATTTAATTGAAATATCAATTATCTTGTGCATCAGACATGCACTAAAAAGTATTCTCTACCTATCTCACTAGATCTATCTACAGAGTTTATCTTGCTTTCTCAATCACCGAATATGATATTACAGCTGTAATATGCTTGCATCAAACTACCAGGTGAGTAAAACTATGGAACATTGCTTGTAGCTTTCCTATTTTTAACTTTATGAAGAAAAGTGTATATACAAAAGATATTATAGGGGGTGAAAAGGGATAATTATTTTAAATTTGATTAAAAAAACTTTTTTTCATTTAGAAAGGGGTGTACCAAGGAATCGTTATTTAATTAATAGCCCAGAAGTATACTGACCATAAATAAACTAAGCTTTTTTCTATGATCATTGAATTCATGGCCCCCTTATTCTCCACAGTGATAAGATGAAACACCTACTGAAGCATCTCTATTTGTTATGTACATATACACTGGGAATACAAATTTGAGACTATTTTTATAAAAAAAAAGTTTTAGTTTATAAATGATAAAAGATATGATTTTGTACGTTTTGAAAAAAAAAAAAATTGCCTTTAAGAAGAAAACAGACTCCATGGCACATTCTTTTATAAATGGAAAACAGACATATTCAACATATTTATTTTTTCTTTATAAAATTATAAATAGGAAAGCTACTAGCAGTGTTACATACTTTTACTCACATGGTTTAATACTATGTCTCGAAATGGGCACTCACTATAGGTACACAAGCTGGAAAAGTCAATGGACTGATTTGTATATAGGCATACTGTGTGTGTCATATCATGGAGTATTCCAATCTTCATATTTAGAAGACTAATAATGATAATACTTCATTTAACAACATTGCTAATATAATGCTAAAGCGATATTTAATTTTAAAATATCACATCAAACATCATGGCTTTCAACAATATGGCCACTTACTATTACTTTGTAATAATATTTTGAGATGCACTGTCTGTAGTTCTGTAGAAATGAAGTTTATTCATTAGAACTCGTTAAACAGTCTCTGATAACTTGTATCTACAAGCAATTAAAAAAAATATTTGAGAGGTTAAGACTGCATAATTTCGTGTTTTACTTACTATTTCAAAATGACAAGAAGAATACTGAGTATGATCTTATAACCATAAAGTTAATTGCTAGCTATTCAAATCTTGATAAACTTGGACCTGAAAAGCAAAGTTATAACACCTGAATATGCATTTAAAGAGAAAGAATACAGTGAAGTTCTCTGTAAAAATCATTAACTGTCCTACAACTTAAAAAAGGAGCAGCTTGACCAATTCCATACACCTATGACAAATGGATACTGTATCTATTTTGAATAATCAGTTGTTTTAAAATAGTTCACAAAGTAACTGGTAGCACGACTGACAACCAAATCAATATTATATCATACTGAAATATTTAGAGTATGTTCTGCTGAATTCAGAATCGAAAATGTTGCAATGAATATTGCAGCAAAATTGTGCAAGTAAAATCTTTATTTAGTGTTGCAAAACGGACCAATGGCAGGGCCCTGAACTTATCATTATTTGTCCTGATTCTACAAGTGGGCTCAGAAGTTATTAGTGCCCAGAAGTATAGACCACTTGGTTTGTCAGAGAATATCCAGAGCGCATCACAGATGGTAGGTCCACTTTATGCTCATAATGAAAAGTGGTGGCTGGTGGTTAAAAAATCTGATCGTTTACTTTCATAAAAATTAGTATATTATATTATAGAGCCCGTCCGACCAGAATTATACAGTTACTACATGAATATGTCATTGCTACAACATAACATAGAAGTAAAAATATAATTTTGTAAGAATAATACCCATGGTAACTCAAACCATTCTTAAAACGAGAAAATATTTAAAAGAATACAATTACTTTAATAATATTTCCATTTTCGTTTCCGTTCCTGGTTTATTGTGGACCACCTTTTTAATCATAAAGAACAGGAATCAGAAATAAAATACTTGAAATTAGACGGAAGATGATTACATAACCAAGATTAAATGAAGAAAAACCTGTTTTACTCATTAGAACGAAGCTGATAGCTACTGCCTCCTGTCATATAAGTTGAGAACTTAGTATTTCGTTTACCTGTCATATAAGTTGAGAACTTAGTATTTCGTTTACCTGTCATATAAGTTGAGAACTTAGTATTTCGTTTACCTGTCATATAAGTTGAAAACTTAGTATTTCGTTTACCAACAACTCTCAGGCTATGCTCAAGAAACCTCTGCTTATCCCTTCACCCTGGAAGGAATCCTAAGATACACCAGTTGCCATATGAAGTACAATTGTTCACTCCAGCGAGTCAACAATGAGGCTCCTGCAAACGATTCGCACAATTCTCCTAAGCAAAGTAATCATGTTCCTATGATCTAGTAGACAGAGCTAAATTACTTTAACTCTTATTTTAAGCAATTCATGGCTTCTAAAATTTTTGGTTTTATCACAAACTTACTACACATTCAAGGAGATGCCCCTGATAATGAATACCTGATGATGATGATGATGATGATGACGACGGAGAATTGTTGGAATGTCACAGGGGAACTGGAGTACCAGTAGAAAAACCTGTGTTGTCTGGATGAAATTACAAAAATGAACGAAAATTCGCATATGGAGTCAAGAGTAAACATAATAAGATGGTATCGTAATCCAATGCTCTAATCCGTGACAATTAAATCATTTACTGACTTGGATCCCAATATTTTCTTTTCACTTACATTTTAATTTATTGTATTCCATATACCTTACATTGTATATTTTAGATGTGAAACTAGTAAACATTTATACAAAAATATATAATACATGGTACGAAATAATGAATGGATGGAAAGGAAAATGGAAGGAGGAACATTAAAAGGTACGCAAAAACGCGTTCTTGCAAGAGATCAGGGCTGAGAAAAATGAATATCTGAGCTCCAAGCCTTGATGGCTACTTGTCTCACTCCAAGTTTCGCTGTTCCATTGAAGAAACTCTACAAAATTTTGAAGTGGAAGCCGAAAATGGACATAACCTAATAGCTACCACATAAAAGGGGAATAGGGGTGAGGAGCATGACAGCAGAATCAGGAGAAGAAATGCCGGAATATGTACGCCTGCACATTGAAAGGTACCACATTCTTTCGCAGTGCAAGTGGAAGTCGAGTAAACTCGCCCATGTACCAAGAGCAATATGTAAAAGCCAAGCCAAGATTCCTATTTCGAAGACATCTGTTTGGAAAAATATGTCAAAATTTTGTGGGGAGGAGAATGTACGTCCATAGTCCATTTCTTTTAGGGCTCATCCCGGTACTTGTCTTAATGCCTTAGGAAAACCACGAGAAAACCATAGGCAGGATGAGTAATACATGGCACGCAGATTAATTCAATTTACTAGTATAACAAATTTATGAGCTGAGTACAAGGTACGACTACAGAGAAATTTTGTTATTTCTGTTCTAAACTTTTTCTTTTGACCTTCCAGAAAGCTTTAGGAAAATTAGGCAATGCACTGAAAACTGTAATACACGACTTTCTTTTATGTATACTGTTTACATATCAGCTGAAACTAACAGAGGGTACATGGAGATCTGATTTGTGTCTTATACTGAAATTATTAATGTTCTCATTTGTACTATACATGTAGGTATTGATTTTTTTAAAATATAAAACATGATCAGGGAAAGAATGTACTTACAAGGAAAGGCAAGATTTCTTAATTTTGGAAAATCTTTTTACATGGACGACAGTCATTATTCTTAGGATTTTCTTTTGTAAAACAAAAATATGTTTAGTTTCAAATGAGTTACCCCAGAATATTAATCCATATTTCTTTATAGGATGAACATATGTAAAGTATGGCATTTTAAGGATGTTTATATCACTAATAGAAGATATGAATCTTAATGCATTACAGGTAAAGTTCAATTTATGAGTAATTGAGGGGGTGCTCTGCAATAACAAGGTATGTGTACGAAGTGGGTGTTTGGCAGTAAGTAAAAGTAATATTGTTTTCATTAACAAAGAAAGATCTTTGCAAATCTGCGTTTTTGAAATAGTATTAGTGATAGTTTATATGTACCGTACCGTATAAGTTTCATGTGTTATTCGTCAAAATCTCGTTATTGAATTTGTTATTTTGATACATTAATTGTGGCGACTATACTGAGGTATGTGTACATACCTTGCTATTGCAGAGCACCCTTCAATTATTCTATCTGTGCTTTCCAGCAGTGGTGAAGCGTACATTTATAACAAGAGTAGACATTCAAACATTTTTAAATTTCATAAATCACTTCTTAAAATAATTAAATTGCATGCAACATATAATTATATATATGCATATTGTTCTGCAACTCTAAAGTATATATTGCAAAAAACAAATTTTTAAATATGACACCTAAATACTAAATATGACGAAATTTTTTTTCTGCAAAAACATCAATAATTCTATCTTTGAACTGAGAATCCTTTGACATCTTAAACAGTAGTGCCTTCTCAATAGCTAATAAAGATAAACACAATAGTTGTTCACTGGTCATAGAATTTCTTTAAAATGTTTTAACCCGTTTACGAGCACTCATACTACGTTCACTTGAAGCAGTTGTTGCAGACAAACACAAAACTAAATGCAGAAGCTTTGTTACTTGTTCGTAAATATCTTTAAGTCATTCTGATGAATGAATTTCAGAAGGTTAAGAAGTGACAAATATTTCTAAGAAATCACAATAGATAATACTTAATTCATTTTTCAGTTGCTCGTCTTCGAAAAATGGATATACTGACAATAATTTTTTAACTATACTGTGAGGAAAACTTAATTTATAGTCACTGAACTTTTTTTTCATTCAACAGTTCCGCAAAACTTATTTCTTCAAAATCTTCAAATCTATATAAATGAATCTAAAATTTCATACACAGTTTAGTGACATCTTCTGTCTTATACTCAATGCTGTCATTTAGCAGTTTTGCTTGCTTATAACAGTGAAGGACTGTAGCTTCATTTCTCATCTCTTTGAAATTGCATAATACATTTTTAACTTCATTGTTGCACAGTTTTATGTCAGATGTTCCTTTTGCCTGAAGCACATTGAACAGATCATCAGTGAACAAAAATACTTTGCTAAAAAGGCATAGCAAAAACACGAAAGTTGAGCCATTTAATTTTCTACTGAGACCCCCAAGTGCAACTGACTGACACTGCATCCCAATCGTCATCGTCTATTACATGTTTCACTGCCCGCCTCAATTCTGAGAAATGAGATCTTATTGTTGCAGCAGCTCGAGAATAATTTGACCTTGTGTTACTGTGGGGAGGAAGTTTGAAACTTTATTCCAGCAAGAGTTCACATCGTTTTGTAGATTTACTGAAGAATGTGTGGAACATATTGAGATCACAAATAAACAGTTTAATTTGTTTAATGTGTTTCGAGCCATTCAATAACACTAGATTCATTTGATGGGCATAACAATGGATAAATACTGCATGTGGATAAGACTGTCACACAAGGGTCTGAACACTTTTATGACCTCTTGCTAAGGTAGAAACCCCCATCATAAATCTGCTATACTAGTCTATTCCCTACCTTCCACAGTTTTAAGTTGTCCATAATAATGGACGACAATCCTTCTGCACTTTTGTTTTTTGAGACATAAAAGAATCCTAAGTATCTTTCCTCAGCTCTGTCTTGTATTGCATATCTGAATATAATGCTCAATTGAGCTCTGCACGAGACGGTCAGTTGTGTCTTCTGCTTGAACAGAAATAAATTGTGCTTCATATACTTCATTCCTTATTCTTTCTTGCAACACGTCAGTTATGCACTCTTATCAAGTTATTCTGTATGTCGCTAGAAGTACCTCTGAAACTGGAGTTGGAGTGCAAATGATTTTTTAGATTTTGTTCTTCTTCTGCTAGTAAATCTAGAAGTTCTAAATAATGTCCTCCATTTACTGAATCTTCATCTTCACGATGACCACAAAGTGGGAGTTCTTGTTTACCTAAGTAATTGCTTGGATAAGGCGACCTAGAATTTTTCTGTTATTAGCAACTTTTTTATTGTGCTGAATAGCAGCAAGATGCGAACTTTCTAACAGAACGTGTTCAATTCGATTTCGGTCTAAGATATGAAAACTTTCACTGTTCTTTAAATGTTTTTGTGAAGATTGATGCTTACATGCTTTACTTTCAAAATTGTTCATAAGATAAGGGCGAGAAACCTGTATTTAATAAAAAGTGAATTGAATCAGAATTACTTTAATCACACTATTTATAAAATAACTGATAACTAATAATCCATCACGACAAGCTGAAGAAGAAATGGGAGGACACGTGATGCAACTCGAGAACTGGTGGACATACATCCTTGCATGGGATCCAAGGATTGGCAAATGCAACCCTGGAAGACAGAAGACAAGGTGGGCAGACGAACTTAGATCAAGATTCGGCCATCTATGGTCAAGAACAGCAAAAGACCGACAACAATGGAAACTAATCACAAAATGACTCCCAACCCAAACAGTGACTAGTGAACAGTGGATCCTTCAGTGTTAACCCAGACAGAATCCCAAACTATTACATTACAAAAGTGATGCTTGACAAGCCACCCTGCATAGTCAGGAGGCCCTTGCCCTTCACGGGATTTCGTGGCTAATTCTTAATAATCCACAATAACATTAAGGCGCACTAGAAATTAAGCTTTCATTGCTACGCTGTTGCCTACCAGCTATGCTAGACATGAGAGAACTGAGACAATATTGGGAATGTCTCACAGTGTTCAGAAGAGGTTTGATGGCAAGCTGTGCTATGCATGTGCTTGTTATTTGCCACATGCCCAAAGCCAGCCAAATGGCAGAACCGAAGACCCAAACGAAGAGACAGTGTTAAGTTGTGTCTCCTTACAACAGATCCAAGCAACTCTTTGGATATTGTGGACGAGTGCTTTACTTTAACATAGCGATGCAAACTGTCGTATATTAATGAAGTCATGTTGACTGATCAATGTAACCAGTAACTCCAAATATTAATATAACTTAGAATTTTAATTATTATAAACACAGATAAAGCACCCCAATGTCTCATAGCACGTTTCGCCCTTGCTTTCCAGTTCACGTGATTATTCAATTCCAAACCAGGAAACGTAAATTCTTTTAGATCAATGCAATTTAATCTAATATTGACACTGCGCACTATTATGTGTACTAAATTTGATTATACTGGTTCTGTCATATTGTTAGTTTATTTGCATTAAACCAATGATTCATGGTTTAATACCTACTGTATTGGCAGTATTTATAAAGTGATCATACTGTTTACTTCAGATAATCACACTTGTATTATCTAAAATAAATTATTATTTTATAGTTGAGGCTATATCATAAATACAAAATAGAAACAATATTGGACCTAAAATTGATTCCTGGGAAACTCCATGTTTCATTCATCCATAATGTTCTGGCCACTGCAGACCCAGCATTTTTCAATCTTTTCTATTTTTTCACCTGCATATACGAGCCATGTATCTTAATGTTGTCTATCATCTGCCACCAACTTTTCTTCCAGTCACCATTCTTTCCAGTGCATCCTTCACTAGGCAGGTTTTTCTTAGGCAGTGATTCAGCCAATTCCTTTTTCTCGTCCTATTAAATTTCAGCATTATTCTTTCTTCATTAATTCTTTCTGGCACAGCTTTGTTTCTTATTCTGTCTGTCCATTTCACATGCTCCACATCCACATTTCAAATGCTTCTAATAATTTCTTCACTTCGTCGTAATGTCCTTGTTTCTGCCCCCATACAATGTTACTTTACTAGTCTCTTCCTTAGTTCTTTTCCTAGCAGTCCACAGTAGATTTTCTTTTTTCCTATTAAAAGCTTCCTTTACCATTGTTATCCTCCTTTTAACTTCCTGACAGCAGATAATGTTACTACTTATAATACACCCCAAGTATTTGAAGCTGTCCACTTGTTCCATTGTCTCATTTTTAATTCGCAAGTTTACCTTTCTTAGTTTTTCTTCCGATAACCATGGTCTTCATCTTGTTTGCATTTATTTTCATCTCATACTGCTCACAGTTGTCATAAAGCTTCAGCAGCATAATATTTCTAAATTCTTAGTAACATGGTAGTGTTTTTTTCATCCAATGCCACCAGGTTGTCATTTGACATTTCTGGTCTGTCCTAACAATGGCTTATTTGTAACCCATTTCTGAGGTTGGGATGCCTGGAAGGCGGAGCTGCACTGCCCCGATGATGATATATGATAAGATGATTATGAAGTGCAATGAGAGGTCTTAAACCTAAGCCTAACCTAATTTCCAGGCCATGGACGAATACAGGAACATTCCCTTTAAGGAAAAATTCCTGTGTTCTAACAGGGAATCGAACCCAGGACCTCATGAACTGTAGTTAGAAGCTCCAACCATTAGCCCACGAGGCTGGTCTTGGTATATATATATATATATTTAATTCTGCTTTTTGTTTTATATTTGATCAGTAAGATATAAGATCTCATCTTCAATATTATAAAATTTCAATTGTCATCAATTTATTGTAACTTACACAATCGAATGCTTTTGCCAAATCACAAAATTTTCCTCCAACATGTAATTTCAAATTTAAAGAATTCAATAACTTATCCTCTATTCTAAAAGCTGCATTCTTTAGGATATCATTACTGGTTGGTAGAATTTGTTTCGCAAGTGCTCATATGTTCTGTCTATATCTCCTTGGGTTCAATACACAACTCTAAGGTGACTGTGTGTCCTGATTTTTCTGGGACAGTCCCAAATTTAGATCCTCTACCCTGGATTTTTCTGGAGGCATTTCGAGACATTAATTTGTCCTGTATTTTGTCTAGATGTTATGATTTGTTCCGATTTAGATTTTTCTAAATTTATAATAATGTTTTTAAGGGATATGAACTCTAAAGTTGGCAATATAGTCAGCTGCCATTTCTGGTGTTGCTAATATCTCATTTGCTTCAAAATTGGTTACCACTCATGTTCAATTCAATAAGAGTGGCTGAGAGTGCCAGTATTCCAACATGCAGAGTTTGGAGCCATGTGATTGGCTAAGTAACTAAAGTTTTCATTCCATGTGGTATAGTAGCCTGATGCTACAAGATTGCATTTTCATACGACTCATACAACAAGTACTCTCTTCCTCACTAGCTGTCGTTCTAAGAAACTACTGGTAGAATCAACAACTACACTAATAAAGAAGAAGCCAACAAAACACCAGTAAAGTTATGTACAGTCTCAAGAAAACTGGAAACCAAAAAATAAGCAATTGACGAAACTTAAGCCCTTCTTAAAAAGGGCAAACTAGATACCGCTCTGAAAATAACAGAAAACTATATACAATCATCACTCGTTCCCCAGAGACAAAGGATTGCCAAACCTTGCTGAGTGCTTCAAACAGAGAAGAGAAGCGATCAAATTCTTGCACAGAGCACAGACAGACATCTCCGAGGAAAATCTAAATCTCTATGCATAGAAAAGGGAACCATATAAAAAGAGCTAAAGAAAACTGATTTCATAAAAGAACAAAGAAAATCTCAAGCTCAAGAAGTGCTAACAGACCACTTTCTTGTCCTTGGAAGAAAGTTAACCAACACTGCCACAGAGATCCCAATGGAATCTTGGGAAAACACTTCTCCCTTCTCCTCAACAGAGGTAACCTAACCAATGCACGCCAAATCAAAGAGCAAGAGTCATATGAGAAGAGCTGATATAAGTGTAGCGGAAGTAAATGCAGCCATCCTCAAGGTGAAAGACAAGAAACAACCAGACCAGACGGAATTTATAATGAAAATCTCATGCACACAGCAGATCAACCAACTCCCTTCTGAAACAATATATTCAATACATGAAGTCGATTTTAAAGGGGAACATAACACACATATCGAATGTTAGTTGAGTGTTGGATAACAGAGATTAACTTATTTTAAATCTAATGGTGCAACATTAATCTCTTGACGATAATTAGAAGTCGAGTTATTCGCAATGTTACATCTTCTGCGTGATGTCAATAAGCTAGGTACTGATCTCGCAGTCTGAGTTATATTATGTAATATGCCAGTTAAATGGCTTCACGTGTTTCCCTGTTTATAACTATTGTTAGTAACATACAACAACAAAAAATTAACTTCATTAATAAAATCAATAGTGTAAACTTTACATGCAAAGTTATTTTGTTGTAATATAGTAATATGAAGTATATTTTCGTAATGATGGCTACTCTAATCTAAACCAATACCAATAAAATTTTGTCACGAACTACTACACCTACGTCTGACGTTAAATTATTACAAAATGTATAAACAAGCCTACCTCTTATCAGTGCTGAGTTGGAAATCAGGTGAATTTTCTGCGACTCATTTTCTCTGCACGTGGCTCGGAAAATACACTAAACTCCATTCTAGATAACATTAATGCCGATGCAATTAACACATTGCCTCTTAGACATCGACCTTGCATTTCCTGTGAATACCACTGTACACTATGACCCTCTTCACAAATAGACGTAACACACAACATTGCCCCTTTAGTGTATTCATTTATTTACTTTTTTTATTTAACGACGCTCGTAACTGCAGAAATTATATCAGGTCGCCGGTGTGCCGGAATTTTGTCCCACAGGAATTCTTTTACATGCCAGTAAATTTACTGACATGAGCCTGTCGCATTTAAACACACTTAAATGCCATTGCCCTGGGCCGGGATCGAACCCGCAACCTCGACCTTTAGTATAACAACTCACTTTTATAACAGGTGGTGCACAGCGCAAACAAAATTTAAATAGTTTATCTGAACAACTCCATAAAATTAGAAACCACGTTACTTCAATAAAAGTTTCGTTGTTTATGTCTTCGCTATCACTGTCTTCAAAGTCATTATCACATTCGGAATTTTCACTCGGTTCATAACTTACATCATTAATATTGTCAAAAGTTTCGTCGATACATAATTTTCTAAATATTTCAGTTTCCATTTCGCATTGAACGTCTTTATCCACATTAAATGTTTCTTCCGGATATTGGGATGAAATTTCCTTACGTCACAAGTAGATGTACAAGGTGTTTGAAAAAAGTGTGGAAACAATCTTCCTCTCTTTCGTCTCATATCGTAAATTTTGTGGTTTCTTTTCTTCAACTTTCAATATATTCACATCTCTTATAGTTGGTATTACTCCAGATTTAAGGGTAGGTCCTTTTCTTTTATCGGACATTAATTTAAACTTCATGACCTCAGATTCATCATAATCAGACGGTAAAAAATGGTCAGAGCAAATAACTGCATTAGATGTTGGGATGAAGTGTTTTCTCTTGGAAAACTGCAACCAGGCCAAGTGCTGCTTTGGAGAGCAACCTCTTTTAGGAAATAAGTAGAATTTTCTCTCCTTTCTGTCCTTGCCTTTATATCCAGAAATGTTGAAACATCCATAAACCGCACATTGAGGCATTTTAACAACTGCACAGAAAGAGGAAGAAACTCACTGTGACACATTCCTTACTGCTGCTGCTTGGTGAAGCGACATCATACTGTTTAATACTCTCCTGTGAAAATGGTGGCAAGCTGGAAGTAAAAACTACTACTTGGTGAAGCGACATCATACTGTTTAATACTCCCCTGTGAAAACAGTGGCGAGCTGGAAGTAAAAACTACTGCATTGTTGCTTTGAAGGACGAGTACATTCATTTGAAAAAATATATATTTTTTGTGTTATGTTCCCCTTTAAAATGTATATATCATTTTTGTGTTTTTATATTATTCTATTAATGTATTGCAATGTGTTGTTTTTATCGCGATTGTTTTTTTATTGGGTGTTTATTTATAGTTCTTATGTAAATTTATATAAAAAGTTCAGAGTTCTTTTACTATCACACTTTGAAGGTGTCCGGATTTTGGGATCTGAAAATCTGGTCACCTTACACAATTCACAATTTGGTAACAATTTCTTTTTCCCATTTATATAAATATTATGCAGGGCAAATACAGCCCTGCCATCGTATGCCTCTGCTGAATAGTGGGTGTCATGCCAACACTAAAATTAGCAGAAGAATCAAAATCAAACAACTTCTGTAACAATATTCTCGGTATCAGTTCTTTTACTGCAGCCATGCCAGCCTGGAGAGCTCATTGATGACGTAATGTGCATGAAGTCTCCACATTGTGCAGTACCAATAGTTACCTGACCAGGGTATATTAGGTAGTTCCGATACACTGGGGTGGTCACTTTGGCTAATCAAAATATCAGATTTTTCACTGCCACTATTTATTATAGAGTATATTTTGGAGAATCAGGTACCAAACACCTTTTCAAAAATTTAATTTTTAGGTATCACTTGTATATCAAAATGGACAAATCTTACAAAATAAATCGTCACCAATTTTATAATAATTGTATTGTAGAAAGAGTAAAGAAATTACAAAATTATATTTTGTTCTCTTACCATGTAAATATTACTTTATGTTAAAGAAAAATAGTACTACACCTTTTTATTTTTTAAATACCAGTACTGGTACCTTTTTTGCAAGCAGCTTTGAGTAGCATATATGAGTTTTCCATGTATTATAATCCTGAATCCTAGTGGCTACAGTGTTTTGCGACAGACAGACATAGAGCTTAATATTTCAGAACATTAGGGCTCAAGCGTTGTGTTGCAGATTTGAAACAATCTTATATCAAAGTACCTGATCTGAAAGGAGAGCTAGCTGAAGCAATTTTTATGAGAAAGACTGCAACAAACATACCACAAGACTGCAAAAACCCCACACATTAGTTTCTACATTTGCAACATATACATAGAATATATCACACCATTTCCCGTAACTAACCGGAAGTAGGGGTACCTGTGGTCAACTTCATGAACAGTTGGTGACGACCATGAACAGAAATATAGGATCTAGAAAAATGAGGAAACAGAACAAAGGAATGTCCAACAATCAACAAGAAGCAACAATTAAGCATTGAAGCCAGAAGAAAAGAAAATCTCCAGGATAAGTACGACTGCATAGATATGGAGGGAAGACAGATAAACTAAAAAGTGTATTAAGAGGAGATAATGGGGCAAATGAAGTACACATGCAGTCAGATGAGGAGACAACCATTGTGCACAGTAATAAAAAAGATTTGGGAGAAATGCGAGAGCTGAAGCAGTGATAGCATCTACAAATGGAAACATATTGATACTGGAGGAGAAGAAGAACTGGAAGGAATATAATGCTAGAAAATAGTGTTTAGAAGAACGAAAATGATTTGTTTTTAGACTGGTCCTATATTAAAAATAACAATAAAAATATAATTAGTGAGGTGCGGATTTTCTGAAGAAGTAGTGTCGGAATAACCTGTTATTAAATTAACAGATTAATAGTATAAAATAATATATTAGAGGGATAAATAAGTCAGATTCTGGTATATAAAAAAGGTGAAACTGATATAAATACTAAAACACAAAAGAAGGCTCTAGTTAAAAAAACTTTAGTGAATAGTGATGATACCAATGACTAAGCAGATCAGGACAGAAATAAATTAAATCTTGGGGGACCTCCCTCTGCAGTGAGTAGAATTCTAAAAAACTCTGCTAAAATCTGCTAAGTATGAAAAGCAGCTGACCAGACATATACAGATTGAGGCTGACTGGCCTTCACTGAGGATTACCAACATTCCGAGCAATAGTGGTAAACAAACTTTGTTTTCTACACTGCAGAATGAATTTTCTAACGCACTGTATAATACATAAATGTGAAAATGAACTTGTGATGATACGAAGAAAAGAATTTACAAATGACTTTTAGAGAACCTGGAGGTTCATTGCTATCCTCACATAAGCCTGCCATCGGTCCCTATCCTGAGCAAGATTAATCCAGTCTCTAGCATCATATCCCAACTCCCTCAAATCCATTTTAATATTATCTTTCAATCTACGTCTCGGCCTCCCAAAGGTCTTTTCCCCTCCCAACTAACACTCTATATGCATTTCTGGATTCGCCCATATGTGCTACATGCCCTGCTCATCTCAAACGTCTGGATTTAATGTTCCTAATTATGTTAGGTGAAGAATATAATGTGTGCAGTTCTGGGTTGTGTAACTTTTTCCATTCTCCTGTAACTTCATCCCTCTCAGTCTGAAATATTTTCCTAAGCACCTTATTCTCAAACGTTTACAATTAAACAGTTAAAGTAACTGGTATAGTAATATTCAACATTACTGAAAACTTATAGTAAGAAAATATAATAATGGAGGCAATAAGGGAGAAACTATAGTAGATGAGAGGATTTTTTTACTTAGTTATTTAATTATGCTGTATCAACTACGAGCTTATTTAGCGTCGATGGGATTGGTGATCGTGAGATGGTATTTGGCGAGATGAGACCGAGGATTTGCCATAGATTACCTGACATTCGCCTTACGGTTGAGGAAAACCTCGGAAAAAATCCTACCAAGTAATCAGCCCAAGTGGGAATCGAACCCATGCCAGAGCACAACTCCAGGTCAGCAGACAAGGAGGGATGTTATAAAGGCAAATGACAAAGGCATAATAGGTATTCAGCATGATTACTAAATTATATAGAATGATATTGATAGAAGTATAATGATGGGGATATCAAATGCAGGAATGTCACAACCACCATGACTTACGAGTATAGTAGAACTGAAGACAATAAATACAGGGTCCAGCATTTAACATTTCCCATTTTAAGTTGGTAGGCTTTGATCATTGTGATTGGGTCTAGCATGGCCTTGGATTTAATTAGCCATGGAACTTTGACCTTTGCAGCAGCGCAATTTCTGCATAGAACATTATTTATCAAGCAAATCAATTGTCGCTGTACAGCACAAGTTTCGGCGGATATTTGGCGATAATCGACAACATGGAATTGTACAGCCACGAAAAATAATCAGTCAGTGAGTGAACCAGTGGTGTGAAGTTGGATCTGTTCAAAACAAAGCTCGTGTTCATATGAAAACAAAGTTGCAATGACCGTGAACTCCGAACATTACAACAACATGCTGACAATATTCTTCCTGCCTGAGTTGGAATGTTGTAACTGGAACATTGAGGACCTATGGTTTCAACAGAACGAAGCCACAACACATACAACATACATTTCAATGAACATGCTGCGTGCTGCTTTATCTGGGTGACTTGTCTACAGGTTAGGTAACAAGTCAATGGCCTTCCATATCCTCAGACCTCACTGCACCAGACGTCTTTTTGTGGGGGTAACTGAAAGCTAAGGTCTATGCTCATAGACTCCCTGATATGAACAGCCTCAAAAATACAATTCGTGAGAAAATTGCTGGTGCCACGTCAGACACTTTGCAGAGAATAATGACTAGTGTACGAAGAAGATTACAACAATGTATTGATGCTAATGGTGGGCATCTTAACCCAATTGCATCGTTTGACGAGCCGTGGTTGCACAAGATCTACCACACCAAAATATCTTAGCTATAAGTCTTAATCAGTAAATACATAATCAGCATAGTTTCTGCTAAATTCTGCATAAAAAATCTTGTATAGTTATACATTTATAATTTTTTTTTTTTTTTACAAAACACTGTAAATTTATAAGCAAACTGGACATTCAATTCCAGTGCAGGGAATCTAAATAATTTAAATATAAGTCCGTTGGGTTAAGGATGTAATTTTCATCCAAATCCAAGACTATATATAATGTGCCTAACAGTGTCCATGGTTTATAATTTCTTTGAACAATAAATCAGTTATGGTAGTTTGAAAATGGGAAATGTTAATTGCCAGACCCTGTATATCACACTATTTTTAACAAGTCTTTCATAAGTTTTCATTTCACTCTGATAAAATGGGATTTAGACAAAGTGATTACTACGTGGTAACTTCAAATTGTTTAAAAACATTGCCAGTTTAGATTTGCTTCTTTTCATAGTCTTTTCTGTACCTTACATTTTTATATGAAGTATGGAGCAAGTATTGCGATGCTGCGAATTATTGTGCTTGTTCATACATACTCGTATTTATCCAGGAATGATGCACATAACTAATTTTTATTAAAAAAAATAGTGAATCTTCATTTGAAAGGAAAATCACGCAATGACGTTTTAATCCAATAAAATTTGACCATTTCTTCATAATGTTTTGTATTATGTGGAATAAACGGACAAAATGATAGTTCATATCAAACGATAAGTTTTTTTTCCATGACAAATTAATTATTATATATAGAATTACTTCTACTTTTCACTGTAATGTAACTACGCTTTTATTCACTGTGGAAAGAAGATTACATAGATAATGGAAAGGTTCCTATTTCTTAAGGGATTAATAGTTATTAGTTGTAAATCTCCTCCTTTTTCATGTATTATGAAACAAAGGATTCAGCTGTATCGACAAAATACGAGACTAAATGTTTTATGTCATTCCTGATAATCACAGAGTGCATGTAACATCAGACCTGCCAACCTATGAGAGAAGAATTGCAGGAGAAAGAAATTTAGGAGATATCATTATAATTATAATAATAATAGTAATAGGATGAAAACATAACATTAAACACAGAAGCTATGCGATCACCTCTGAATTTTGGAGATTATGCGTCAATGTGGGAGAGTGGAAAGCTAAATTGCGGGTGACTAATGCATTATTTGTAATCTAACCATAAAATGATGACAATAAACCTGCAGCAGTGATACAGTTTGACCCTTGGCCATACAGTATGTAATTTCCACAGAAGCAATAAGTCTTCAAAGTCTGAATGACATTATTGTTGAATTTGAGAAGAAAGGAATGTAATACTCATCATTTCATTACAAGGCCTGTAACACACTATGCCGAGAACTATGAACTATGTTTGGAGACAGCTAGCAATGCTTTGGTCTTCACACTACAGCGAGAAATATATTGGCACACAGTGAAGCCATCTCTGTGAAAATAATTAAAACATGAATTTTATTATGGGATACAGAAGACAGTTTCATAAGACAATAGAAATTAAGTTACATAAATTTGAACAGCTGAATTCCTATTAATTTTATTTGTTCACTTTATTCGTCTGATATCAATTTTATAGACTACAATTCAGATAGGTTACCTGTAGGAGCAGGAAATACAGGTGGTGGGGGTAGCTTCCGTAGCTATGTTTTAAAAATATCACTAGCCGACCAATGTCAGCTATGCCTTATTTCAAGTGTTACTCCATGGTAAAGGAAAGCATTTTCCATAGTTCAGCAAACACATTACATATTTCTCACTGTAGTGTGTTACGGGCCTAAGCCACTATCTTTTAACATTCACATTACTTTTAAAAACCAGTAACGATTTATGTACGTAGGAAAGTAATATAAGAAGTAATTGCAATATATGAATAGCTATTTTATGTCAATTTATGGAAAATTAGTAACATAAATCTACTTCAAATGTACAATTTATAAACGATGCCAAATATTTTAGGACTACAGAGAATGCTTGTGTGTCCAATTCAAGAAACAAACTTTGGGTAAATTCATTTATGTATGTATTTTGCATTAAAGTTAACAAAAACTATAAGTAATATTATCTTTGGCAACAATATAAACAAATAGAATTGTTTTGCAATGCATAAACTCTATGAGAAGTATGTGTTATTTTCGTGACTACTTTTAATGTGCTTAGTATTCATTTCTTCATAGGTAACACCACTTTCAGAATATACTCTGCTGGTCAGATGTTTCACACAACCTTGTTTCTATACAGTGTGGTGGAACTTCATGCTTTCATTAGTGACAAAATGATATAGGTAAACTCACACAAACTTCGAATAGGTTATGTCACTCCTTTACTAGATATTTAATACATTATCGACCAAACTGCATTTGAACACTTACAACTAAAAATAACTGTTTCACAGTTTTTTCCCCCTAAAGATGGAAATTTTCTTGTTCAAATGGCATGTATATTTTAAACAACTCAATTTATTACCATAACTTAACATAAGTGAAAACAATGAATACCGGTAAGCAATCAATCTTCAGTTATAAATAAGATTATGTACACTAAAAAATTAGAATGAAAAACAATTTTCAGTGAATTTGGTAAAGACCAAAGTTACCACTGTCACTATTATTACCAACACTTTGTTTCACACAACATGGAAATAAATATTTCATGTTTCTAAAAATACTTGGCACTTAAAAAAATGTGAAAATACAACAAGTTTCTTGTATAAATATAAACAGAAGATTTCTTAATTACTTCATAGGTGATTATGCATTTGGTGAATTAAGATCATGAATCTCTTCAAATAGCCTACAGACACAAAAATCTGTAAAGTCTGTGTACACACAATAATTATAGCTGAGTTATCTAGGACTTACTTCAAAATTCTAATTTTCAATTGCATGATCATATAATTTGCATACTTCATTCTAACGACATTTATTCGTGTTCTACATAACCCAAAAAATAAATAAATAATCATAATTCTTTTAAACTAGACAGTAACCTTTCAATAAGCACGTATCTAAATTTTTATGTAAAATCTGTATGAATCAGTAAACTGACTTAAAATTATAACCTACATTGTTACGTTTTTAAAGAAAGCTCTTAACTGATAAATTTCCAGTTTTAGCAAATAGTTTTCAATTTCCTCCCCTCATAATATCAAATAAATATAAATATTTTCATATGAAACTAACCTTACTTTCTTGAAATGGGAGATTTAACGACATAAGTACTTTTCACAAGGAAAACAATTTCTTCAGGTATTTTGCTTTTTATGAATCACATGTCACATGTAAAAATTGCTTAAATGTGTGCATTATATAAATCTATCTAAAAAATCTGAAATTATTGTATTAAATGTGTTTAGTAAAACACTACCAGTATATTAACAGTTTGCATTTTGTTATAGAAGATTGTTTCGTACAAACAAATACTTCACAATGTTCTGATGTTATAATTATTAGCAAATAAAGCTATTATATAATTTATGTTAAACTTTTTACTGATTTAAGAATTAATTATAACAGTTGAGTAACACGATTGATAGTATGGCATTATGATATTCACCAACTACACATACTAGTTACAACAGAAAACTTTAAATAAATGAATATAAAAAGAATTGTCTCTCCTAATGTAATATAGCCATAAATAAAAATGTGAGTTATGAAAGTTTTTATTTTGTTAAATTAAATCTTTCGAGTAGTAATTCAATATCTTATCCAAATTTAAGAGATTGCATCAGGAATTTTTTTAAAGTTAGTAATTATTTAAATCTCTTGTTGCAACATTGAATCCAATTAAGAAAATACCACAGTTCCATTTACATGAGTCATTCTACAATAAATATTCAAAAACAAACTCTGTAAAATTTAACAAGTTAATAAAATACTATTTGTTAACAACTTAACAAATTACCCCCAAACAAAACTACATGCATTTCCCCTTCAAAACCAAATTAACAATGAAAACAAAGCCATTCTGCATACAAAGTAATTAACATTAAGTATGCAAATTATATAGTCATATAAACAATTTTTCGGTTGCTTTTATCTTTATGCAAAACCTTGTATATCATTTCATGAGCAGAATTCATTATATCTCACTTTACAAGCAATTATTCACATTATACAGTTGAAAGGGAAAAGGGAATATTCAAATGTTCAGTTTAAACAATGAAATGGCGTGACAATTATATATGGTATTCTCACCAAATACATGTGCAACGTGTGTTGATACACCAATACACCATACTCATACCACACACAAACATGTGCACGCACATGCAATATCACATCGTCACATTCACACATGTACACACAAATTATAAATGACATGACCTACCTACGACACACACGTATGTATTGCTTTAAGTTGTTAAAAAAATAAGCAAAATATTTACATGCCTAAAAAGATCTGTTCACGAGAAGAGAGGAATAAATATTCACTCTGCCCGGAATAGTAAAGCTGCAGCTACAATACAACTAAACTAGAACTGGAGTCAACTTTATTGCAAATATATGCAACAGATTGTTTTATAATCATTTTTGTACTATGCAGTTACAGATATATCCACAGAAAGAGGAAACTTTACTTTCAGAAGAAATTTCTCCTAAAAGCATGAGCATGAACAGGGGTGAACAACTTTCAGATATATGTGAATTATAGCACCTTTTTATTTTGCAGTTGTGGTCCAAAAGCTTCTTGGACAATAGGCATATTATGGAGCTCCTACATATTTAATTTTAGCCCTGAAACTTTAGACGAGTTTAAGTAATTACTTACGACTATAAAAATGCAAACCATATAGGTTATTAGGTATACAATGTTGGCTCTGAAGAAGACTATCATAACTCGAAATTAATTCATTTAGGAGAAGCATTAGAAAAACAAATTATGTATATGTTTAAAACAATAACATCACACAAACTGACCAATGCTGTTTAACAGCCAACAAGGAAAACTGTTCCCCACAGCAGTAAAGTTCATTGCAGTTATTTGAAGTCAAAATCTAACACGAATCGTGATGGTCTTCTTCCATGCCAATGATACTGATGTCACTGAACTTCAATAATTATCATTGGTATTTGTTTTTGCTCTCTTAAAATCTTTGGATCATCGAGACTGTTCAAAATATTCAAATTATAATTATCACCTTGAGATTTGTATGCACAAAGGGTGCAGTGAAATCTTTGTCTCTCTTCCCAACCCTTTAAATGAAAACTGGTGACGTTGGCACTGTCTCCGCAACTGTTCTTGACTGTTGGCTTTATAAGTACACTTCAGTCTGCAAGCCATTAGATTAAAATTACCTGCGACCATAATATAAAACAACCAGACTACATAAAGTAAATCTGTATCAGTGAGGGACGATAAATACTAGTCAGGTGTGCATTTTCATATTTCTCCCTCTTCTATCACGCATTATTCAAGATTTAGCACAATCTATGTTTTTAGTCTTTTTTTTTCTCTAAATTCTTTCTAAGAGGTATGTAAGGATAACCTACAATATAAACGATGTTGTATTAATGTTCGTGTGTGCTCTGCAAACATTAAACTAAGTACAACACTACTTTCCTCAAAGTTGGGTCACTGACCTTTACTTACAGCTTAGAAAAATGTATGATTTCATGAAAAGAGAGACAGGAAGAAATGACAAAGTTTCCTCCGACATACTCAATAATTCAGCAAGTGCAGAAGAATATTTTGGAGGCCAAAGGAGTATCTAAAATATTGGTTTGTAAAATTTAAGGCATGAAATACACAACAGAATCTCAGTGTTCTATAGAACAGGTGTGTTGTGGTTTACTTAGATTTCAGCAATTCTAACCTTACACTGTGCATGTATTTTGATGCACTGCTCTAGTAAGTGATTTCTATGCTTATATTAACACCTTTCACTGGTCAAGAACAGTTGTGGTATTCTTATGTAATGGAAACAATACATATACTGAACAGTCGTATTTCATTGGTTAAACAGAGATTCCTTTGTGGTCACCCCTGACACACAACAATAAAGGAAAGGAACAAGTGGATGGGTTTGTGGAATGATGTACAAGCTTCTCAAATGAGATGCGGTAGAGGGAGAGGAACTGGAAAGTTTGTAGTGTCATGTTGTGAAGATTAGACTATTCATATTTTGGACTAAATAAAATGAGGTATATTCAATAACCTTATTTAGGGGTTTACAAATATAAACCCCTTCTTCGGACAAGGATAAAGAACTTAATTCTACAACATCCTGCAACACATGAGAGCAACGATAGCAACAATGAGGTATAACAGTTACCTTTACAATTTTTCTTTCAATTTTTCTTTTTGTCAAAATACATCACACAAACTTCGAATAAAATATGTTTTTTTATGGAAGTTTCATCTTCCCTTAAAATAATTCTTCACAAAGCATGACGCATAATATGTCAGAAAATTTACTACTAGCCTTTGTGAATTCTACGGAAGCACAAAATAAACAATATATGACACAGTATACATGATTAGAAGACTCTGCATCATCAAGATTGCAGTTTGCTTCAGCTCCCTTCCATTCATTCTGGCAAACAGTGTTCAGAATATGGCAACTCCACTTTGCAGTCATTGCTCTTACTTTAATACACAAGGCACCCCAGAAAAGTGGGTCTGACTTTTAAGAAGTTTTATTACTTTTAACACATTTCTATATATATTCAAGTTTTTCGATCCAAATAAAAGAAAATTAATCCTGCTTTACAACAAAATAACACAGTCGGATAAACTATCTCCAGCATATCCTGCCACCAAGTGACATATTAATATGTATGGTAAAAGATGTTAACTAAATCATGACTATCTATATGCATTATTTAATGACACTGTTACTCTCTACATACAAGCTACGAAACTGAAAAATAAAAATAAAAAAATACTGTAGCATATGAACGGGGAAAAACAAATACATAAACGTCACCTTGCCTTCTGAAGCAGGAAGGCTGCCACATGTTATTGCTCTCTATAACATTGGTCCTTCAATTTATAACCATCTGAGGTAAATTATCTTCTTGTTGACAGCTTGGAGCTAGCAGTACTGGACAGAACAATCCAACTACAAGGAACTTATGTATCACTCATACACACACACAAGCACACACGCATATACACAGAGATTTATGTGTATATTTACACATACACACACACAATATTACAGAAACAAAAAGCTGGGATATAACGATTTGTCTTCACGCAACCAATTTCAACTTCAAACAGATGGCACTTCACCTCGATTAAAATTCTCTTCTAATCCAAGTGATTGAGGTACTCAGATGCATCACCACGACAAATTGGACATGTTCTATTGGACTGTAAAAAAGTAAATAGAATTAATATTTGCTTTCCAGGAACAACGAAGCACACTGAAGGTAATGAATTTTATACAAGAGAGAACAGGGAAGTGTGTTTGTTAACTTCCAAAATTAAAAAAAAATTATACATTATTTTTGAGCTTTAGTAAACACTATGAGAACTTTTAAGTGTAGTTTTAATTTCAAAATTACATTTTATTTGTATTTCAATTAACTAATAATAATAATAATAATAATAAATAATAATAATAATAATAATAACAACAACAACAACAATGATAATGATCTATCTTCTTAATGTATCCAGCTGTTTGCTGACAACATAAAGTCCACTATAGTCCACTGTAGTGGGTCCTAATATAAGAATATATTAATATTTTCTATTTTGTTTCCTAATTTATCCGTCAGAGACCTTTGTGGTGTCATTGTATGTTGTCTTGAAGAAATAGGAAATTTTTTAGTTGAGAAACAATTTTTTTCTGAGTTGTTTCAATCATGGACAGAGTTATTTTAGTATGTACCAGACATCTGTAGCATAAAATACACAGCTTTACTTCATTTTTTAAGGAAGCCATGCTTTGGAATTTTTCATTTATTGAAAACCATCACTATTGGCTGAGATTTGAACTTAACTTTATAATTGATTCTCGAAATTCTAATGGACAACCATATGCTGAGATATTTTCCATATCTACTGACATATATTACTCTATCTAATTGTATACTTTCAGGAAGAAAAATTAAGGCTTAATCTTTAAAATATCACAGAAGTATGTAGAAGAATTCGTTTGAACTGTTATGAAGAATATAGTAAAATATGGGTGTGAAAAACTTCATCTTATTTGTTACTAATTATGTTATACCGAACTGTCCACACCTGTGGAGTAATGGTTAGCGGGTCTGGTCACGAAACCAGGTGGCCCGAGTTCGAATCCTGGCCGGGACAAGTTACCTGGTTGAGGTTTTTTCTGGGGTTTTCCCTCAACTCAATATGAACAAATGCCTGGTAACTATCAGTGTTTTACCCCAGACTCATTTCACTGGCAATATCACCTTCATTTCATTCAGATGCTAAATAACCTGAGATGTTGATACAGCATCATAAAATAACCCACTAAAAGAAAAAAATATATATCGGTCAAACAGAAAATGCCAAGAGATAGTGACATACTAAAAATAATAGTCATGAAAAAGATTTGTATATAACGATTTCCTGAAAAAGTTAATTCACAATTTAATGTGTGTTGAAATGAATTTGTGTCAGTAGTAAAAATTGTATTATTTTAAATTTGCAAGAATGTTATGTCATCTACTACTACAAATGGAGCACAATATAAAATGAGGGATACACATTAAAAGATATTAAGATTGTGAAACTAAATATTTCATCTTTGTTATTCTTTTTCTTTTTTTTTTTAGTTGGTTATTTTACGACGCTTTATCAACATCTTAGGTTATTTAGCGTCTGGATGAGATGAAGGTGATAATGCCGATGAAATGAGTCCGGGGTCCAACACCGAAAGTTACCCAGCATTTGCTCATATTGGGTTGAGGGAAAACCCCGGAAAAAACCTCAACCAGGTAACTTGTCCCGACCAGGAATCGAACCCGGGCCACCTGGTTTCGCGGCTAGACGCGCTAACAGTTACTCCACAGGTGTGGACTTTGTTATTCTGCTACAGTTTGAGAGTGTTAAAGAAATTTTAAGCCTACTGTTGTTTCTTGTACTAATGAGTTTATTTATTCGTGAGTGCTTTCTTCCTATCTGTTATTGGGTGTGAATGTGTCGCCAGCATGAGCCAGCAAGATCAAGCTACAATCATTTGAGTACTTTGCCTGTTCAGTAGTATTCAATCAGTTCTATGCTGACAATGAGTGAATAAGATTACATTTGCATGATTTTGGTGTTTCTGTCTTTGTGAGATAATAAGTAATGTTTCTTTACAGTACAAAATTCAATAATCTTTAGACCTAGAGCCTTTGTGATGCATCCCTGATGATGTTTTATGTTAAAAATCAAATATGTTTAGTATTAATGAAATCTTCATCTATTCTCTCTTAGTCTCAGTTTGTACATAAAAGGAGTTTACTATTCATGTATTACAGTCTTCAGTGCACTTGCCTAATTATCTTACAGCTTCAAAGGCCCAAGAGAAACAGTTTAGAGCAGAAATAGCAACATTCCTCCATATTCATACTTTCTATTCAATTGATGAACTGTTTATACTTGTAAATTAAATTAATCAGATGTGAGGGTTTTTGGGTATTTGCACCATGTCCTAGTAGAAGTTGAGACATTCAATGTTCAGAGTTACATGTTGAAACAATGATGATAATAATAACAATGATAATAATAGTAATAATAACAGAATCTGAACTCCAACATACTAGACATAATTTAGAGAACAATGCCCTTATATTTAATATTACAATTTCAACATAGAAAACAAAAACAATGTAATTTCTAGGTACAATTCAGAATAAAATAACATATTAATAGAATGAGTCAATTCATTCAATTACCTTGGTTACAAACTTTCATTTGTTAAAGAAGATATGAAACTTAAAATTTCTTACCGATTTATTTTTTAGTATAATTGTATATTTATTTATTTTTTAAATAGTCATCCAATATACAAGCAGCTATTGTTACTTCAGGCCACTGGTAATGAAAATGACGAGAAAAGAGCTGAACGGATTTTAATAAATGACCTCTCATTTTGAAGCCTGACATCAAAAGGATATGTGGAAAAATAGTAGTTTTCAGCGAAATGTCAATTTTCGTATATGACTTTCCTAAATTTCAAAATCCATCTGTCGTCAGTTTCAGAAATAATGGCTTTTCAGAAAAAAAAAGAAACACACATACTACAATAATCAATATCACATGAAGGTCATGACCTGAAGGATTGCTGACATATTTATAGCTCAGATTCTATGACATCACAATGTCAAAATGTTAATCTTCATTTGTGTAATTTTTGAGAACGTTTCTATATTGGCTATTAAAAACTTCAAGACTCAGTAAAAAGAATTTATAGGTCTCATTCTCTGGTGTGTAATTTTCTGATTACAGCTGTGTATTAGATATTAAAAACTACAAAACTTAAGAATGTTTGATGACAATATTACCATTACAAATGAAATATTATTATAATTAATGCCATGATGTGAGTATTTGTCACTAATTATTATACACATTAACGCTATATTGATGATATGAAAGTGAAACCTTTCCAGTTTGTATAAGTACACATAGAGAATACTTAAATTAGATCTTCATTTCTATAATTTACTCAGTACTGGTTACGACTATACTATATATATATATATATATATATATATATATATATATATATATATATATATATATGTGTTACTAAAAAACCAAAAGCTCACGTAAGATAACAATACTGTTATTAGAAATTAAATATTTTTACACTTATTAATGAAGTGGTGTGGGTCTTTTTATATATTTAATGGCAGTGTAGTGTAAATATTTATATGTGTGATTTTCTCATTTTCCTAGGTTGTAGTGCAGTACTATGGAAGAGGTATTAGTAATTGAGTCATGCTTCCTATTTTAGCTGCTTCTTTAAACTACATCAAAATTAATTTCATATTCCTTTGATTTAATCGATTAAATTTGTGATCACTGCCAAGCATATCACTTCGTTGTAGGGAAAATAGCACACTATTTCACTTCTTGCTGTCATGATGAGTTAGTTTATTCCTCGCAACCGGCAATGAATAAAACACTGAATCTGTTAATGATTTACAATGAACAATTTTATTTAGGGCGCATATAAGATTCCACTACTCTGATATAGCATTTGCCTCATTTTCAGCATCTCAGTAACAAATTCCTCATAACTTTCAAAAGTCTGGTATTTTTCAATGAAAATAAATCTGAAAAGTTTTTATTTGAACTTCTAATAAACTTATTTTGCAGCATTTGCTGCACAAGCCACTAGTTGTTGTATAATGATGTCATTTATTTTATTCTTCAAATACTAAATACAGATATAATGCTTACAGGATATTTTGATGTTCACTTCGATGTATCACCTGGTTAATTATAACTAATTATTCAAGTCTCAATTAATATTCTACTTTTCACTGCCATTGCTCTTGCTTCTTGAGTGTCTGTACACTACGTTACCCACTAAATAGGCCTACATAACAAAATTAGGTTTTTCTCTGTTATATACTCTCGCCACTATTCTTACTCATATTAGCAGGAGATTATGAAGAGTTAGATGAAGGAACAGGATCTGTCACTACCTCCTTATCAAACTCTACCTATTCTCAGGATGTTAGTGATAAACCACAATGGTGAAGGTATAACAAGAAAGTACTCAAAATCTTAGATGTAAGCAATATCATTAATAAATTAAGATGTATGTACTAGATATCAAGAACAAAACACTATGAGCCACACATAAAAACAAAGAACTAAACAATTTGAAAATGTAAAGAAAAGTAGGTATAACTAAATAAATAAACAAAAAAACTGACCGAAAATAAAACAGTTCCATATAGCAATAAATTAATGAAATGATGGAGAAAGACTCAAACAGTATTTTTAAAACAATTAAAAAACCCAACTCTTTACTATTAATTTCACATTCGTCAACCATATAAGTAACAATGAAAGGATGGATGGATGAATGAATGATGAATAAATGAATGAACGAATGAAAAAGCAAATAAATTAATTGAAAATTAACTAAATAAATAAAATAAAAACTGGAGAACTACAATGATCTCATTCATTCATGAATGAATAAAGCCATGCTGACATGATAAGAGTACAATTGGACCAAGTACACTCCTAGACATGGTTGACTCATATTGCCAATTGTATACACTTTTAAAATGAATAGTAGTCTGTATAGCTCTACTGATGAATTGTATATGCTGTAAATTGAATAGAAGTCTGTATAACTCAATTAATGAATTGATTGGGAAAGTGATATTGTGATACATTTTTGAACTCGTCTTAATCTGTGTAATCAATGTAACATGATTAAAGTGTGTAGTGCTATTTTAAAAATTGATGACGTCACGTGTATCTTGTACCATAATGTAGTTACATGCATCAAATCTCTACACTCATGTTAGCCCCTCATTCCAACATAACTCTCAAACACAAAAATTCCAATACCTATCCAAACAAGAAAAGTTATAATAGGTGCACAAGATAAATGGGACACCCTGTATTGGCACTGGACCTTTGTGAGATTTACTCTTTACTCTAAGGCCCACACATCCTTGTTTTTGTATTCAGGCAATATTAAGTTCCATATCACTTCTTATATTTCATACAGCTCAACTACTGTTTCACATTCTGTCCATTTTCTTGAATGTGAGCTGTCAACTCTCTGCTATCTGTCGCCACTTTTATTTAACTCACACTTGTATCTGACCATACTCGTGGAGCACAGCCCTAGTCGACTTGTGTTGGATGTTGGCGTCTGAGTGCACTCTATTACCTGTTGCTACAATATGAGCAGCATCCGAGTGACGTCAAAGTAAATTCGGTCCGATTGTACTTGTATCATGTCAACACGACTTTCAACAATTGAAAAAGACTAAAGCAAAGAAATTGCATGCAGTAGTGAAAGAAAGCAAACAAATGAAACTGGACAAGACAACGATTGCATCTAACAATGAATCAATACATTGAAAAAGACAAATGGTACAACCCATTGGTAGTAAAAGAACAAATATATGAAAACCAGAAAAGTTTAATACATTCCAAACCATGCAGCAAAAAATGGAGAATGACTGAATAAATAATAAGGGTGGGGGAAAAAAAACATACTCATGCAGTAGCAGAGGAAAATAAATTAATAAAACAACTGAGAATATATGGATGAATGAAACCAGACGAGACTGAAATACTTCGGTGCAGAAACAAGAAAAAAAAATGGAAATAAAAGGTGAGTAGATGAAAGCAAAGAACACAATTGACAAAAAAATTAAATCAGATACTTTCAAGTAATTTAACATATAAATCGCAACATTTTATGGTACAGAACAAGAGCTGTGGAGATATCAACAAGTTAAAAAGAAGAACTTTCTGAAGTTGTAATTCATCTACCCGAGTCTGAAACTTTAAGAAGCAAATATGCTGTCGCTAGGCCTATGAAATAGACTTGAATTCTATTACTGGTATAACAAATGTCTAAATTCACAAAAAGTACTCACCTTAAGCCACTTGTCAACACATTTTGCATGAAACTCATGCGAACAGGGAAGAACTCTGAGCATCTGTCGAGCTTCAAAATCACACATACACACCACACACGATGTCTGGTCTCCATGGTGAGAGTCGACATTAAACCTGAAAAAGTTTAAGATTTGTAAGTAATTTTATTCTAGAAAAACAACAGCAGAAATGATGTTCACACGAAATATCAAATATTGTATAAGGGCACATATTTAGAAACAAAAATTAACGGAAATTGTATAATATAGAAAATAAAAGATTATAATATTCAATTTCAATAAAGAATGTAGATTAAAGAAGTTTTCTTATATAAATAAAGAGAGGAAAAAAGCCAAATCTGCACAAGATGAAATATGCTTACCCCTTTACGGAAATGAACTGAACAATTTGAATCCTAATGATGTGCAATGAAGAAGAGAAGGAAGGGAGAGACAGAGTAACAGGAGAAAATTATTTTAATACTCTTAGAAACTTTTGAGTAAAACTTTACTTGTAATCAAACTATAATTATATTAGTCCCAAAATGAAGCCTTATGTCATCATCAAAAAGGACAAAAAAAAAAAAAAAGACTTGAAAAAAGACTATATTATGTCCCGAAACACACTTCAGCACATTCATGGATATACATGGCATACACAATCTTACACTTATCTCTTCACAACACAAGGAAAGTGTTGTATTTGATATAGTCAAAAAAGGATCTCAAAAAGGACTATATTACTCACTCAAAAGAGTACCATTTTAATTGAAAATACACTTCAGCACATTCAATGATACACATAGCACACACAAGCTTATATTTATCGCTTCACAACATAGCAATATAAATGTTGTATTTGATCACATTCAACATTTCAATATGTTTCAATATGATTCTGCCTCTTTGAATGCAGAATGTCTTTATAAACAGAAAATGACCGCTCAACATCAACTGAAACCAGAGGTGAAAATTTTCTTTTTATCCTGAACTCTAAATCAGCACACTTTATTAGTTTTTCAATGTCTGGAATCAGAAGAAGAAAGATATTTATTTTTGCTTGCTCAGGAAGTTATAGGCCTATCGGAAAAAATATAGGAAAATTATCTAATGTTTGCGATATTGTCAAAAAGGACCAAAATAAGAGATTTTTTAAAAAAAGGGGAAAAAAAGGGAATATGGACTAAAAAAAGGAAAGTCAAAACCATATAATTTGGTCGGTGGAAGATAGTTTTGAACATCGTAATTAATTATTTCATGTTTTGTGTTGAAATAAAAAAAAAAGGATTCCCTTATAAATCCGGTCTCTAGTCATCAGCAATAAAACTACTGTCACCATCAGTACAATCAGCTTTTTAAATTATGAGAGCAATAACGGATTTTATAATACGAATTAGTAATGAGAGAAAAAACTTTTTGTTTTATTTAAAAAAAAAAAAAACATGTCCATGCATGGGACTACATATATGTGGAACAGTTAAATTTTCTGTGAAATGTTACTATCTCATTCGCTTATTTTGGACATTAAGATTTTGTTAGTTTTCTCAAAATTAAGGAACAAGGACTTGTTTCCCTTTTCAAATCAAGGAGTAATTTATTCCAGCTATCACTTACTTGTATGATGGCAGTTGCTCAATTTCCACCTTGGCCAATCCCCTTGGTTTTGCTTCACCCAGACGTTCTGCGAGGTTAAGGAGGGCTTCATAATTCTCTGTCTCTGTTGAATCTGGACTTCCCAGCTCTGCCTGGCTATATGGTGAGAGTGGAGGATTTGAAAACATTGCCCTGTGAGAAAACAATTAATGTTTACGTTTTCATTGTACAGCAACTATAAAATTACTACTATTATTTTTTTTAAATTCTCCAGTTATAAAATGAAATCACAAAATCTTACAAGAAATGCAGAAGAAATCCTGGATATGGGGCTGGAGCATGTGGCAAAGGATTTCCACGCCAACGTCGAGCATTTACACGTCTACTTGGTGTACTAGGACGTCTACTCCGTGATGAGAGAAGATCTAATTGACTACCTCGAGTCTGTGGATTAAAATATACAAATTATCACGTATTCTTTAATAGAGCAACAGTCGTAACTATGTACAGTAATTTCAATGTTTTACTGACATAGTGTTTAAGATGACTTATGGTTTCATTTGTTCATCAATTGCAATTTTATAATTAAAATTTGTAATTGGGAAACGTACTCTTATAGTACTCTTAGCTATACATCATTTCTATAATGTAAGGCTCATTCTCTGGAATAAAATTCTTTTAATCTTGTGTAATACTTCAACGACGATATAATAACAATAATAATAAAAATAATAATAATAATAATAATAATAATATAATTATTATTATTCCATCTATAGGTAGGTTTGGAAATATCTTGCTGAAAAACTCATGTGTGACGCTGTTTAATAAACTTTATGGAATGACATAGGTCTGAACTTCAGGACTTTTCTTCTCTTTTGGAGGAGGACTCATAGGCAAGCACCACAGTCTTAGGCTTATTGTGCAACCTACTTTCTTGGGATGATTTTTGAAGTCCTTAAGGACTATTCATCAAGCACGTGACTCACTGCTTGGTGCCATCTTATCGATTTAGCAACAGTATCCAGGTCTGACAGAGTCCACGTGAACAGGAATGTTCCTCTGTCTACCTGCAGTATTCATGCAGGACTTCCTGTATTGAAATTAAATATTTGCCCCTTTCAGAAGTGTTACTCGATAAGGGCTGTAGGCCTACATTTCATACTTTAGTCTCACAGTTGCCAAAGACAGAAGTTGTGCTTGATCTTAACACGACAGTAAAAGAGATTCTTGCAAGTAAGCGAGATAAGTAACAACTGTTAAGCAGATGTTCAAGTCGGTAAAACTTAAATGTACGAGATCCTAAACAAGAAAACGGATATTTTGAAGCTGTAAAAGAACTGTGCTAACAGAAAAATAAAAATAAAACCTATAAAAACTGCAAATGAAGACATTACTGACATAGTGTGGGAGTTGTCAATCAGGGCAAAAAATCAGTGTGTGCTGGGTCCTATGGTACAGGAATATGCTAGAAAGATATGCTTAGTGTGATTTCCCAGGTTACAGTGCTTATGGGAAGACAGGTAGCCAAAAACGTAAACTGTGTGCAGAAAACCCTGTTTCACTACTAAAAATATAAAGAAAAAGTAATTTTTTTCTGTTCAGTGTAATGTTTGCATGTGTTCAATTATAGTGTCAAAAACTAAATGAGTAAGATATTTTCTTTCATCTGAATTACGTACATGTCCCCGGTTTAATTTTTATAGCATACCTCCACTAAATGGAAAACTGGCATTAGGAGAAAATTTTTCTGGTTTCTTGCAATTCCATTAAGGGCAGGTTTTACTGTAGTAAACATAATGCTACTGCTACTTACTTCTGAAAGGAATAAGGGAGGGGGTGAAGAGACTTGAGCCAATGCAGCTGCAGAAGGATGAGGATGAGGGTGATGATGCAGTGAGGGGTGAGCAGTAGGGTGGTGGTGGTGAAATGCTGCTGCTGTGCTGCGATGGTGCTGCTGCTGTTCTGTAAGTAGCTCCAACTCTACTCCATCGGGTCTCTGTAACACAAAAAATAATGTTCAGCCAATACTACAAAATTATTTCAAAACATTTCTGGGTTATGTAAATCCGAATAATTTGTTTAAGAAATGTACACATATTCCAATATGAAAAGTGCAGGGGAAAAAACCTGATAAGTCACATTTTACAGTTTCTGCAGGAGATAAAATGTATAGTTTCAAGACCTACTATATATTATTGTCTTTGGATTATCATTCTACAAATTTCTCTGGACTAATTAGGTTATTCTGTACAGTTAAATCACACAAATCTACACTACCTGAGCTATTAGGGCCTTTATAGCATCGAAAACAGAAAATCGATAATTTTAGATATCAGGTTTTTTCTCTAGACTCTTCAGATACTACTTACACATTAGTTATCAAAGAAATGCAACATGCAATATAAATATACCACTTTACTGTCATTGTCATCCCCCTTAAAGTACCTATTACACCTACCACTAGCAGCAGCATTGACGGAATATAGGTACCGTACTCTTTGCCAACAATCATAACATAACAAGAGTGTGTAATTAATTTAGACATTCAAAATGTGTACATTCCTTTCAGTGTAATTAGTTTTTATAGTACAGTTTCATCTGTAATTATGAATGTACCAAAGTTAAGATTCCACTTTCAGTCTTGAAGCTTATCTCCATTCTGTGAATGGCTCAATAGTATGCATTGCATTGATCTCAGAAATTTCATTTCAGCTCTTCCTAGTAATTTCTTATCTACTTTCTACATTGTTCATGTTTCACTAATGTTAGCTAAACTTACTCAATTGAATATTTTATATACCTTTAATGTGATATAGGGTACTTCTGTACTTGGGATGGTTTCAAAACTTGATACATTAAATTTGTCTAGGGTGACATGATTCACATCGATGAAAAAGAGGACACAAAGCTTAAAAAATGAGGATATTGTTGGAAAAAAGAGGACAGAAAATATGTACTTAGATTTAGGCTTAGGCCTATATTATACTTTAAATTACGTCAATATCTATTTTATTACAAAATATTTACAGTACGGATTTAAGCTTACATCATACTCAAAAGTATGAAAGCAACAGCCATAACAAGTAGGGACAAGGTGAGTTATGTTATGATTGTTGGCAAAGAGGACCTATATTCCGTCAATGCTGCTGTCACCTACAGACGAATTACTCGAAAAAGACATCAAATCAGATAATTTCAACATATCAGGCATACAAGTTACGAAAAGAAGGACATTTCTCAATTTTTTAAAAATCCGTCCGGACTCCGGACAAAGGCCTAAAAAGGAGGACATGTCTGGACAAAAGAGGATGTCTGGTCACCCTACACTTGTCACTTTAACAAACGAAGATTTTAATGGTCATACCTATCTTCTCAAACTACGATCAATATAAATCAATGTAATTAAATGTACTTGTCTAGTTTATGGTATTATTATTATTATTATTATTATTATTATTATTATTATCATCATCAGTAGTAATAATTGTGCTAGTAGCAGTAGCAGTAGTAATAGTAGTAAGTGATGGAAGTAATAGTGGTGGTGATGTTCAAATGTTATGTTTTATTTAACGACGCTCGCAACTGCAGAGGTTATATCAGCGTCACCGGATGTGCCGGAATTTTGTCCCACAGGAGTTCTTTTACATGCCAGTAAATCTACTGACATGAGCCTGTCGCATTTAAGCACACTTAAATGCCATCGACCTGGCCCGGGATTGAACCCGCAACCATGGGCATAGAAGGCCAGCGCTATACCAACTTGCCAACCAGGTCGACATAGTGGTGGTGATAGTAACAGTAGTAGTAAATAGTAGTCATAGTGGTACTAGTGGTAAATGGTGATGGAAGTAGTCAGTGATGGTGGTAGTAGTAGTAGTTACCAGACGCAGTCAAAGTAGTACGTGGTAATAATTAATAATAGTACAGTATTAAATGGTGATGAAGGTAGTAGTAGTAGTAGTAGTAGTAGTAGTAGTAGTAGTAGTAGTAGTAGTAGTGGTAGTGGTAGTAGTAGTAGTAATAGTAGTAGTAGTGGTGGTCATAGTAATAGTAGTAGTAGTAGTAGTAGTAGTAGTAGTAGTAGTAGTAGTAGTAGTAGTAGAAAAGTAAAAAACAAGAGAAGATATAATTATATTCTACAGCAGGGTTGTAGAACTGGGGAGGAGAGGGGTGGAAACATCGGGAAAGAGTTTGTTCCCCATCCACAAGGCTGGAACCTTGAATGACGTTTGTGTGACTTTGGTATATACACTGTTCTCTCTTCTCCCCCTCCCCCCCCCCCCCCTACCATACACAATGACGTGAGAGTTGAAGGAAAGGAATGAGTTACTTACTCTGGGTTATAACATGTGCTTCAATTGAAGCACAGTTTTGTATCCCTGTTCTACAGAATAACATTCGCTCAGATGTAAGTGGTGCAAAAAGAAAAAGTTTGAGACTTTAGTGGCTGTAATTTGCAATATGTATACCTGAGACTGCATATGCTGATGTGGATGTGTATAATGTGTGGTATGAACACCAGGTGGTACTGACAGTGGGTTCTGCTGTGGAGGAAAAGCACCAGGCTGTGGCTGCGCTAGGAATGCTGGATAAGACTGATGATGGTGATGGTGATGCTGCGGCATGCAGTTCCCGAACTGAGGAACCTGCAAATATAAACATTATGCTGGTCACTAACGATAATTAACAAATACCTGAGCCAATGACTGGACTGAAATTATTTCACATGCAACATGTATGATGACAGGAAAATGCCATTCTTGAGTTCTCAGTAACTGTTAGCAATGTAAATCTCTGGTGAACAGATGATGTCTACAAATAATTCAGTGATCGTGAATGTGTGTCATACTGACAAAGTTTGTACCTTCTGAAATTCTCATAGGTATGTGCTGCATGAATGAATACGAATTATGCATATGTAATGTAACAATGACGTACGTGAGAAGTTCCGAACATAATGCTGAGAGTTTGGGAGATTAAATTTATATGTATTACAGTCATTTTTACAGTCTTCACAACTTCGTCCAAAGCTGAACATGGCTCTGTACCCATGTCCTGTAAATGTTGACACTGGTCTGAGTAAGTCACTATAACCTTTTAATAACGTCATCACGTAGATCAAATGCCCTTAGACAGATTACCAAGACAAGCATGTATTTATCACCCTGTGGGAAAGTGTGACCTGGGTAGACAAGGACGAGATGGAAGATTCTGTTAGCCTCAGAAAGGAACAACAATGAACCAGCCTTGATAGGAAGACGGTTATCAGTATAAGAGAAGCACTACTCTCATTATCCACCATGGACCAAACAGACGTCTGATGAGCAAATTACATTTTTCATATTAAAGAACAAGTCTTCTTTTCCTGGTTGCATCCAGAATTCTACTTTCTTCAGTGTCTCAATACAGGGTGTCCCATTTATCTTGTGCACCTATTATAACTTTTTTATTTGGATAGATATTGGAATTTTTGTTTTTGAGAGTTATGTTAGAACGAGGGGGTAACATGAGTGTAGAGATTTGGTGCATGTAATTACATTATGGTACAAGTTACACTTGATGTCATCAATTTTTAAAATAGCACTACATACTTTAAACATGTTACATTGATTACACACATTAAGACAAGTTCAAAAATGTATCACAATGTCATCTTCCCAATCAATAACAACAAAATGCAAATGAATGCCATCAGAATGTGCTGTTCGTTGTAGTGCCCCATTTAACTTGTGCATTAACTTACACAAAACGAAAGATGACTGATGTCCGTACGCGTCGTGTGTTGTGTTTGCTGTCTTAACATGTAAACAAACTACAAAAACTGTCGATGCCACAATTCACGTACAATGGCCTGCTTGTTCTCCGGACCTGTCGCCACTCGACTTCTTCCTGTGGAGAACTGTAAAGGACAGTGTGTACCAGAACATTCTGACAACACCAGACGACATGCAGCAGCGCATTAGACAGGTTTGTGTGTCCATTCAACCAGCAACATGCTGAGCAGTCATATGGTTTTTCAGGGAATGCCTTCGAATGTGCATTAACACGTTGGATGCCACTTGACATGTATACACGTCACACGGTCCTACCGCCATATGCCAATGATACGTATGCACATCATAGTTGTTTTCTTGCTTTCCCGCGCATTATTCCTTCTGTATTTTGGTTATCCTGTATTGTTATGTAGTATTACTCACTGGAAGGGTGCTGCTACTTATTATCATTCTTAGTTATTACCTTCCGCTCATTTAAGTAGAGGAATCATAGATGACAAATTAGATGATAATTTTGAGACGCCTCCAGGTCCTTCAAATGCAAAAAATCGTAAAAGTGCGCCAGATAAGCTTGCAAGGATGACGAAATTGCGCGTCTAGTGAATACTTCAATGCCTGATTCGGACAGTGATAGTGATTTCAATCCAAATGAAAGCCAAAGTGAAAGTGAAAATGAAAGTGACAGTGAGAATGATAGTGAAAGTGAAACTGATTTTGAAACATCTAATAATTCAAGTACTACTCCAGCTGCCACTCCAGTTCAAAATGTGGATATTTCGACGTCTTATTTATCTCGACTGAATTTGAAGACAGTATTGTTGAAACAGTACATAAAGAGGGCAAAAAGTACAAAAGCCGCATGCAATTGAAAAGTAATATAACCACATATCAGGTGTCGATCGGCAAGATGAAATGCTTTCGTATTACCCATGTGAAAGAAAAACAGTTCGGTGGTAGGCCTATAAAAAATTGACATCTACCTCTTCCAAATAATGTTTGCATCCTCGGTACACCACAAAGAGTAGAATTTCGTTATATGATTTCAGACTTTCAGTAACACGATATTTGCTCTCGTATGCAACACTCAGCAGTCCAACAATCAAACTGGTATCACCAGCTGTGAAACACCTGCCTGCAAAACAACACGCTAATGAAGGGAAAAAAAAAAAAAAAAAAAAAAAAAATTACGAGAATGGCAGAAGAAAAGAATCAACATTCTACTGTCCTGATTGCCTTGGACAACCTGGATTGTGTGTCGATCCCTGCTTCGGAATCTACCACAAATGAAGTAAGATAGGCCTAATTTGTTTTTCTCTAACAATATTTCAATATGCGGTCACGTAAAAAACAAAAATAAGTGTGACGCGTAAACGCGTCAAATGGCACTGATAATGGAATTATTAATGCGGTGGCGGTGACGCGTAAATGCGTCATCAAGATTTCAAACATTGTCTGTACTCGAAAATTGTATATGAGGCTAAAAATTATTCATAGACACTATTACATGATAAATAAACACAAAAAACTAATCGGCTCCTAGGGATAGATTTTGCAACAATACAGTCAGCAGCGAACGTGTTAATGTGAATGATCACCATTTGGAACATCTTCTGTGACTCTCAAAGCATAACATTATCACATTGGAAGTACGTTTTTGTTTTGTTTTGTTGTTATTACTGATTAGGAAGGTGACATTGTGATACATTTTTGAACTCGTCTTAATGTGTGTAATCAATATAACATGATTAAAGTATGTAGTGCTATTTGAAAAACTGATGACGTCACGTGTATCTTGTACCATAATGTAGTTACATGCACCAAATCTCCTTACTCATGTTAGCCCCTCGTTCTAACATAATGCTCAAAAACAAAAATTCCAATATCTATCCCAAACAAAAACGTTATAATAGGTGCACAAGATAAATAGGACACCCTGTATAGTGAGTTGTGATTAATGTACCATCTTATTCTAGAATCTTCGAAAGATTCATTCTCTTCTAGTCGCTGCAATGCAAAGGTGACTCAACCTTTCCAGTCTTTATTTAACAATTTTCTATAATGCTGACATATCTAACCACTGCCATAATGTGCTGATTTCACTATCAGTTCCCCATGAAAGTTCTAATGCTGATGAATCTCAATGACTGAAACGTGCCTTTCATTGAGTAACTCTAATAAAAATTCGTACTTCAAACTAATACTGACATCATCTCTGAGTGTGATTCACTGATACTTCATGTATGTTATGGACAGAAGTGAATGTTTGAGAGCTTTTAGTTAGTTAGTTAGTGGGGTTTAAAAAGGGCGCGTCAGCTGCTATGGCTATTTGCACCCTTATCTAAAGTTCTTCACTAAACAGAAACACAATACAATAACCAGGATACTTAAAAGAACTAAAAAGCGTTGTCATGGTGAGAGCTTGTACAGAAGGTTTAAATAAATGATAATTTGTATCCAAGATACTTTTTGCTCTTTTCTTCCTTTTATGCAAATTTTACTTGGAACAAGATATTTCCCATAAAATATCATTTCCCCCCTTCCCCCATGTTTATATCCATATAATATTTTTCTCCAACGATGTTTCAATTGTGTAGTAAATACTGAAGACCATTTTCAGTAGATGCTACTAGAGTTAAATCATCTGCAAGTGGTAGGTCTAAAACATCAGTCTGTAAGTTTCTAATGATTGGGATGAATTCAGAATCCATCTGTCTCCATTCATGAATAATCCTGTTCATTCAATAGAACCTTGATTTTCCGTCCCCTGGTTACCTGTTTTGCAGATTAATCATCTGTTTCTTTCTTTCTTTTTTCTTTTTTAATAAACAAACAACATACAATAACCTTAAATCACTCAATTACAAAACAGCCATTCATAGTTGACGAGAGCAAATTATACTCAAGATGGAATATTGCTCGATGATCTGTCAGATAATGATTCATTATTTGTTTTGTTGTACATGTAGGGCCTATGTTATATCAATATTTGTTTGTGAATATGAACAATACAATCAACAACGTAATTAGTTTACAAAGTGAGGCAAAAGTACTTTACAGTCTTATTGAATGTGACTAGTAATGTCCAAAGAAAGTCCAGCTATTATTGTGGATAATAACAAATTTTATGATTTTATTAGTGAAGATGAATTTCTAGACATTAGAACTTCCAGAACTACTAGTTCTCAATATATATATCTTTGATTTCTCTTTCTTAATTCCTTAATATTCAGTAGATCAACTAGGTCACTTTCTGTGCACTATGTCATCATTAGCCTTGAAATAAGCTGACTCGTTGCTATGTTTTCTGGAGCAGGAGAAGGATACCGTTTACCCACACATTCTTCATATAAGAAAAAAAATACTGATGTAAAGTAAACTACAGCACAGTTTTGTCTAACTAAAACCGATTATCCATCACTTTCAATTATCAGTCCCTTCCTGTTCATTATAATGGATAATTGAGGTTTTACTGCATACATAATAAACAGAAGTGGTGAAAGGCCACACCCTCGTCTTACTCCACTATACATTTTCCATCACGACGATGATGATGATGATGATGATGATGTTGATAATTCAGATTAGTTCGTTAATCCATTCCATTTTCAGAATACACAGAAAACTGATCACTAGAATTATCTGACCACTCTGTTACATACTTGGTGACCAGTACAATAAATTACTTATAAGCACCAAATGATTACAAGAAATACACTGCGATCTTTAAATCTCTCCACATTACAGCAGGCAGTATGGCCATAAGAATACACAGAGAAGTTGGTAGTATCCTTCTGACTCTGTCAAAGGCAAGGAAACATGCCCTCCCCTATTATAATATAATAAGGGTTGCAGATAACAGTCAGATCCACACCTGTTGAGTAGGGTTAGCGTGTCTGGCTGAGAAACCAGGTGGCCTGGGTTCGAATCCCAGTTGGGACAAGTTACGTGGTTGAGGTTTTTTCCGGGGTTTTTCCTGAACTCTATATGAGCAAATGCTGGGTAACTATCAGTGCTGGATCCCAGACTCATTTCACTGGCATTATCACCTTCATCTCATTCAAACACTAAATAACCTGGGATGTTGATACAGCATCGTAAAATAACCTACTTAAAAAAAATAACAGTCAGTGTCGGACTGTCTCTTCCAGTATGCGAGAGTTGAAAATGTTTATGATAGAACAACCAATTCTGGAACCATGAGAAGCATATACATTACTGTCAATGGTTGCAGATTCGGCACCATGGTGTTGAAATGATGGTTAGAACATTTCTACGTTTTTATAGATGAAGTCTGGTTTCAAGTTTCAACTGCGGTGTTATGCTAATTCTCAAATTACCAGAATTTGGTCATCTGAAAACCCGCACACAGTGAAAGAAATGAAACTGGATCGAATTTTTTTTTTTTTTTACAGGGACCATTTTTCCGAAGTTTACGGTTCTGATGTTCTGTTCCATTTATTGGACAGTTAAAATTTATTGAAAAATAACAGCTATTTTTTTTTAAACAGGACAATGCTACTGCTCAAAAAATACTGTGTGTTAATGAACTTGTTAGGAGACATTTTCGGAAAGAGAATAATTCCACAAGGATTATGGCCTCTGTGATCCCTTAATCTTACTCCACCCGACTATTTTTTGGGGGGGGGGGGGAGGGGTGCTGCTAATTTGACAGTAGGCCTATATCAAGACAACCCTAAAGAAGTGATTATATAAAATTGACAGTAAGGAATTCAGTGACAAAATAAACTTCAATTAAAGTGTCCCACAGTCAAAACATTTTGATCTATGCTCTGGACAGAATGGGTAACATTTCAGCACTTTATTTGAAAGGGTAAGTGCACTTATTATTATTATTATTATTATTATTATTATTATTATTATTTGATTTTCTCTCTTTTCACTGATTTCTCTGAATTTACTTCAACCAGTCCACCACTGTCCCTACACCAAGAGTATTTGTAATCCTCGTGAATGGTTGTTTACACTAATGCTAACATAGAAGCAGGATTACAACTACAATTCTAGTATCTAGCACGTTCTCGCTTATTGCACTATTGTGGAGGACATAAAAATCAGACTGTATATCATTTGAATATTCGCTGAAGAGTAATAATGATATTTTTTCGTAACATGTTGCCTTCACTGCTATATAAGTGGGATTTCGTCACTCAAAGTTTCTTTATCTTTCTATTTATATTAAAAACTAAGAATATGATTAAAGAGTACTCTCAATTACAAAACAAATTTAGCAATTAATGTTACAAGATAACAAATGACTTCACTTACTTGGCAGGTTGGAGGAAACTGAGGACAGGCATAGAGTCCATGCAGTTGACAGGCAGTGCTGGTGCCAGCAGAACACACTGCAGTCAGATGAGGTGGTGGCGGCGGACCTGAGTACAGCGAGAGGGCAGGATGGTGGTGGTGGGGCAGCGTTACTGGGATTGATACAGGCACCTGGTTTACATCCACAACTACTGCTGTAGGCTGGTGTGACACTCCTGCTTGTGATGTCTGCAGAAACGCTGCAGGGTGATGTGAATGACTTAATGGGTATCCATCTTGGTTCCAAACTGGACCACACTCACGATACCTTGTTCGACGTATCGGAGGGCTGTAAATAATAATAGATGTTATAGTTCGTTGCTAACAAGCATAGGGGGAAAAAACCCATGCACTATTCGGTAGTTATGCTTTCGTGTGGTCGTACTGTTTAACTTTTATACAAGATGTCTTCCATAAGTGTCAGAAAACATGTTGTGCTAAGGATCGAAAAAATGTGCAAATAATTGAAAGGTTTCGGAAAAGAGAAACTATGGCTCTTGTAGCTTCAGAATACGAGATTGGCGTTATGACAGTACGCGATTTAATAAAAATACAAGGATAAAGTGTATAAAGTACTATTATGTAAGATAAGATAATAACTGCCTCCCATTGGAGGTAGCCTAGAAGGACTCAGTATACTCTCCTTCATGAATTTTACAATATTAAATGTTTACATAAATTTTGTAGAAAGAAAATTAAAATAAACATATATGAATATAAAGTGAATAAAAAAAAATTAAACGGAGTGAATATGATGACTCAGAATTTGGCAAGAGCGTTTCAAAACTGAAGTTATGATGTCAGCAGTAAGTGTCTGTGGTAGTTCAAAAGTCTTCCTGAAGCTTTCAAAGAACTTGGGAATCACACCACGAGCTCCAATAAAAAGACCAATGACCTCAATGTCTTCAAGCTGGTATTTTGCTTTGAAGTAATCAACTGTTGGCAAATAAATGTTGATCTTTTCTTTATTGACATCCTCCGGCTGGCTACTCCCCGTTTCAATCCTTATGGTAGGATCAATTATATAACCTTTCTTGGTAGTCTGGGAATACGCTATGATGTCAATACATCTAGAGGAGCCATTAGTAGCAAGGCAAAAAACTTCCTCTTCTACTATCCAAGACTTTTTTCTTAAAGCAGTTGCAATTAAGGATCGAACATGATGGTGTCTGGCATTTCGGAGGAGTAAACCTCTGTTACACTGACCTTGGATGTGGGCAAGGGTTTCAGTCTCCGGGCAGCCATGTCTGCACCGGGATCCGTCCAAAGAGCGACCAGGTACTCCTCTAACTGCTCCTAGACATGGGACCTCTACTGTTCTTATCTTTCCACAGACAACCATCACAAAGTATTTCCTTGACCCTTAAAACCCGAATTTGTGAACTTCTGATTCATTACGTAGCATGTTAAACACAAGACCACGAAGGAAACTTAATTTAATGAAATCTTTATGGTACGAATTATCCGAATTTTTCGATTAACCGTTCAGTACACTCTCTTCATTAACACGGATAATAGAGGTTCTGGTGTACCTTGAAATAAATCAATTACATTCACTTCTGCATTGAATTTAAATCTTATATACAATAAAGGATCTGTATTAAATGAGGAGACTAAAATTAATATTTTCTCTTATTAAATTACTAAGATAACTTTTTTTAGAATTATTACTGAACTTTCTCATGAAAAACAAGAACTGAAAAGACTACAGTGGACCTTATGTTGTCAGCAAACAGCTGGATACATTAAGACGATTGATTGATTGATTACTGAATACTTGTCCTAATGACATAAATAGGAATGTGACAACACCAACACACATGCATACGTACATATTAGACCTGATGTTTTGTTGCAGGTTACTTTCAGGTGGAGTAATCTCCCCCCCCCCCCCCAAATTAGATTAACAGCTCATATTTCAAACATAGCTACTTGTGTCTGATAAGTCCTATTAATTAAATTCAAAGCTAGTCTATTGTGATGACAATGCAAATGAGGGCTGTTTTGATTTACATGTTCACTCTGCAGACAGTACTGTAAGAGAAATGTACGAAGCTGGAGCACAAAATTTTAAAGAGAAAGGCTTCAAAGGGCATAAGAAGCGAGGCTAATTAATATGAAAATATGTTTACTGTCTATCTTAATCTGAAATAATTATACAGGCATAATGACATGTTCTCGCACAATCTTTGTATATTGTAAGCAATTTTAAATATATTTCAGGTAACTTTCTGAAACAATTAAGACCTGAATTGACAAACATTCCAAATCCAAAATTTACCGAATTTGACTTTTTACCTGACATATGTTGTGGTTGTGTTTTGCATAGATTAGCATCCTGTAAAAGAAAATATCCCAAGTCTGACTCTAACCCTGTGTTTTTTAATCATACAAATACTTACTTGAGGTTCTGTCTGATATGTACATCTATAATCAGGCAGTACATCACACTTGACAATGTGTGTCAGAGGAAGAAAAATTGTCCATATACAACTGAAGTCTGATTAGTGATATATGCAATGGAGGAAGAAAGAACTGGCCACCTACCTCATTATCTCCTGGCCTAGTATCACTTGTGAAGTTCAGACCTGTCTTCGGACTGTTGACTAAACAACAACTCTTATATAGCAAGACTACGTAGTTTTCTTGTTCTCCTGAACAATCTGATTTACTTCCATGGACTTGGGATGTTTGTCAATTCAGGTCTTCAATTTGGGTCATCAGAATCCGAACCTTGGATATAAAACTAGGCCTATGCAAAAACTAAGAGGGTCACCTAACTGCTGAACACTAAAATATTTCTACTGTGGTACCTCAGAAGTTCACGCATTCATCACTAAATTAACAATTATTTGTCTACAGTAGCAGCTGGAATGCAACTTTTTATTTTCTTTTTCTAAATAACTTTGGATCAATTTATGCCTAGCATTAAAGCATTTTCGTCATGAAATTTTCGAGTTTCACATTTAAGAACTCAGCTCTGAACTACTCTTATTTGGAAACTTCTAGTTTACAATATAATATATTTTATGTAATGATGGAATTCGGGGAAAAAAATCCTATTTTGAGCAAATATCCGTTTTGCACTACTGCTGTTTGAAGATTGCAAATTCATTCAGTTTAGAAAAGGACAAAATGCACAACAAAAAAATAAACAGCATGCTAGAAATCACTTTCTCTGGTTAAGTACATTCAAGAAGTGTTATTTCTACGAAATATCGAAACTGTTTGCCATAGTGCCAAAACACTTTTCTATTTCCTAGAGTAAATACAATGACTTTAATATCAATTATAATGTATACTGTACTCACCTTCCCCTACTGCGAGAAGAAGGCTGGTGCCTTGGAGAACGTCTATGATTGGTTACTGAGTGTTCCCAAGGGCTGCGTGGATGTGGAGGTGGTGTGGGAGCAGGGGCAGACAGTTCCAAAATCTGATGGTGTCCTCCACGGGATACTCTCCTTCGTTTTCTGGATGGGCTCTCACTCTGAAAAAGTTAGGACATCGTATTTTACAGAATTAGAACGGAATAATAGTTCACGTTCTTAAAAAGTTGAAATAAGTCTAATCTCAAGTTACTATGTGATCAAGGAAGATGTTTTAAAAACATTAAATATACAAGGGCAAATGCTGCATTTTATGACTATTATCATTTCAGCAGATATCTTTTATTAAAAAAAAAGTAGATTAAAAAATTATCATGTTATTTAAAATTTAACAAAAGCTACATTTCCTACCTTCCTACCATCATCTTGGCTGGTTGTGTGATAGAAAGTTGGTGAATGTTGTATTTGTACAGGACTTAGTCGCAACTCTGATAAAAGAAAAAATTATCACATGAATATTATCAACCAAAGACCTTACACATACCATTTTACATTTAACATATATAGTGATCATCCACAAACACGCATTGCATCAGAAAGCAAAAAATACATTACAAAGCAAATCGCACATATCTTATCATTATACATTTATATAGGAACTGTGGATCAGTTCTAGTATGGAATTTTGCATTAGACGAATTTTTTAGGGTTACTGGAGAGCAGCCTCTAAACTCACTATAAAAATGGTGAAATAGTCTTTTGAAAGGAAAAAAGAAGGAATAAGGTCGACACAGATCTTGCCTTCCAGTCTATCCAAACATTTGAGTCTATTCTATGTTGTTATTATTATTATTATTATTATTATTATTATTATTATTATTATTAGTATTATTGTAAATGTAGGGAGAAGAGAGGGGAAGGAAAGCCTACATTTGCACCCAAATACGCAGAGATAAATACGAAAAAAATACACAAAATGTTTAAATCTTCTAACTTCAATGAAGACAAAATTTACATGTTTTGTCTTATAAAATATTATACTTGTGTTACAACGAATTTTTAACAGGGATGATGTGTTGCGCAGTTAAAAGAAATTCATCATAAAAATATTCTCAGTTATTATAAAAAAAATTATATATCTCTATCCAGTGCTTTTGCTTCAGTAGTCTCATTTTATAAACCTACGGATCAACAATTGCCTCTCTTCTGACAAAGGAAAAATTTTACAGTCCGTACAAAAGAAACCAAATGACCTGGAAATGTACAAAAACTTGCCCAGACATGTTCAAACATTTTTAACAAGAGCCAGAACATGTCACATTATCATACAATTGTACCTACACAGATTTCACCTTTCTGATAATCCTACTTGTCTGTGGTGTAATAATCATGATGAAGATCTGGAACACATTCTTCTATACTGTCCATCCATAAACCACAAAAGAAGTAAATTAAAATCATCAGTATCAGTTGCAGAAGACACAGCCCTGCAGTATATATTGACTATACCCCAACTCTGGCTACTAGTAACAGGCATCTATAATGAACACCGATCAAAATACCCCTCATTTCTCATAAAAAACAAAAACTGAATAGACTACAGTGGACTTTATGTTCTCAGCAAACAGCTGGATACATTAAGAAGACTGACTGACTGACTGACTGACTGACTAATTGATTGATTGAAAAAAAAAATGATAATTTTACTTATTAAGATTTAGTTTGCTATCAGGATTTCTGGAAAATTGTATTTTTCCTACAAAGAAAATATACACATTTAATAAACATTTATATAATCTAGTAAAAGCTAAAATTATTGTTTTATTATTTTAACAGTATTTTTCTCTACGAATTCAGAATAAATACTTCAACACCCCTCTCATTCTGATGGACTAGTCTAAGTCTAATCTTCCTTTCGAAAATATAGTACTGTCCTGACTGTCGCTTTGAAGTACAGAGTTGCCAATCATGCAACAAAGCATAAGTAATGGATTGTAACACAATGTCAAATCGTTGCTCAACTCCAGGTGTTTTTATTATTTCAGTGAAATCAATAACCAATGAATACATATTGTTTCTTTGAAAGGCATGAAACTAAGGATCATGGTAATGCATCAAATTCGTAACCTTATACATTAGTAATGCTAACTTTCCATGAAGAAACTTTTATAAAATTATAGCGAACAGGTACTAATGCTGTGTCAGAAATGAATTCTTCATAAAGTAAAAATGTGTAATTATATTAAAAAATTGGTCATACATGAAATAGTTTTATCATTAGTTTAGCTTATTGTATTAACAGGTGTCTGAATGAGGGTATTTTCCCTAACTCACTTAAGATTGCAAGAGTAATTCTTTTATTTAAAAAAAAAAAAAAAAAAAGACGACGAAACACAGGTTAAAAATTATCGTCTGTATCCCTGGCACCTATAATGGGAAAACTATTTGAATCAATTGTAAAATCACAGATTTGTAAATTTTTAGATGAATATGGCATATTATCTGATTTGCAGTTGATTTCAATAGTGCTAGATATATTATTAATGCAATTAAGAATATAGATTAATAATGTAACACAGACTTCTGAAGATAAGAATTTTGAAGTAATTACAGTATGTGACTTGAGCAAGGCATTCGATTGTGATGACAATGAAGTGTTGTTAACTAAGCTTCTACATTATGGAATTTGTGGTATTCCACTACAGTTTTTTTAAATCAGAATACAGACAGTCTGTGGATATGCAAAGGTCAGAGTATGCAAAGGTTAAAATAGATGTGCCGTAAGTATCTGCATTGGGTCCACATTTTTTTCATTATTGGGTCTAGGACGTTTCGTCACCAGCCAGTTTAGTCACTGGCAGTTCGTCACAATGATAATTTGGTCACAATACCTGTTTGCCACAATACCTGTTCGTCACAATGGTAAGTTGGTTACAAGTATTTTTTCGTAACATGTGACATATTCGTTACAATGACAACTTGGTCACAGTACTACTTGCTGTCAATATAAATGAATGAATATTGTAATCTTAAAAATCTGATTAATTTTATTAGTCTATGTTTTCAATATATAAAAATCAAAAATTTCCTGCTACGTTAATGTCCAGGAGACCATAAGTACCCCAATATATTATCGCTATCCTTGTACTCCCCATATTTTTCAACAATTCTCTTAATTCTTTTATCTTAAGTCAACGTATTTCTTCTTTTTCTTGTGTGAAGACATGCCACTTGCCATTCTTTCTATTTCCACACTGATTTCTGCCGTCTCTCTCTGAAGGAGTGATAGAAGATGATAAAGTGAGGGGTGCGCTTTTCCCGTTTAAAGGTTAAGTCGTCTATGTCAAGCTTCACAGGTGTTTGCTGTTCTTGGTAATTCCATTAAGGTCCTATCATAGCAGTTCCATAATATGTTCTGTGAGAAAAGAGGTTGTTGTTTCCCATGACCGCGTCTTCGACCTCTAATGAAATTGTCTTCCACATAGTCGAAAATTGGGAGCAGTTCTTCCTCAGCCACCTCTCGCAGCTGGTCAAATGTAAGTGTCACATCGTCTACAGGAACAAATGTTAAGGCAATAAGGGAATGAAAATGAACTCGAAGTTCACTGTTTTCTTCTCGCATATAGTCTTCATTGATTCCTTCAAGCTGTATACGTCCCCAGAATGCTTGAACAAGATGAAAGAGACATCCAGCAATCGTTGACTGTTCCAATGGCACTCAAAAGTGCATATTCGTAATCAAACGAAATAAAATTTGGCATCAATGATCTATTAAGTAGAGTAACAATTTCTTCTTTTAGTTTTTCAAATATAATTAATCCGTAATTAGTAATGTGATACGAATCATCCTGTTACGAATCATCCTAGTGACGAAAAATTTGTGATGAATGATCCAAATCCCTTCATTCTTATACTAAATGATTTATCAAAAAATATTAGTAAATCCATGCCTGCAGATGATACTACTTCCTTGAGTGTTCATGCTGAATTGAGCTACCTTGAAATAACTATGAAACAAGCTTGTAACTGGTTTAGAGCTAATGGTCTTGTAATTGAAGGGGTGAGAATGAGATAGTCCAAAGTCACACTTTTAACAAAAATGGCTTTCTGTGCGAGTTCACTTTTTACACATATGAGAAAGCTACTATTAAAATATTATAAAATTACTCAACAAATGACATTAAATATAGGTGAAGAAATTATGATACCGCACATAATAGCATTGGACTCTAAACCTTTAACACTCTCCTGTAAAATTTTGTCTATGCGGCTTAGGACTATATCATTCTCACACCTTCATTTAATGAGGGAAAAAAACCCCAACATCTTATTTGTAGGTTGAAGTATGAGAATGATGATGTAAAAATTAATAATTTTAATAAAATCAAAATGTTAGGTATAAAGATTGATCGAAAATTGACCTTGACCCCACATATAATGGATGTGTGTACTAAATTGTCTAGAGTTTATATTTCCTAGAGAGCCCGAAATGTGTTGTATCTGATAATTATGTCTTGTGCGCTTTTTATGCATTTTTCCAACCACTATAAATTATGGCCTTATGTTGTGGGGCAATATTAGCAGTATTAATTACATTTCGTTGGTGCAAAAAAAAACATTAGAATATCCAAATCACCTTTCAGAGCACACTGCAAACCAATTTTTATTAACTTTAAGATTCTTACAGTAATTAACCTACATATTTTTTAGAGTCTATGTAGTATAAAAAACATGCAAGTAACCAGAGGGTTAGAAGTGAAATTCATATGCATTACACCAGAAATCAATCACTGTTTCATATACCCTATCAGAAGTAAATCTCAAAACAGATTTAATGTTATCGGATTAAAATTGTTCAAAAGTCTTGATGATAGTGTGAAAAGATTATGTATATTATTGTTTTTAAGTGTAAGTTATGTAATTGGCTATACCCCCAACTCTGGCTACTAGCAACGGGCATCTACAATGAACACCGATCAAAACTCCTCATTCCTCATGAAAAACAAAAACTGAATAGACTACAATGGACTATAGTGGACTTTATGTTGTCAGCAAACAGCTGGATACATTACGAAGATTAATTGACTGATTGATGTAATTGACTAATTGTGCTTCCACTTTATAACAAATTAATATTTTGAATTCAAAATACTAAAATTCTAATCAATTTTTATACTGTACTGTATACATGTGTTTTATTTGCATTGGACAATGTCTACTGTAATTTTGGTAATTGCTTAATAACTGAAATGTAAATTAATACACTAACACAAGTATCTTACCCCCTGTGTTGCGGCGTGGGGAGAATTCCAGACCAATACCTCCTGAATGAGGAAGTCCATCCATGGCACTACTTCCTATGCTTGTGGGACTGAGACTCAGCAGGGAAGCTCCCCTCAGAGGACTCTCCTAAACCAAAGTATATTTCATTAGATTTTAAGTCACAGTAAAAAAACAAAACATTATAAATATTTAACAGTTATGCTTCCTATTTTTTTTTTTCTTCTTTAACATAGACATGTGTCTGTTTGTCTTCGCGTAGAGTCTGTCAATTATTGGTCACGTCCCCTCCTCACTTTTGTGTTTCAAAATTCTACACATTCCTCTTCTTCCTCTAAGTTTTAAGTCATTTGCTGCTTTAATAAGTTTGAAGTTGTTGGCTCTATCACCATGATCAGTCCACTCTCAATGCCACAAAACATTTACAACCTCACATTCCTCTCTCACATCCTAGTTCCTAACTCTAGCCAGTCTAGTTTTGCCTATGATGGCTCTTAAAGTATTCATTTCCAATGTACTCATGAGCTGTTTAGTTTGGTTGGTAGACAAACTTGTAAAGATGAGTTATGGAACGAAAAATTCTGAAATTAAACCCATTTCAGATTGGGTAGACAAGTCACCCGAGATACAATTCAATTGCTCATAGAAACACACAGAAGAATGCCAAACTGAATATTTAAGAACAGAAAACAAAATAAAAATTCTGAGACATGTGTACAGTCGATATTATATATGCTGGACAAATCAGCAAATTCTAACAAAATAAACAGATTTCATACAAACTTAAAATAAACAGCTCCAGAATAATGTAGTAACGCATCTGAGTCGTTTCACATTTCGAAATAGATGCAATGTAAAAAAAAAAAAAGGGAGTTTACAGAATAATGATAGACTTGCTCATGTAAGACCCAGGGGCTTCCCATTAAACTACCTATAAACAATAATAAACGAAACTTAATCTCAATGTCATGATAATCTAGAAGGTTTGTTTTAAAGGTCACCAGCACGCCTGCGCGCGCGCGCGCGCACGCACGCACGCACGCACGCACACACACACACACACACACGCACGCATGGTGTACAAGTGTGGCAAAGTGAATGAGACCTCAACCAAGGGTGAATTAACAAGATGGTTTTCCCTAGTTTATCGGATAGATTGTTTAAGAAACTACACATGTATCCAAACTTACTGTTGTCACACCAGGAGAAGGCGGCTGAAGTACTTAGACGGGGCGGAGGGGAAACAGTCGCGCATGCGCACCGCGCTGTTCACTGCAATATTCCTGTTTCACAAACATCTACTGCACGTGTCTATGAGTCTTTGCGACTTTGTGAAAATAATAGTGGGGTTTTTACTGTAGTGTTTTATTAGTTTCAACAAGACAATTGTTTTCAGTATACCACAAATCTTGTATTGCTTTAGTTATCCTTTGCTTTTCGTGTTAATAGTGTTGATAATAATATAGTTAATAGAATTTATGTTATTGTATACTGTTATTTAGGTTTATAGCAGTTTTTTGTTTATTGTAAATATGTCGACAAAGAGGAAACAAGGATTGCCAATCTATAGCGAAGAAAGGAATATTATTAGAAGTGCAAAATAATTCTGTGATGAAGAAAAAGAACAACAGTGCCTTTGCATTCTTCTTACGAAACCTACAGCAAAGGTAGAAAAGTACTCTAATCTATCCACAAGAACAATACAGCGTATAAGGAATGAAATGAAAGACTGCACAGAAGAAAGTGCGTTGTCGACACCTGAGGGAGAAAAAAAAAATGTAAACGTCCAGATTACCGAAACGCAAATGTAGATGACTTCGACGGGAGATTGACAAAAAAGATATAATTCAGAATTTTTATTTGAAAAAGAAATAGGACCACCGGCGTAGCTGAGGAGGTAGCGCGTTTGCCTGCTGATCTGCAGTTGTGCTCGGGAGTGAGTTCGATTCCCATTTGCGCTGACTACCTGGTTGGGTTTTTTCCGAGGTTTTCCCAAGCGGTAGGCGAATGTCAGGTAATCTATGGCGAATCTTTGGTTTCATTTCGCCAAATACCATCTCGTCATCATCAATTCAATCGACACTGAAGAAGCTAGTAGTTATTACAGTGTCGTTAAATAACAAGTAAAAAAATAGTACCAAGCTGCAACAAACGTCTACCCTTTTACAAGAGAAAACTGATTTGAAATGAAAGACAACATTAAGACGAATACTGAAGAAAAAGGATTTCAGGTGGAAGAAGTGTGCAGCTAAAAAAAAAAAAAATGAGGAAAACACTGTAAATTAGAATACGTGAAGATATCTACAGCAAATAAGAAAGCTTAGGAAAGTGGAAAAACCGATTTTGTATCTGGACGAAATGCGGATAGATAGGCCTACCAATTTAATGTTTCCCAAGTGCTGGCAGGATAAAAATGGTACGGGAGTTTTGACTACCGTAAATGTGTCTAGAACACTCATTGTTGTCCATCAGGATGGGGGCGGTGGGGCTAATGGCTTTGTTGAGAGATTCGAATTAATATACACGGCTGGAACATAAACAGACGATTATCATGGACAGATCATACTCCAGAAATTTTGAAAAATGTGATAATGATAGTCATAGCGACAGCACCGAAGATGCGGAATCTTTTATGTCTGACTCCGTTCCCGTGTAGCCAAGTAAGTGGACGAAGTTTTCAGGTCAGAGTGTAGCGTAAACTTCCCCCATCCCACCTATCTACTCCCCGCGCCAACTCGTAGCGCGAAGACAATAGCTACTATCCTAACAGGTCATGGGAAACTAAGATCGTATTTTCATCGATTTAAGATCATGGATGATCCGACATGTCCTTGTACACTGGGTCCACAAACTGTTGATCACCTGGTCTGGGAATGTGAATTACTAAATAAACAAAGACTAAGCCTCAGAAAAAGTGTGGTTATAGCCCGCGGCCACTGGCCGATGAGCAATTGTGACTTAGTAAATAAATATACAAAACCATTCAAAAAGTTCACAAAAATTATTAATTTTGACACATTGTAAATAGTAAATTCAAGGAAAATAGGTTAATTTGTCGAACAGTATACCTCTAAATATAGTGTTTAAAAGGATTAACAATAGTATTGATTTTTTTTAAATTTGTAAATAGAAAAACAGAATAGGCTGTAAAATAGTGTTGTACATTGTATTTAAAAGATTAACAGTAGCACAGATGTTGACATGTTGTAAATAGTAAATTTAAGAAAAATAGATTAATTTGATAAATAGTACACATCTAAACAAAGTTTTTAAAAGAATTAACAATAGTATTGATTTTTAAAAAAATTGTAAATGGAAAAACAGAATATGCTGTAAAATAGTGTTGTACATTGTATTTAAAAGTTTCAACAGTAGCATAGATGTTGACACGTTGTAAATAGTAAATTTAAGGAAAGTAGAATAGGCTAGCAATAATGTGTATTCATTGTATTCGAAACAGTTAGCAATATTGTAATATGTAGGCTAATCTATTAGCATGTAGTATTGCATTGTGTAATGGAACATGCTTGGAAAGAAGAATAAAAAAAAAATACACACACACTCACTCACGCTCTCTCTCTCTCTCTCTCTCTAATTTCGAACTATCTTGGAATGAATGACCTTTGTATGAAGTTAAATCTATCTAGAAAATATCTTCAACATATTTTGCTCAACAAGACTTCTAGAAAAATTACAAATCTAAGTCCAAAAGCAGCAAATAAACTTACGTGAAGAATGTAAAATTATATTTTATTACAGTTCTGGTACTTAAAATTTACATCCTTTGCTAAGTGACGAACTGTTACTTCCAAAAATCATTCATCAGTTTCAAAATCTTGATCCCAATTATTGTTACATAGAACCAAAAACAATGCCATTTATTGTTCCTTTGATTTTTGGAATGCAGCAAATGTTCGTTATATTTGCTCCATTCTCCATTATTACTAAACATGTCTTCATATTTTATAACATGTAACATAATGTAATAATTCACATTATGACGGACAAGAAACTCTCACCTGACCACAGACGTTGATATGTAAGGGTGGCGATACTTGTCTTCTTTCCTGAATGCCACCTCCTGCCACAGGATCTCCTGAGTACACAGTGTGTCCTTGAGTATTGGGACTTAGCTGATTTCCAGGTACGTGAGTTGGCTTGGGATAACTCTGGAGAGGCAAATATCCAGAGTCCTTTTGGGCTATGTTATTTCCTGTAATGTTCACCGGTGGGCAATCTCTGAAAAAAGAAAAAATAATACATTACATGAACATTATCTATAAAAAGGTTCATTGTCAAGCACAAGGAATATATAATTCCCCTCTCTCTTATCTGTAAGATCCTCGTACTGTGAAGTAGCTCCTAAAACACTGTCAAGTATCAGTATTCTATGCACGACATTATGTGATGTGCATTGAATTCAATTGTACGTTAATTGTCATTAGTCACTGTTTCTTACTATGCATATTATAGCCATGACTCACTGTTTACTGGTTCATATTGCTGAGATACCGGACATGTTTAAGTTAAAACCTATGTACGAATTCCTAAAACAAAACTTCTGGCTCTGCTGGCTTCTCTTACTCTTTGCTTAACTGTGCCACTAATATTATCAATGCAGCCTTTCCCACGTGAAGCTGAGAGAAATGCCAATCTAGACTGTAAATTGTAATTACTATTTTTTTTCTCTGAGTGAAATGGAAATTATGACATTTTCTTAAATATATGTAGGAGAAATGCCTACCCAGTACTGAAGCATTGTTCGTACTGTCTGAATTCCTTCTGGTAAGACACGTGATTCACTGGCCAGCGAGACTGATGATTTGGTCGACTTGAATGATTTGAAGATACGTGACGAGTGAACTGTGCAGAACTCCTCACTGAAGGTGCACGATTATTTGAAGTCATTCCTGCCAAAACAACAAAGACATGGTTATAATGTACAACGCTGAGGACACATTAAGACTGCTTCAAAATCAGCAGGAAGGAAATAATTATTCAAAAGAGATCGGAACTTTTTTCATTGCTGGAGAAATTCAGAGTACATGATATACAGTGGAACCTAGTATAATGAAATAGCAAAAACTCAGAAAACAAAAAAAAATGTAATGAATGCTCAATATTTACTGGAATTAATAGTTCAGATCTATATGTTTAAGTAAGAGAATGAGGAGTGGTGCTTCTCATAAGACAACCAACTTCTGATCACAAAAATATGGGAGACTTGATCACGATAAATTTTAGCGCAATTTTTTAGGATGAGAAGCAAAGATTCATTGATGGAATGGGTTATATTAAATAATATAAAAATATCTATTTCATTATAATACAAATGTGAGTTAGGTCACAATACCGAGTATAGTAATATTTAAAAATAGACATGTTTCTTAGTTTTAACTTATTTGTATTAGTCAACAGGCTGCTGCAGAACATTTAATTTAATTTTTTTTATCTTGCTATTGAAGCTGAAAAAAGCTCTTTACATTCACACTTGCATACAGTTATACAAACATTACAAGATCACTGGAACAGAATTTCTGTGATTGGTACCTACTAAACTGTCGATACTAATGTCAGTTTATATCTAAATACATTTAGCGATTATTATTATTATTATTATTATTATTATTATTATTATTATTATTATTATGTTACACAAAAAAATTGGAAATCATAATTAATAAAGAAAAATATGAGAAGATTAGGATATCAATACGGGAGTCAGGAGGATTAAAAAAAATTAGCTGAATTATGGGAGTTCCTGAAAAATACGGAAGAGTTGGTCACCCTAGCTTTTCACCAACAACTGAGTCTAAGCTTGTCTCTGGACGTGGCAGTTTCTGTAAGTGAGTATGGTACTAGCGAGTAAAAGGCCAAGTTAATATTATTAATGTAAGCCTATTGTCCTGTTTTAAAATCGGTTATTTAATAACACTGTACCAACTGTGTGGTTATCCAGCATTAGTCAAATTGGTGATGAGATGGTATATGGAGAGATGAACACAAAGATTCGTCATGGGATTACCTACATTTGCCCATTCACAGTGGGAGAAAACCTGGGAAAACCCCTAAGTAATCAGTCCAAGTGGGATTCGAACCCACTCCCGAGCACAGCTTTGGAGCAGGAGTCCAGTATTGTCGTCATGACATCAGTATCCACGGAATTCGAATTTATGGAAGGAGGCACTATGGCCCAGCACTGCGATCTGTTACGATCTATTGTGCTAACACTCAAGCTAGGAGCATTCCCAAACACACACTGGCTGACTACACTAAGATTTGCTGCTTACCCAGGTTTCGAGCAGGCAACACCTCCTTATCACTAGACCAGCCCCCTCTGTGTGTCACCAGCCGGCAATTGGGGAATGCTATGCAATGATGACAAAATGAAGAAATGGTGACAGAATGATGTAGATGCCTAGTATGGGGAAAAGGGAGAACCCCGAGGAAAACCCCAACTGCGACATTGTCCACCACAAGTGTCACTATGGATTTTTCAATGAAAAATCCCAGACATGACCGGGACTCGAATCCAGGTCGCCAGCGTGACAGGCTGGAGGTCTGACCACTTAGCCACCACAGGGGATCATCAGTATCCATACACTAGTACATTATTTTTTCGGCTTATATTTATTTACGTTATACTAGTCGTACACTTAGGAATAAAAAGAGAGATTACTTGAAGGAAAAGCTGAATGAGATAGAAACAAATAGTAAGAATAAAAACATTCGAGATTTATATAAGGGTATAAAGGAATTTAAAAACGGATGTCAGGCAAGGGTAAACGTGATTAAGGATGAGAATGGTGACTTGCTTGCAGACTCTCATTCAATGTTGAAGAGATGGAAAAACTACTTTGGGCAACTACTAAATATACATAGGCCAAATAGAAATGGTTGGGACGAAATTCAAATACACACTGCTGAGCCATTTATACCGGAACCCACACTTTCTGAAGTCGAAATTGCAATAGAAAATCTGAAAAAGTACAAGTCTCCAGGTATTGATCAAATTCCAGCAGAATTAATACAAGAGGGTGGAAGCGCATTATCTAGCGAAATTTATAAACTTGTACTTGCAATTTGGGAAAAGGAAATTCTACCAGAACAATGGAAGGAGTCCATAATCGTAGCTATTTTTAAGAAGGGGGACAAGATTAATTGTAGTAACTTTCGAGGAATATCACTTTTGTTGACGTCATATAAAATTTTGTCGAATACCCTTTTGAGAAGATTAACTCCATATGTAGATGAAATTATTGGGGATCATCAGTGTGGTTTTAGGCGTAATAGATCGACTATTGATCAAATTTTTTTGTATTCAACAGATATTGGAGAAAAAATGGGAGTATAAGGGTACAGTACATCAGTTATTCATAGATTTCAAAAAGGCGTATGACTCAGTTAAGAGAGAAGTTTTATATGATATTCTTATTGAATTTGGTATCCCCAAGAAACTAGTTCGATTAATTAAAATGTGTCTTAGTGAAACTTACAGCAGAGTCCGTATAGGCCAGTTTCTATCTGATGCTTTTCCAATTCACTGCGGGCTAAAGCAGGGAGATGCATTGTCACCTCTACTTTTTAACTTTGCTCTAGAATATGCCATTAGGAAAGTTCAGGATAACACAGAGTGTTTGGAATTGAACGAGTTACATCAGCTTGTCTATGCGGATGACGTGAATATGTTAGGAGAAAATGCACAAACGATTAGGGAAAACACGGAAATTCTACTTGAAGCAAGTAAAGCGATAGGGTTGGAAGTAAATCCCGAAAAGACTAAGTATATGATTATGTCTCGTGACGAGAATATTGTACGAAATGGAAATATAAAAATTGGAGATTTATCCTTTGAAGAGGTGGAAAAATTCAAATATCTTGGAGCAACAGTAACAAATATAAATGACACTCGGGAGGAAATTAAACGCAGAATAAATATGGGAAATGCGTGTTATTATTTGGTTGAGAAGCTTTTGTCATCTAGTCTGCTGTCAAAAAATCTGAAAGTTAGAATTTATAAAACAGTTATATTACCGGTTGTTCTATATGGTTGTGAAGCTTGGACTCTCACTTTGAGAGAGGAACAGAGATTAAGGGTTTTTGAGAATAAGGTTCTTAGGAAAATATTTGGGGCTAAGAGAGATGAAGTTACAGGAGAATGGAGAAAGTTACACAACGTAGAGCTGCATGCATTGTATTCTTCACCTGACTTAATTAGGAACATTAGATCCAGACGCTTGAGATGGGCAGGGCATGTAGCACGTATGGGCGAATCCAATGCATATAGAGTGTTAGTTGGGAGGCCGGCGGGAAAAAGACCTTTGGGGAGGCCGAGACGTAGATGGGAAGATAATATTAAAATGGATTTGAGGGAGGTGGGATATGATGGTAGAGACTGGATTAATCTTGCTCAGGATAGGGATCAATGGTGGGCTTATGTGAGGGCGGCAATGAGCCTCCAGGTTCCTTAAAAGCCAATAAGTAAGTAAGAAAGTAAGTATACTATGACATATGTCTATGTACTTCCAGGCTATTATCTGAAGCAATTAATTATTACGTTTGTTTATGAGTTGCTCTACCGGTATCTAAAATAAAATGTTGAGTAAATTTGTTATTTTGAATTATTGCATATTAGGGCTTATATCCATATGGAACTTGTTTCAGACATTTTCTTACCAATATTATTATTATTATTATTATTGTTTGCATTGGGCTCTATGGATATGTTTTGTCAAAAAGGACCCTTCGACTAGGGTTACAAGACATCCAGAAAATCCTGGGCATTCCTACAATATTTTAATCTTCTGTCCGGTGGAATTAACCGCAACTCTTTATGACATAATAGTTATCCAATAGACCATGCTATCTGACAGTAGACATAAGATGTCCAAATGTTTATTCAATTTTTGAGTGAAAAAGGTATTGTAATAGATGATGCAAAGTGTTGTGACCACTTGACCAGGCATATAATTTGAAACAATTTCTGCAACAGTGTAGTTCTACCTTTGAAACGTTGTCTTGCAATGACAAGGTATTCCAGATGTAGCAAGCCTGAAAACTATCTTTCTGAACTGCTGAAACTAATGGAATATTTCTACTCTATTTCTGCATACAACGCTAATGTTGAGAGAGTTTTTTCACTGCTATCAGCACAGTGAATAGGTGAAAGAAACAGACTACCGATTGACTCAGTCAAAGGCATTGCTTTAGTGAAATAATCGATTAAGGCAAACAGGCCTCCTACACCATACCACCAGAAAAAAAAATGCAGAGAGAAAAAGAAAAAAAAAATTAAAGTAGTGAACAAAATACGTAATATTGTGAACGTATTTCGTCTTGGAATTTATTTACTGTACCTACTTAATTTTTCTTACAGCAATAATCATTTATTTTAATATAATTTCTTTAGTCTTTTCGATGATGCTATGATCAAGTTCAAATGTAATACATTCCTAATAATCTGTTACAAGTTTTCAGCAGAACTAATACAGGATAGATAAACATTAATTCCTTCGTTTACTGCAAGCAACTGAAGTTCCTTAGAAATAGAATCATTACGATAACACATACATTGTCATAATGATATACATATAATGTGTTTCGCAAATTGTTTCATCATGTAGGCTTATCATATTGCCAATGATATTACTCTTTGTAATTAATTTCCTTTAACTCATTTATTTTTTATATTTGTGCTCTTTGGACTATCCCATCTTCACAGCAGATTGTAAATCAACACTATGCATCCACAAGCAGTGGAACCTGTTGGTCACATGGTCAGCATGACAAGATCGTAACTTAAGACAACATACAACAAACAAAAGTAAAGACAACAGTCCTTATGAAGGGAGATAAATCTCCACTTTGCTACAGGAAATCTAACCTGAGTTAACCTAACATGAATAGCCAACATTACTACCACTTGAGTCACAGTGAGGAACAATTCTTAAGACTATACTACACAGATATACATGAAGTCATATATTCCAGCATTGCACACAACAGTCGTATTTTTTAAACCTAGTACAACTGACTTCCTTTATAAAGACGTACCGGTATGTAATTAATGCTGTATAAATTTTGATACAGTATACCTAATCCCCATATTGTGTAGTCTATCTTTTTAAACTAAAGATACATTAATTTTTCAGAAAGAATGATTACATTTCATCTACATTAATTCAGGATAAACAGATAAGTAGATAGTGAATACGAATAAAATGCATGAAATAATTAGTTTAGGTTAATTTATTGATGGACAAACAGGCAACAGTGGCCATTTTTTTTTGACAACAAGAGATGCTAAAAATATGTATTTTCATTAAAATCTCGAAAGAGATCTTTCAATCTATCATAATACAGTAGAGCTTTGAATACTGTTATTAATTTGTTCCACAAAACTGCACCCATTATTATCAAAATGATGACAATCAAATCATTCAAACCCATGTTACAGCAACAATTCGTTATACATCTTGACTACACAACTTTTAACACTATATCACTCAGGAATATATTATGCAGTGATTACTTTCACGTGTTAATATTGAACTAAGTTTATAAATACCTAGTTCAATATTAACACGTGAAAGTAATCACCACATATTATATTCCTGAACAATTCATTCTAAAAATACAACCCTAGCACCAAACATCTTTATTTTAGGTTAGCTTTGAACAAAATTATGCATTACTTATAAGAAATATGATCCCTTACACACAATCATACATTGATTTAATAAACACAGAGTCCATGTTTTGATGAGACATCATGTTTGTTTACAGACTTTTGACATTGAATTTAACAGCTGGCATGCTCTTAATACCCACATCACAAGGACACTAGGTCAATGAAACTGAAAACATACTCAGATGTGTCGCTGGCTACTTGAAACTATGCAACACCCAGATGAAATTTACCAATACACAATCCAGTAAAAACGACTATTAGTAAAATTTCGACAATAACAGAATTTAATGGTATTAAATAGCGAACACTAGTCAACAAATGTGACGATAATCGAAACTCCACTATACTGTGTCTCTATAGCCTATGCAGCATACAATTAGAAAGTGAAAATTTTACAAAACATAAGCCAAGTTGGTATTTAGCATTTTAACTTCAAATGTAATCTTCATCTTACGATGTTTGGTGACGTATACACGTCCGTTGATGTGACATATTAATGAATTTTAAATACTATTATAGTCACAATCATGCCATGGTATGAAAGAAAAATTTCACAACCTCGAGCGGGAATCGAACCTGTGACTTCCTGTTCTCCGGTCAGGCGCTCTACCACTGAGCTATCGAGTTTGTCTCATGCCAAAGGCTTGGAATTATCCTTTCATACTGGTGACTCTGTTATAGAGTACTGTCCATAGAGTCTGATCTAGTCAGCACTGCTTATGGGTTGAAAGAAACTTTACAAATGTAATCTTCATCTTACGATGTTTGGTGACGTATACACGTCTGAATTTTAAATACTATTATAGTCACAATCATGCCATGGTATGAAAGAAAAATTTCACAACCTCGAGCGGGAATCAAACCTGCGACTTCCTGTTCTCCGGTCAGGCGCTCTACCACTGAGCTATCGAGTTTGTCTCATGCCAAAGGCTTGGAATTATCCTTTCATACTGGTGACTCTGTTATAGAGTACTGTCCATAGAGTCTGATCTAGTCAGCACTGCTTATGGGTTGAAAGAAACTTTACAAATGTAATCTTCATCTTACGATGTTTGGTGACGTATACACGTCTGAATTTTAAATACTATTATAGTCACAATCATGCCATGGTATGAAAGAAAAATTTCACAACCTCGAGCGGGAATCGAACCTGTGACTTCCTGTTCTCCGGTCAGGCGCTCCACCACTGAGCTATCGAGTTTGTCTCATGCCAAAGGCTTGGAATTATCCTTTCATACTGGTGACTCTGTTATAGAGTACTGTCCATAGAGTCTGATCTAGTCAGCACTGCTTATGGGTTGAAAGAAACTTTACAAATGTAATCTTCATCTTACGATGTTTGGTGACGTATACACGTCTGAATTTTAAATACTATTATAGTCACAATCATGCCATGGTATGAAAGAAAAATTTCACAACCTCGAGCGGGAATCGAACCTGTGACTTCCTGTTCTCCGGTCAGGCGCTCCACCACTGAGCTATCGAGTTTGTCTCATGCCAAAGGCTTGGAATTATCCTTTCATACTGGTGACTCTGTTATAGAGTACTGTCCATAGAGTCTGATCTAGTCAGCACTGCTTATGGGTTGAAAGAAACTTTACAAATGTAATCTTCATCTTACGATGTTTGGTGACGTATACACGTCTGAATTTTAAATACTATTATAGTCACAATCATGCCATGGTATGAAAGAAAAATTTCACAACCTCGAGCGGGAATCGAACCTGCGATTTCCTGTTCTCCGGTCAGGCGCTCTACCACTGCGCTATCAAGTTCGTCTCACGCCAAAGGCTTGGAATTGTCCTTTCATACTGGCGACTCTGTTATAGAGTACTGTCCACAGCGTCTGATCTAGTCAGCACTGCTTATGACGTGTATACGTCACCAAACATCGTAAGATGAAGATTACATTTGTAAAGTTTCTTTCAACCCATAAGCAGTGCTGACTAGATCAGACGCTATGGACAGTACTCTATAACAGAGTCGCCAGTATGAAAGGATAATTCCAAGCCTTTGGCGTGAGACGAACTCGATAGCTCAGTGGTAGAGCGCCTGACCGGAGAACAGGAAGTCGCAGGTTCGATTTCTGCTCGAGGTTTGAAATTTTTCTTTCATACCATGGCATGATTGTGACTATAATAGTATTTAAAATTCATTTTAACTTCACTTTTTTTCTCCACTTACTGAAGAACTGTTTTCAGAACACTGGAGGAGTGATAGTATGAGTAAGAACAATAAAGTGCATAAGATTTGCTGATGATATGGTGTTGTTAGCAGAAGAAGATACTAAGAGATATGCTACTGGAGCCAAATGACAAGCTGTGAGCAAGTGTGCTATGGATATTTTATTTGGAAACTGGTGATGGAAATGAGAATTTTTGGAAGTAACCTGTGTAGTTCACGCACTACTGTTCTGAATTATAAAATATGCACAAAAATGAAATAAAATTTATGAACGAGTTTTGCTTATATACACATTTATAACATTTCTGTACTAAAGTTATGATGCAAGTTGTTGCAAAAATAACTCATAATAAATTCTCTTGTTTATTGACCAATCATTTTTTATCAATAAGTATAACTCCTAAAGAAATACTCAAAGGAGAAATGTATTATCACTATTACTGCTTAAATATGTGGCGATATTAAATATTGTTAAATGATCAATTCTTGTATATTTGTAAATTTTATCTTGAAAACAGGTCTAAATCTTAGACTATAATAACATGAGGTGAATCCAGAGTTTTTAGGTGCGAGAAACCAATTTAGCTAGGTTTTGGCTTTTGGGAATACTCGTTTAGTGGATTTAAATAACCAGACTGATTTCTACGAGCTAATAAGCTATTCTTACACAAGACTGTAAACTTTATCTTGAAATCACAACTAAGAATTTTTATGAAATGGGGTGAATTTACAGTTTCAGAGTGCAAGAAAACGATTTAGCTATGTTTTGACTTTGGTCATTTAACCCACTACATTTTTTTCCCAAACTGATTTCTACTACCGATAATAATGAAACAAATATAAGTGGCACATTTACAACTCGAACAAAAATCGTACTACGTACATGAATGAATCTATGTTTAATCCCTCGACTGCATCCCTAAGAAAGAATGCAGTGGCAATTATCCCACCATTTTTGGGACCAAAAAAAAAAAAAAAAAAAAAAAAAAAACCAACAAATAATTTAGCTAGAGGATTAAATAAACAGACTGATTTCTATGAAATAACAATATGCTAATAAAATAAATCCAAAGGGTACATTCACAACTTGAACAAGAAATCGATTTGCGAAGCAGTAGGCCCTAATACACGAATGAATCTATGTTTAACTCCTCAAATGTGCCTCACCCACGCCAAGATTTTGAATTGTCTATGGAATTCAACTATGAAGAAAGAAATCAGTAGTAGTTAGCATAACAACATGAAGGACTTCAACACCGCAGCTGAATAGCTACAGAGCATAAAGTTCTCTGATCTGGATTAATCTTGATGATCCTGACTTACTATTACACAATCTTTGACATAGCAAAATATAAAATTTTTTATCCCCATTATCGAACAATATTTATTGTATTACCATTATAGTAAAATCTCGATAATCGGAACATCCCACAATTCCAATGCATTACCGAATGTATGTACAATACCAGAAAGCACAGAAAACGAGAGAATACTAGAAAAGAAGATCAAATCAAGATCCCTCTTGTAACTGCAGTGGTGTGTAAATAAGATAAAAAGAGGATGTTAAGCTGAATAAAAAAGAAAGGTGATGATTTCTACCACTTTATATATTTATAGTAGTGTACAATGTGTTTTAAGTTCAGGTAGAGTAATTCCATATATTTGATAATCCGAACGAATTGTTAATCCGAACTACCTCCAGTTCCAATTAGTTCGGATTATCGAGGTTCTACTGTATTATGTATTGTGTTCAGAAAAGAATAAAACTTTGTTTCAGAAGTTCTTATTGGCGAGAAGGGACCAATCATGATCTTTCCTTTTTGTTTCGATGTTGATTCTCAATTAATTTTTGTCTCTGATTCGTCTTGCATTATTAATCCTGGTGACTTGCAATTACAAGCTTTGGAAAAAGCACAGCAAAATTATGTTCCTAGGCAAAAAATTCGCGAAAATAGTCCATTGTCTTCCTCACAGTTAATATATGACTGTTCTGTTCCATCTCGTATCTACAATGGACTGTTTTCGTGATAGACTGGGATACTGTTTAGCTGTGAATGGTTGTCATTTTGAGCATCTGTGGTAAAGTTTGGTTAGTCATAGCGTTTTGTTTAGTTTTATGGCCTCCTCAACATGATTTTACATACTTATTTTCGTCTCAAATTTGAAATCCACGAAACAAGTTTAATAAATAGTTAAGAGACAATTTAAATGGGAGAATGGGTAAAGTTTCTATGCATTCATATGTAAAATTTAATGGAGATTCAGAATATATAAATTTTAATATAGGGTGTCATTAAAAAATTGTTTACTGTCACATTCTGTATGTCTGAATAACTTTTGGATATATTGTATGGTTTATCTCCAACATTTTTTGTATAAAACTTTCTTTTTTTTGTGAAATTCAAATTCAGAAGTTATTAACAATATTCCATGTTGTTCATCCTGTATATATTTTTTTCAAATTGCTTTATTTTACGACACTTTCTCAACTGATTATTAACCTCTGAGTGAAATAAAGGTGCTAATGCCAGCACAGTGAGTCCAGGGTCCAGCGTCGAAAGTTACCTAGCATTTGTTGTTAATGGATTAGGGAAAACCCTGGAAAGACCTCAATCAGATAACCTGTCCCAACCAGAATTTGAACCTGGATCTGCAGTTTCGCAGTATAACATGCAGACTACTACTCCATGCGGTGGACATTAATATTTGCACTGGTAAGGGAATTCATTAATTAGAAATCCTAGACTTTTGCAATGCAGTACAAATCCATGCTAACATATTTATTCAAAAAGTTTTCTTTGATTTAATAATGTTATTCAACTTAATTTATAAACAACTGTGAGCCTTTAAATGCATTAACATAATACATAACATTTCAGAAAAAGTTACATATTTACACAAAATTTTTATATAACCAGCATGCAAAAAATTATTTCTAGAACTGTCATGGTAACTATTACTTTTATGTTTTGAAGAGTGTTTGCAAATGATAAGTTCTGGAATTTTATTGCCAGTCAATTTTCTGGGAATTATACATGGTAATTCGGATATCTGAATGGAGATAGAATATTGTTACACAGAATTTCACTGTGGAAAATTACATTATCTTAGTTTATGACACAATTACGTTCATAAAGGATAATTACATAACATAATTGAATATTGGAATACTAATACCATCACTATGCAAAGGGCATCCATGACATAAACGTAAAGCTTTTGAGTCATACACTAATAAATTGTTGAAAAATGTAATTAACAGTTCATTGTGAATCACAACAATGAATAAGGTGCCTAAGTTACAAGTTCACTCATTACTTTATTTCAATATATAGGATAACATAAGAAATAATGACACAATACAACTGTCAGAAAATAAAAACAAACGCTAGTAGAAAACCTGTCCATAACTGCATTACATGCCATAATTCACAGAGAATTAATCCCAGATTTGTTGATAGAAAGATGTTAAAATGAAATCATGCTGAACTCTTGTACTCATAGTTAAGTCCACAAAGGGTATGAACTGTTTAATATAAGATTATAAATAAACAGCTATCGAAATACATGCAAAATTCAATAAATATGAGCATATCTTGCCTTCCCTCCATTCTCAAAAGAAGTCAACTCAACATGAACATTATACTAACAAGTGCTTCCTTTCATTTGCTGTAACATGGATGTAGAGGAAAATATACAGAAATACAACAAACTAAACGAATGCATATAAAGAAATTTTGGGAAATATATGAGTAAAGATGTAAAATTAAGAATGTATAATATACTCTCTAAACTGGTACTTATGTACAATAGTGAAACATGGATAATAACGACTCAAGGGAAAAAAAAAAAAATGGAATCGGCACAAATGTGTTTCATGAGATCTAACGCAGCTGTTACTCTGAAACACAAAATAAAGAGCCAAACAATAAGAGAACAACTAGGAATCAGATCAATAACAGAGGATATCCAAAAGTACCAACAGAAATGGAGGCAGTATATTTTGAGGATGCCCAATATACGAATTCTACACCAAGTATATATATAAATATCGTCCACACCTGTGGAGTAACGGTCAGCGCGTCTGGCCGCGAAACCAGGTGGCCCGGATTCGAATCCCGGTCGAGGCAAGTTACCTGGGTGAGGTTTTTTCTGGGGTTTTCCCTCAACCCAATAGGAGCAAATGCTGGGTAACTTTCGGTGCTGGACCCTGGACTCATTTCACCGGCATTATCACCTTCATATCATTCAGACGCTAAATAACCTAGATGTTGATACAGCGTCGTAAAATAACCCAATAAAATAAATAAATATATAAATATCCAATGGGGAGACGGAACATAGAACGTCCTAGAACTAGATGGAAACAGCAGTTTCCATTGACCTCAGAACGGGAAAAAAATCCAATCCTTGTTTAGGCGGAAGAATAAACTTTTTTCGATGTTTAGAAAGAGACTTTTGAGTATTCTACTGTGCAATGAAACTAAATTATCTCGGAGAAGTTAAGTTACAAGACACAGTGGAATACCCAAACGTTTATTTCTGAACATGATCACCATGAAATCATAAACATTTCTTTCTTTCTATGTATATTAAAGTACTTCTCATAAGGAGATGCTAGAACAGGAATCACACTAATCCTTAAAGAATGAATGGATTGTGATTGTGGTGAGGATGAAGCTGTGTCAAGTACCTATCTATTTTCAACCATGGTAAATTGATACTGACAATATAGTTGCTTAGAAATACGAGAAACATTTTGAGTTCAAATGTCTGTGAAAATAAATATACAGTATATACATATTATACTGTATAATCTACACTAATAATAAATCTGTAATCGAATTTTTTCTGATAATTTTCGCTTTTCCAAAAATAATTGGTGTTAACATGTATAATTAACCATCCTGAGACTAAAAATTGCATTTTTGAAATTTTTGTTTGTATGTCTGTCTATTTGTCTGGATGTTTGTTACCTTCTCATGTGATAATGGCTGAACCGACAAATACTGTAAAAACATAAAATTTACTTTGTCATACGTTAAAAGTGTTAAAATTGTTAAAAAAGGTATTTACCTTCGACAGACGGACATACAAATAGCCAACCCCCACCATAGGAGCAACACACCCCCACCCCTACCATCGACAACTGCACATCGCAGAGTCAAGATCACCAGTGGTTCAAGAGACACTGAAGACGACGACACATAGCATCGAAACGGGCCGTCTGTTGAAGGTAAATACCTTTTTTTAACAATTTTAACACTTTTAACGTATGACAAAGTAAATTTTATGTTTTTAACAAAGTGTTAACGAGAACTTTAATCAATGAAATACTGTAAGACTAATCTTCTCAACCTTTTCTTAAATGTATTGATTTTGAGAGGACCACCCTGAAAGATTGCTGCAGGTGAGCTGACTAATTTAGAAAAATGTTAAACCAATTATTCTTGCACCAAAAACAGATGTTCCCTGAACCAAATGATCCCTATTTTCATTATTTGGATATAATAACAATTAAGAAACATGTTAAAGGAATTATCCTTGCACCAAATGGGTGCTCTATGGATCAAAAGATCGCATTTTAATTATTTAATACAATTTCAATTAAGTAACATAGTAAACGATTTATCCTTCTATCAAACACGGATGTTCCCTGCACCAAATTTCCTATTTTAAATATGCAATTACTTCATATTTACAGTAGCGTGCAAATTAATCCGAACACGACATATTTTTACATTTTCTGTCATTGTTGGCCTCACAGCTGCTCATACCGCTTTAATTGACATCTGTAGTACGTGTAATTCCATTGTTGAAGGTCTGTCATTATTTTTTTTATAACATGTGATATTTTGCCTGTCGTTTTGTACTTATAAGCATTTCAGTTGTGTTAAAGACTTAATACTGCAATCCTGTGTACATTCTATCGTCTTCACAAATGGATACAACTCCATGAAAACGGTCTAAAATTATAACACACAGAGCCAAATTGCTGCAGAATGTCACATCGGTTTGACTACTGTTAATTCGATCATAAAACGATACAGGGAGACTGGATCCATCACACCCCAGAAAAAAGGAAACTGTGGCCGGAAAAGGAAGACTTCACCTCCAGATGATCGTTTAATTGTCAGGAAAAGTAAATTAAATCCTAGACTAACTGCTGTCGACTTAACCCGCGAGTTAATGACTACCACTGGGGCGAATATTCACGTCACAACATAGCGGCGTAGGCTTTTGGAAGCTGGACGAAGGGCTCATAAGCCTATTAAGAAGCAACTGCTAACCCCTCTTATGTGCAAAAAACGCTTAATGTGGACAAAATTACATCAACACTGGACAGTGAATGACTGGAAGAATGTACTTTTTTCCGATGAGTCTCATTTCGAGGTCCACAGCCACCGTGTTTCTTATGTATGGAAAGGATCCGAAAAAGTAACAGCAGCTCATCTCCAACAAGCACCCAAATACCCCCCTAAAGTAATGTTTTGGGGGTGTTTTACACAAGAAGGGCCTGGAGCATTAATACCTATCAAGGGAATGATGAATTCTGACAAATATATTCACTTATTGGAAACCAGAATCGTACCCCAGCTGCAAAAATCATTTCCGGATGGCAGAGGTGTGTTCCAACAAGACCTGGCACCATGTTATACGTCTTGAAAAACTACATAATTCTTCAACAAGAAGAATATTCAGGTACTCCCCTGGCCAGGCAACTCACCCGACATCAACCCCATTGAGAACTTGTGGTCAATCTGCAAAAGAAGAATGCAAAACATGGATTGTTCTACAAAGGAGAAGATGATTTCTGCCCTCACTGGTGTATGGTTTCGCGATGAAGAAATGAAGAATATTTGTGGGAAATTAGTGGAATCCATGCCAAATCGTCTCAGAGCTGTTATTAGGAACAAGGGAGGCCACATAGATTACTGAGATATGTCTTAGATCCTTTTTTTTTATCCCGTTTGAGTGTTTTTGCATAAGTAATTACGTTGTTGCAGATTAATTTGCACGCTACTGTATTTCTAACAATCTATTACTTCTCAGGTAAGGTTATTCGCGGACAACTGTATAATATATAGACAAATTAGTGATGAATCAGATATTGCTGCCTTACAAAATGATCTTAACATTATTGAAACCTGGACGACAGAAAATAAAATGAAAACCAATGTGAGTAAAAGTAAGTCAATATCCTTCTGCAGAATGCATAACGAAATCTGTCTCAAATATCAAATGAATGGTACAATGGTGCACAAGTGAACTCTTGTAAATACCTAGGTATATATTTGAGTAACAAACTGGGTTGGGAGGAACAAGTCACTAATATTACAAGGAAATCCTGGAAAGCACTACACTTCTCTATGTGTATTCTTAAGAAAGCTAACCAAAGGTCAAAAGAATTACCGCAGCATACAAAACCAAATTGATTCAATAGAAAAGGTCCACCACAGGCAGCAAAATATGTCAAAATCGGGAAGTGACATGGCAGAGAGATAGTAAAAGACTTGGGTGGGAATTTCTCAAATCAAGGCAACAAAAAACCAGACTAAGCATATTGTTTAAGGTGCAAATGAGACACAAAGCATGGACCGTCATCAGTGCTACATTAGTGACACCATCAGACTTAGGCAGGGCTGATCATATTAGGAAGTTTAAATGCAGAAAACAAAGAATGGCTGTGGCAAAATTTCCCCCTGTTAACCACTTTAGTAGATTGGTGGTCCTCTCAAAACCAATACATTTAAGAAAAGGTTGAGAAGCTTAGTCTGAGAATTTAATTGCAGCTGCAATGTTTTTTTTAGTAAGTTATTTTATGACGCTGTATCAACATCTTAAGTTATTTAGCGTCTGAATGAGATAAAGGTGATAATGCCAGTGAAATGAGTCCGGGGTCCAACACCGATAATTACCCAGCATTCGCTCATATTGGGTTGAGGGAAAACCCTGGAAAAAACCTCAGGTAACTTGCCCCAATCGAGATTCGAACCCGGGCCACCTGGTTTAGCAGCCAGATGCACTACTGTTATTCCACAGGTGTAAACTTAGGTGCAGTGTAATTATGTAAGTTGTATAATGTAATTAATTAAGTTGATATATAATTAATTAAGGTGAATTACTTAAGTTGATAATAGTCGGGTTTACTAGAAATACTTACAAATTAGGTTTAATTTTGTTCATAGTAGCCGTTACTATAGAATAGTCTTTATTTACAGCCCTAGCTTTATTGCATTTATTTATTTATTTATTATTGCTGTCATTATTGTAATTTTATTACTGTAATTATTGTAACATTATTATTGTATACTATATCGTCATTGCTCCTTGCAATAACGCCTATGTGACATATTTATCGATTTTAAGATTTTTGCTCTATTAAATAACTTAAATAATGATACAGCAGATAATAAAATCTCAGATACGTAATTATATTTCTTTGTTTCGAAAATGTAAGAATTAACAGTCTCCTATGTATGTCTGCCATAGAATGAATAAATGTGGTTTTTCTTCCTACTGAAAATTGTTATATTTTGCACATATGAGTTACTGCAGGAACGACGATATATCACTACCACTGGGTGATATTCAATTGTAGTGTTAATAAATACATACATACAAGTGCAGCCAAGCACATGGGTATGGCTAATAAATAAATAAACAAATAAATACAGTAATTGTCAACAATACATGAAGTGTGATACCATAAAATGTATTCTTTTTTATGCTTTTATAGACAAAGCTATTCATTTATGGGCAGATAAATTGTAGCTCTGGTGTATTCTATTTATTCTTTATTAATTTTGAACATAGAAGTCATTTTCAAGCTTTTGTGTTATGTCATCTTATTCAGTTTTGCGTAACTACTGTATCTTCTTTTTATTTACAGTTCACTTTCCTTCCTTTTTTTTTGCCCCCTCTGTTGCTATTTTCAGTATACCCTATGTTTGTTGGATGTAAGTTATAACAACATATATATATATATATATACTCTTTAAGTCCTCTGCAATTGGCACGTTAGATAAAAACATGGTAATATTTTAGTGTAAATACAAAGCACTAAAATACAATAATAATAATAATAATAATAATAATAATAATAATAATAATAATAATAATACTGACCTAGGCTATATATATCAAGATAAAAAGCACAAAAATCTAGATATATAACTGCGATTTATAATTTAAAATTAGCGTAGCATGATAAAGTATAAAGCAAATGTACAGGGTTTCCATCTCGTAGCACAATAGTGGAAGAATCAGGTGTTCCAAATTACAGCACAAATATTGAATTAGCGAATATTTATATTAAAAAAAATGCAACAATGTTGCAAAAAGTAAGTCGATTTTAAGGTGACTGTTGGATGAATTTTGTACAACACCTCAGTTGAACATTCTAGTATTTTTCGTAATCGTTGGCAATTTTTTTAATGGTTTTGAGGAGGGGAACAATTTTTAAGTCACCAAAATTCAGGTTTCAGTAACGATATTAGAATTGTACTGAAATTATGTCGACCTAATACTTGAAGAAGAAGGCAGAAATTAAAAAAGTATCTTACAAAAAGTATGACATTTAAAGTTTAACCTTATCTCTACATGATTGAACTGAAGCATAATGTATGAGAAAAGGATGCTACGACTTCTGCAAGGTTAGTAATCAATTTCCTGTAATTTGTTCTGGATGACAAATCAGAGCAGAGGGCGGACACTTGATTATCATTTATCATGGTGAGTACAGGAAACTTCAATGATGTGTTATAGAAACAATCACAAAAATAACGAAGCGTCATGTTGATTGGACAAGCCTGCTATTGTGTTTGATTCCTTACATACGAGTTTTGCATTTGTTGAGGACAGCATTGTGCATGACATATACCTAAAGAAAGATGTTTAATTTTGGACTACAATTGTAACATAAATCTGTTATCAAATGGTCAACCCAGTCTGTTATTTATGATACCTGCAAATTTGACAGTCTTTACAACAACAAGAATTTTCAAAGATTTTAAATAAATTAAGCATTATTAACAAACTACACTTTTTCTAATAATATTAATGAATATAAATAATTAACAATAACAAAGAATCGATGTAACAGGTCTACTAAAAGGAATGAAGAAATACAATGTTAATATTGCAACTCATTGTTGCCCAGCAGTTCACAAATGTAGACTTCGACACATATTTACAACAAATTATGGTATTTGACGACTGATTAATTACACTTTGCTTGGAACTTCTAAGAAATAAATAAACTGATTAAATTTCCAACTTCTTTACTTTGTTAATCTTTAGGATTTACCTTGCTTGAATAATTTCGAAGTCTTGTGCTTTAATGTCAATGAAGGGGACAATGAAGCACAAGACTTCGAAACTATCAAGCAAGGTAAATCCTAAAGATTAACACAGTAAAGAGGTTGGAAATTTAATCAGTAATATATCAGTGTTAAAAGTGTATATAGAAAAATGAAAAAAAATAAATAAACTTTAAATGAATTAAAAGTCACACACATTAAAAATAATTACAGAATACGAATTAAGATGGTGTAATTGGTACAGTGAGTCCCAACAAAAGTTCCTAGTGTTTCTGTTGCTAACCAGCAGCAGGTCCTCCCAGTTTTCACTGCTGCTTGCAACCACAAACTTAAAGCACTCTGCCAGATTAAAAATACGTGCTAGACCTATGCTGATTATATGAATAACATTTATTCTTCATATTATAGTTGGAATCTCCTGATAGAGGGGCAGAGAAGGCCTGACGGCCTTATCTCTATCAGGTTAAATAAATAAATACTAAATACGGTACTCATCCTCCTCACAGTAGCTGCTGGAGTGTTGTCCATCTAATGTAATACATAATTCACATCACATCATTCACAATAATTGAAACCTCCCCCCCCCCCGGAATAAGGGTATAAGTACATAGGAAACCATGCACCATATACCCTTATTCCAGAGTGGTATTCAATTGTTTCATTAAATCTATTCACTACATTTAGTATTTTTTTCCACATGGAACTGGGCAGCCAGAAAATTTGCGTCTAAAGTTTTCCCTTGTTCTGCCACACAATAACTTTTTCCATATGTACATTTTCAAAATTGGACATCTCTGTTTTATTACTAATCACTAAAGATGCTGATTCGACTATTATCACGAGTTCGCCTCCCCTTAGCCAAGAGTAGCCATCTTGTCCTTATTTGCATGGCTGGTGAATCCTCTAATGCTTAGTTTATTTCACCACTCCTGACTGGTATTTATGTTATCTATCAGACATCATGTCTTCTAGTGTATATGGTAGGAGAGAGGAAGAGGGAATACGGGAAAGAGAGAGAGATATCACCATGTGAAAGCTGCATGCTTGATGATGAATCCATGTCCCCCAAAATAAGCTGTGCCAATCTGTAGTCAGTCCTTGACAGCCAGCACAAGAGGCATACAGTGACTTAGCTAAGAATAAGTGCAGTTTATTATGTAGTATTGTGTTTTGCAACAGTGCAACACATTCAATGTGTGAACGTGTAGCTACACGTTTTGAAAATGTACATATGCAAAAAGAAATGTGGCAGAACAATGGAAAACTTTAGACATAAAATTCCTGGCCACTCAGTCCCGTATAGAAAAACAATACTAAAATTAGTGAACAGGTTTAATGAAATATGTTCTGTGACTGATGCGATGTGAATTATGTATCACATAAGGTGGGCAACACTTCCAGCAGCTACTGTCAGGAGAGTGAGTATCAAATGTTACTAATAGAACATAATACCAGTATGTAAGTGATTTCATGGATACAAGCAACAGCAGTAATGGGGAGGGGACCCTGCCACTGGTCGGACTAGGACTCACTGCAATAATACTGTATTTATTATGGAGTTATGTCTGATCTTACTTCAGAACTACAGTATTACAAAGCCAAGACAAAAAAGAGTTGACAGACTGAGAAAGTCTGGGGAGAACAGTTTTAATCTTACACTTATAAAATTTATGAGCTGTTTCAGCACTCTCACTTTTCATTAACTTCATTGTTCCCATGTACTTTGAACAGACAAGTCATTAAACTTTGTGTATCTGACACAATGGCTTTATCATCCTGGCACTCTTTCAGAACTATTATTTAGTATCATACAACTTTTATTTATTTATAGTCCCGTTAACTACAATGGTCGTATCGTATATGGTTGTGTTATATAATTTTGTCTGAAGTTCGGAATTCCTCTCTAACTCAGAGACATCTGATGCCCCGACCTGGGATGCTCTCTCACCATCACAACATCCATCACGTCAGCTGGACACTTAAGCCCCGACCAGACTGTTGAGGTGCTCTCTAACTAACATAGCATCTGCTGCATTGGCTGGACACTTAAACCCCGACTACTAGACCACTGAGGTGCTCTCTCACCAGCATGACATTCATCGCAATAGCTGAACACTTAAACCTCCAACCGAAGCACATCTACCATCTATGTCCAGGCTGGACATTTAAACTCTCACTTGACAGATGCTACCTTGTGTACATAGTACAATGTTAAAACTATTATGATGACTGGCTTACTGAAATAACTACTAGTATCGTCAGAGGGTTATGGGTCTGTTTTTCGTGGATATTGGCTACCAATTCGCCATTTGCCTTTATAACTGGAAATATACAGTGTAATAGATTGAGGGAACCACGAAAAAACCTCAATTAGGTTAGCCAGCCTGGGGTTTGTAGCCGGGACCTCCTGAATAAGAGAGCTCAGTAGTTATCATAAATTATGATATATAAAACAGAATGCACTGGAAATAGCGTTTAAAGTCTGACCTATTTTCGTGACAATCAGATCTTTGAACATGCAACCCATATATTTCTAACTAATTTTAAAAAGCATTCATGTTAAAACTTTTGAAGTGTAACTTATTAAGGTGCCAATGATAATTTCACATAATTATGAACAAATAATTTCACATAGTTATGAAAAATCAGCACTACTTACACTGCTATGTTACACAAATATAATATGTTAAATTATCTATCTGCGACCACCCCCCCTCCATCCTGATTAAATTGATATCACAAGAATACTGCAACTGAGATAAACCTGACCTCATTCAGTTTCTTCCTTCATCTTAACTTTCTATCCTCTTACATTGAATGGAGAGACAAGGGCTGGATTACAGAAGAAAGCTGCTGTTATTCACGGTAATTCTGCAATAGCATTTAAACTAATATTCCCACACTTCTGAATTGTGTTACGAGAGAAAACCTTTTTAATTTTTCTGTCTCTTTCAACAACCGAGAAAAACATTTACCCATAACCAAATTTACAGAACAGAGTCTTTTATGGAATGCAACATTTTTAATGTAAACATTCAGTTGCCATATAATGGGTTTGTTTAGAAGGTTCAATGTCAATTTAAATCCAATGAACTATCTTCCAACACTTTTATATCTGTAATGGCTTATGATTTGATCTACGAAATTTGAGTGAAGGAGCTTGTAGCATAATTTGAAGAAAATCAGTTACAAGTGCGAAGAAAACAGACCTCTAATGATAACAGTTTAAGTTTAACGCGAAACATTGAATGTTTGTGACGAAAATCAACATAGAATAACTTCGTCCATATTGATTATACTAGGCCTATTAAATTACACAAATACGACTATACAGAGACAAAACCAATTTCTTTCCAATATCTTTTATAAAAAAAACCTTCCAAATGAATTAAACTGACAAACTCAAACTGTAAAAAAACTCGTTACTGTGACATGCATGTTTACATTAAATAATCCCATTTTTCTGTAAAGAAACGAAAGAAATGACATCCGGATTTTCATGACTGTATGAAAATTATGAAAGATATGAGCAATTTAAATTGTCCCTTACTTAAAAAATATACTATGTATATATAATAGATCTAAACAGTGTAAGTAAAGTAAATTTATCCCCTTTACTCACCATGACGGCAAATAAAGAGTATTAACACAGTCTAATATATACAGTCACAAAGATTAATACGTAGTAAATATGCATCCATACATAGTTGCTAACCACTAGGATAGCTACTATCGCCTCATTACAGACAATGCGAAATAGTACCTGCACAGTCTATTGTTTCTAGTAGCCTATTCTCATAAACTCAAGCTTCGTGACTGTATATACTAGACTGTAGCTGTGGTATAAAAGTAGAACTTCATGCTTTCAGGATCCCAGCACTAGAATGAAATGGTCAGTACCATCCTTGGTAACGATCTGGGGTACTCCTATTTCCCTCTTTCATTCAATCAACACTCTCCACCTCCCTTCACTTCACCTATCATTTGCAATAGTTAAAAACAGGCTGCACTGATGTTTTGGGGGAAGTTTGGATTTCCGATGCTGACAAAGAAAGGGCTTCGAGCTCTGCGCCCTGGGGCACATCAAGTACTCGTCTAGGAAGGGACCTAGCTCTTTCAGTGATAAGGCAGAATGGTTCACTGTTAGTATCAGATTCACAAATTCCAACCAGATCGCCTGTCAGATTGGTACAGTCATTGCATATATACCACACAATAGCCCTCTTCTGGGTCCAGTTCTAAAAAAAGCCAGTCAGTCAAAGCTTCGACTCAATCTCGCAAAATAATACAAGACAAATCTTAGAACAAATTAATAAATTAGAATACAATAGTTTTATGTCATTTATTACACCTACAAAATGAACTGTGATTTTTCTTTACAATTCTGAGTTTTGGGCCATGACAGAAAAGCAAGAACAGAAAACAGAAACAACTAAAATGAAATTCACAAGAAGCATAGCAAGCCATAGATTATTAGATAAATTGATTCGATTTTGTTAACAGAATGGAAGGTCATCAGAAACCAAAACAAATGCTCAACTACAAACCTTATGTAAAAGAACTGTAGGTAGACCAAGGAAATGGTGAACTCATGAAAGATGATAAAAAAGAAAACACGCAGATGAGAATCGAACTGGCGACCTCCGCACTTATCTTCTTGGCGTTCGTTTACAGCTCTACAGTGGCTACTTGCCAGTTCGGTTTGGCAATGCAAGAATAAAATTACTGAAGTCAACCCACAACATTCATGTCAATTATTGCTATACCTCCTATCCAGTAAAGGTATAATTTAATTAAGTTTCTCCGAGTAATTAAATTAATTCATGGAGAACTACGGAATTGAAGCAAATCACATTTTCGATAAACATTGCCCATGTTATTTTACTTAACTTTATATATCTGATGAGGAGGTGTAGGAAGAAAAATAAAAAAATCCCTGGAACAAAAAATCGAGTAAATCACCATTCTGCACAAGTTTAGCCTACAGGCTTGAAATGAAATGTCATTTTTCGGTCAAAAAATGTTATTGTATGGCACATTTTTTATGATTGATGTACCTACTGAATGTATGAACAAAATAACATGGCTAGGGGTGTAGTCATGTCACTGCACTGTCCCGGTATTATTTCTCTGCCCTTTTATTTGGACATTAAATACTCAGAGTGAATCTATGAAGCTACACTACAGACTTCACAACAATTTCTAATGTAAACTATACAAGGACTAATAATGCGGCTAAAATTATACATAAAGAGATGACCAGCAACATAACATTACAGAAACATAGAATGCTATACTACAAACTACAACCAGTCCTTGAAAAGTGTCAATTATAAATGTACTGGAATAGTGAAATACCAACTGATATGAAAATGGAAGGAAAGTGTCAAGATACATAGGTTGGATAAAAAGTTATGGCAACACTGCTGTCACATGACGATGGTGCGTTCGAGAGCTGCCAGCTGTGTGGACATGAAAAAGGACTGTTAGATGAGTTAGTGCAGCCAGCGGCTATAGTAACTTACTATGTCAATCTACTGCAGTGTGTAGAACATTGACTTTCTTAGGGATAGTGCGAGCACCCAAAGATCATGTTTACAAAATTAGACCAACGTTGCTGGATCAAAATTGAAATGGCACGAGGTCGTAGTGCACAAGCATGTTTTCAGGCACTGCGTGAAGCATGTGGCGATGCAACGTTGCCATATTGCACAGTGGCACGATAGGTTAAAACGTTCCGGGAAGGCAGGGATGCCATTCAGGACAACCTCCGTACAGGACAACACAGTTCAACTCCATGCTTCCCTGTTGGATGATGATCGCCGATGGACTGCGCGTGAGTTAGCAGCGGAAGTCAGAGTATGTCACAAAACTGTGCTCCACATTCTGTACGACATTCTGGGTTACCCAAAATTGCAGCGTGTTGGATACCCTATGAAATTTTCGAGGTGCAACAATGGCACCGCTACGCAGTCGCACAGGCCTTGCTGGACCAGTACCAAAGGGAAGGTGACGACTTTCTTGGACGAAACCTGGGCTCGCTCGTACGAACCAAACTTGAAACACCAATCAAATGAATGGAAGCATCCAGGTTTTCCTCGTGTGAAGAAAGTGCGCCCTACACAAAGCGCTGTGAAGGTGATTTTCATTGTGGCATCTGACATTGATGGGATAATACTGCACCACGCTGTACCTCCAAGGCAGACGGCAAATGCGGACTACTACTGCAGGTTCCTGCAGCACCACCTTCGTCTAGCGCTCAGGAGAAAACGACGACACTTGGTGGTACAGAACCCCATCATTCTTCATGACAATGCAAGGAGTCACACCGCTGCTGCTGTCAAGGACCTCTTGCATCACTGGCAATGTGAGATTCTGGAACATCCACCGTACTCACCCGATATGATTCCATGAGATTATGATCTCTTCGCCAAAGTGAAAGAACCACTGCGAGGCACCTGATACAATACCAGAGATGAACTTATCCGTGCTGTAGGGCAGTCAATACGGAACATCAACAAAGATGGACGCGCTGATGATGTACGACGCCTTCCAAACATTTGGCAAAAGGACGATAAATAAGGGGGGGTGACTATATTGAAGGTACGTAAATGTTGTACCCCTGTGAATAAAGCCATGTTAGAAATATCGAACTGTTGCCATTACTTTTTATCCAACCTTAGTATTTGTTATTTTATAATTAAATGAAGAAGTCTCTAGCATAGACATTACAGTGTAGCTAAACTTCAACATGCAGTCCACTTATATAGAAAAAAATTAACAAATACAAGGAGCTGGCAACAGAGATAAGGACATGTGAAAAGTCAACAGAGTTAATATACACCCTTTTTCTGTCCACTACTGAAGTAATTCCGAATATACCTTGAACCTTGACTGTCTATTACCACAGATTCATAAAGCAGACATACTGGATGCATGTTATATTGTATGACAGGTCTTACACTGTTCAACCGACACGAATGCTGTTTGAGTTTTGTATCCGTGAATTGCAATAAAAATGTACAATTGAACTGTATATTTTTAAAAGGCTATCAGTCAACAGTTTGGTTACTTTTAGTTTATTGTTGTTTCAGAATATACATATCTGCACTGATTATCTTTAAAAAGGCGTCAGTCAACCTGTTCTTTTTAAGTTCAGTATTTTTAAAGGGGCTTCAGTCAATGACTCATGATCATGACCTTCTAACACTAAACAGTAGATATCTCTGTCAGCACTTTTTTTCCACTTCGTATTTGGTAATACATTTCTTGTGGTGTGGAAGAGAAGGCCTGATAGCTTTAATTCCACTAGAATAAATAAATAAATAAATAAATAAATAAATAAATAAGCAGGCCGTAAATAAATAAATAAATAAATAAGTAAGCCCTAAGTAAATAAATAAATAAATAGGCTAACTAAATAAATAAGTAATTAAATAAATAAATAAATACCAGAAAAGGTTGTATTAAAGCATGCACAACGGTCAATGGACTGAACAGTCACACTTTTCTTATGGGCCTCCACTGTGAACCAGTAATTGTGACAAAAATTAGCTTATCCATCAGGAAGGGTTTCAATCAGTCCAATAAATTTAAAGATTTGGAGACACTGAAGTGTTACATGCCTTAAGAACATCTAGAATTCTATGAAGAGATTTTGAAGTGGTCAGTAAACAATACCAACAAGAAGGTGAATAAACAGAGTGCAAATAATGATTATTTGTGTAGATTGCTACATCAGTGTTACAAGATTCGGAACTGTTTAATTTATAATATCTGCAGTTAATATTATATTAGTTCGAAAACACAAATGAATGGAAAATGTATGTAAACACATTATGTCTGATTTTAGTAACTATTGTTCTATTTTCTTATACGGACATCAGTATCCATGATTTAACTACTAATTAGAATAATCAGAAATTAAAACAGCATTACAATTTCTCGTCTGAGAATTAAATTTCAACCACAGAACTTTCCAACTTTAATATAACTGACCACATTTTGCTATTTTGCATTTTAAGAAGTTTTTCTCAATTTTCCAATAATGTCTGTTGACTGATGCTCTTTTAAAAATATACAATTCAATTATAAAAGAAATACCATTCGTGAAAGAAGGGCTCTAATAACTTACTACTTTTCTGACTACAATGCTGAACATTGCATGATAATGGTATTACAGGTTTTCAGACTTGAGTATGTTATACAAAGAAATTATAAACAAACAGTGGTAATTATGTAGTAAGCATTGACAAGACTGTCCTCCCAGAGAACACACATTACCAAATATAGAGGCCTACATTTCAATTAAATTTCCGTCTTCTTATGATTGACATATTGTCAGCCTCTTTACACCTTAACAGAAGTACAGGATATTCTTATGCAAACCAGTCCCACTCCATATAATAAAATCTGTTGGCGGGTAGCAAGTGGTCATACACCAGCATATGGACAGGTCCATACAAGCTTCCCTACACAGACCCATCCCACTCCACCCTCCACCGCTTAGTTTCCTCAGGACAGACACTCCAAACTACAGTCATATAAGCCAATGGAACATGAATATCTGGGACCGGTCTGCATATGAAAACTCTATATGTGTCCTGGATTTCTACTGCGGGGAGATGGCGGCCTGACCGATTGATGCTTATTACAAAATTACCTAAAGTCTGCCGAGTTAGCTCTGTGGTAGCATGCCTGCCTCCAGACTAGCCGGCCCGGGTTTGATTGCCGGTGGGGTCAGAGATTTTCATGTAAAGTTTCTACCTCGGGACTAGGAGAGATCGCAGTGCACAACTTCTAATCACTAGATTGTGCACCAATATGCCTGTGTTAAATCCCAATTCTCTCCTCAGTGTATATGAAGAGAAGGCATATTATGTCACTGTTGATAGTGATTCGTCCATTGGATGGGGATGTTAAGCCTGGCAGCCCCCTTGGTGTTATTTGACAGGAGTAGACTACGTGCTGGCACCGGATTTCCCCTTCTCCCTTCCTCATCTTCATCATCATCACTCATCTCCAGACACTACACTTACACATACACTCACCCTAGTACACGACACAACTCTCCACATACACATCATGTACAGCATGACCCGCCGAAGTGGTGTAAGATTACAACTAGAAAATGGGTCACAGTTCTGCCATCTATTCGCAATATGCGGAACCCGAATCAAGCAAGTGGAGAGACAGAGACAGAGAGAGACACACACACAAAATTACCTAAATCTTCATTACGTACCTAGGAGAGAGAAAGAGAGTGTTGTTTTACTGTAATATAGCAGATACCGCATTCAGCAAAGGACCTAAGAGACACGAGCTTGAATAGTTTGAATCATAGACAAAAGCTATTTATCATCTGTACATATGTTTTACAACACACATAGAATGTACCGATTCAGCTGTTCAGTTTGTTCACTTATTGTCGACATCTGCTAACCTCAATGCGATATTTATTACGTGAAATAGTTAAGTATTATGCAAACAAGGACCTAAAATTTAAATATAAATATGTCTGTGGTAAAAGATAATTGGATGAATATAGCAGCAGGGACGATTTATATACACTTGTTTGTTATAGAATTAAGAAAAAAAGAGAACTGCAAACTTAGCAAGTAAAGAATTTTGAATGTTTAAAATAAATGCAATAGGGTGAAAACCTGCACTAAAACCAGAAGTAAGTGTAAGTTAAACCAACATAAATTGAATAGTTATACGATAGAAAAATGTGTTATTAAAATAAATATGTTGTTGTTGTTGTTATTTTCTAATGCCAGGCGTTTGACAATAAAGTCATTTGACCTCTTGCACTCCAATATTTTTCAAAGATATTATCATGGCCAGCCAATGAAGCACAGATTTTGAGATGTTCCGAATCCATTTCTTGGTTTGAGTTGCACAATGGGCAGTTAGGGGACTGATATATTCCAATTCTATGCAGGTGTTTGGCCAAACAATCATGGCCTTTGCCAATTAAATGCAGCCACAGACGATTTTCGTCGTAAATCGGGAATTAACTGTGGATTTTGATGCAGAGAGTTCCATTTTTTTCCCTTGAGATTGTGTTATCAAATTTTGTTTGTTGAAGTATAAGTATGTACATTTTAATAAATCTTTTCACAGAGTAATACGTAGATTTAGAAACAGGCCTGTAAGTAGCAGTGCTGCCCTTCTTTGCTAAAGCATCCGCATTCTCGTTTCCCAGGATTCCGCAATGGGATGGTATCCATTGGAATACAATTCTTTTATTGAGTGATATTAATTGAGAGAACATTTTAGTTATTTCTGCTGTTTGAGATGAAGGTGTGTGTTTAGAGGCTATTGATAGAATAGCTGCTTTGGAGTCTGACAATATAACTGCATTTTTAAATTTATTGATGTGGCATAGAAGATTCCTGAGACTTTCACTTATTGCAATGATTTCTCCATCAAAACTTGTTGTTCCATACCCAAGAGATCTATAAAGTGAGAAGAGACAGCACGTAACACCTGCGCCGGCACCTTGTTCTCTGGAGATCAAGGATCCATCGGTGTATAAATGAAGCCAGTTTTGTGGAGGATACCTAATATTAATTGTCTCTAAAGACAATTGTTTTAGTATTTCAGTGTTTACTTCTGATTTTAGTATTTCTTCTGTTAAATTTAGATTATATTCTATATTTAATAGAGTTAAAGGTTTGGTTTAATTTGTAGGTTTTCTGTTAAATTCAGGATATTGATTTTCTGTTTTAACTCTTGAACAATGGATATGAAACTTTTTTGAGTTTTCAATCTACAGAGAGAACTGTATGAATGCCAATTGTTTCCTGGTAATCTGATAAGTTTTTCATATTGAACCTCAGTTGAAACGTTAAAATATGGTGTTCACTTAAATTGGCTACAACTTGCCATTTAACCACTCCAATATGAAATGAGTACCATTAAGGTAAAATTATCTGGAGGTAAAATAGTCCCCCAATCGGATCTCTGGGCGGGGACTACTTTAATGGTACAGAATCAACTTAACATCTTACAATGGAATGCTGGTGGTATAACATCAGCCAAGAAGACTGAACTAGCCAATATTAAAATAAATATTTAATGTGTATAATCACTATTTGTGAATGTATCAGTTTTAGTTATTAAGTTTATGTACTTTTGAACTATTAATAAATAATACTAATACTAATAATACATATGTTTTACAAACATGAACTCAGGAAAGTCAGAAATGAACTCTGCCTGGCTAACCTTACTTTGGTATGTCAGTGTTCATACGTGGTACCTTGAGAAGGGCAGGAGAGGGTAAAAATGATCCAGATTTTAATTCTGCCTATGGAATAAAGGAAGAAACAATTTCAGAGATAAATCTTAACTGGAAGAGAAGGAATATAGGTGATGAGTTTGTGATTTAATTCAGTAGGCCTATATCCAATCAAATATTTGAAGAATAGCACAAAAACACAATAAATGTCTTTCGAAACTTTTCTCCAATTAATCGAATTAGCCTACAACACATTCAAATCTCCCCAGTAGAACTTTACTGTGATAAATAACACCAGTATTAACTTAACATGTATATCACACATCCTTCATCACTGCACATTTACTGTACATAACCATTTTAATAACCTACACGTAACTAGTAATGACAATGGAGTTAAGTTAGTCAACTTTGCGACATAAAAAAATTTGATTGTCAAAAGTAGGCTACAATATTGAACTATGAGGATATAATATATATTATATAAATATACTTGGACTTGGATTGACACACAACCAAATAGATCACATCTTGATAAATAAACGAAGACATACTAGCATAGTAGACATTCGAACCTTCAGTGGGACAGACTGCAATTCTAATCATTATTTGGTAATTGGAAAATTAATAGAAAGACTATCAGTAGCCAAGTGAGTACAGCAACAAGTTAATATTAGTAGATTCAATATTCTGAAATTAAAGGACGAGGAAACATTATCAGGTCGAAATTTCAAATAGGTTTGCCACTTTAGGAAGTTCCAATGAAGTTGGAAAAGAGTTAGATGTTAATAGAGCTTGAGAAAATATCAAAGATAGGCTAGTAACAAAATTGCAGCTGAGTAGAGCATAGGTTATTATGAAATTAAGAAAAATAAACCGTGGTTTGATGAAGATTGTTCCATGGTAGTAGAAAGAAGGAAACAGGCAAAATTGAAATTCTTACAGGATCCAGTTGAGGCGAAGGGAGATAATTATTTCAATGAAAGACGGGAAGCAAGTCGTACACTTAGGAATAAAAAAATATTTCTTGAAGGAAAAACTGAATGAGGTAGAAACAAACACATGAGAGATCTATATAAGGGCATAAAGGAATTTAAGAATGGATATCAGGTAGGGGTAAATGTGATCAAGGATGAGATTAGCGACTTGCTTGCAGACTCTCATTCAATACTGAACAGATGGAAAAACTATTTTGGACAACTACTAAATGTACATAGGTCAAATAGAAATGATTGGGACGAAATTCAAATACTACAAACTGATGAGCCATTTATAACCGAACCCCATTCTGTGAAGTCGAAATTGCGATAGAAAATCTGAAAAAGTAGGCTACAAGTTTCTAGGTATCAATCAAATTCCAAAAGAATTAATATAAGAGGTTGGAAGCACATTATCTAGCGAAATTTATAAGCTTGTACTTGCTATTTGGGAAAAGGAAATTGTACCAGAACATTGAAAGGAATCCATAATTGTACCTAATTTTAAGAAGGGGGACAAGACTAACTGTAGCAATTTGCAAGGATTATCAGTTTTGTTGACATCGTACAAAATTTTGTCCAATATTCTTTTGAGAAGATTAACTCCGTATGTAGATTAAATTATTGGGGATCATCAGTGTGGTTTTAGGCGTAATAGATTGATTATTCATCACATTTTTTGTATTCGACCAATATTGGAGAAAAAATGGGAGTATAAGGGTTGAGTAACATCAGTTATTCATAGATTTCAAAAAGCAATATGACTCCGTTAAGAAGAAAGTTTTATATAATATCCTTATAGAAGTTGGTATTCTGAAGAAATTAGTTCAATTAATTGAAATATGTCTCAGTGAAACATACAGAAGAGTCCGTATAGGCCAGTTTCTGTTGGATGCTTTTCCAATTCACTACAAGCTAAAGCAAGGAGATGCACTATCACCTTTACTTTTTGACTTCATTCTAGAATATGGCATTAGAAAAGTTCGGGATATTAGAGGGTTTGGAATTGAACGGGTTACATCAGCTTCTTGTCTATGCAAATGACGTGAATATGTTAGGAGAAAATCCACAAACGATTAGGGAAAACACGAAAATTTTACTTGAAGCAAATAAAGTGATAGGTTTGGAAATAAATCCCGAAAAGACAAAGTATATGATTATGTCTCGTGACCGGAATATTGTACGAAATGGAACTATAAAATTTGGAAATTTATACTTCGAAGAGGTGGAAAAATTCAAATATCTTCGAGCAACAGTAATAAATATAAATGACACTCGAAAGGAAATTAAATGCAGAATAAATATGGGAAATGCCTGTTATTACTTAGTTGAGAAGCTTTTGTCATTTAGTCTGCTGTCAAAAAATCTGAAAATTAGAATTTATAAAACAGTTATATTACCGGTTGTTCTGTATGGTTGTGAAACTTGAACTCTCACTTTGAGAGAGGAACAGAGATTAAGGGTGTTTGAGAATAAGGTTCTTAGGAAAATATTTGGGATTAAGAGGGATGAAGTTACAGGAGAATGAAGAAAGTTACACAACTGCACGCATTGTATTCTTTACCTGACATAGTTAAGAACATTAAATTCAGACGTTTGAGATGGGCAGGGCATGTAGCATTTATGGACGAACCCAGAATGAGTATAGAGTGTTAGTTGGGAGGTCGGAGGGAAAAAGACCTTTGGGGAGGCCGAGACATGGATGGGAGGATAATATTAAAATGGCTTTGAGGGAGATGGAATATGAAGGTAGAGACTGGATTAATCTTCCACAGGATAGGGACCGGTAGCAGGCTTATGTGAGGGCTGCAATGAACCTCCGGGTTCCTTAAAAGCTATAAGTAAGTAACCATTTTAATAACAGGGAAGTTAATACCATTTCACTGTCTGATAATTAGTACAGTTAATATAGGCCTACAGTAATAAAATAATCATTAACATAAGCTTCTTTGAACATGACTGCATGCCTTCACTATTTACTTATATATGAATCTTCATGAACCTCAACATGGGTGTTAACAGCATTTTTATTTTCAGATTTTGAGCCCGTGCTCAAAGCAGCAATTTGTTTTAATGTCTTGTTGTAGAGATACCACTGAGGTAATTACGGAGTTTGACTACTGTGAGATTTTTTAAATAAGAGTTCTTGATTAATGGGTAGTCTTATACAGCAAAAAGAGTGTTTTGGTTTTTATTTTTAGGAAATGACTGGAACAGGTTTTTTTTTTGCGTTGTTACGATTGGTGGGTTGGTTTCGGTGAGAGTAGTTGTGATTAATTACTGGGTAGGGGAATTCGATTGGTCGATCGATTGCAGTATTCAAGGATCTGTCTTTTATCTTTATGACTTCAATGGCAGTGGATGGAGGAGGGGCTCGTGACCTCTTCCGCAATGCCAGTGTGATTGTTACCTAAATTTATTTTCGCGTGCACATTCCAGATGAAAATGAGATAAAATGAACAAATTCCCTTCGTGTGCCAGTTACTTATCTTGCATATACGAAGATTAGGTTTGGTTTGGTTAGTTTAGGTTTTTAACCTAGTCCGCACATTCTGCATATGCGCAGTTAACATCTCAGAGCCAAGTTGATCTTGTCATGAGGCTTATGTGTGTGGATGGTGTGTTGTGCATGGGGTGTAGACTGTCTTTTGTTTTTATGACTTCAATGGTAGTAGATGGTGTGCTGTGCACAGTGTAGAACAAGTGAGGTAGAATTTATTAGATTAAGGGAAGAAGAATTGCATGAGTTCTTAATTAATCATGGTGTGTTGTGTGATAGTTGTGCATGTGATAATTGTGGAGATATTTTTAAAGCAGATTGGAAGACTCTAGATTCATCACTTCACGTCTAATTACTAAGTTATAATGCTTATTATATTCCCCAGTAATTACGGATTTTTACTTTTTTTTTTTTCAAACTTTCATTTTCGCCGTATTTTACAGTCGTAAAAATGATAGAAACACTTTCAACTGTCGGAAATCACTTATAATAACGTAACACAACCTAACATTCTTAGGTTAGGTTAGAATTGATTTCCGACAAATGAAAATATTTCTATCATTTTTACGACGGTAAAATACGGCGAAAGTAGAAGCGTGAAAAAAATTATCCAAAAATAGTCAAACTCCGTAATTACCGAAGTGTCTCTTCTACCTGAAACTTTTTCAAGTGTTGTACCTCCTATGCTACAGAGCATTTCAGCGATAAGTACCAGTTTATTCGTCAACCTGCAAAGAATTTTGAACATTTTTTGACCAGTAATAATAAGTAATAAAAATCTATGGAGATTGGCAGATGAAGATCCAATTGAACTACAAATTAGAAGGCGCAAGTAGAGGTGGATAGGACATTCGTTAAGAAAACCGAGGGAGGCTATTGAAAGACAAACATTAGAATGGAATCCCCAAGGAGCCTAAACAGTGGGATGTCCAAGAGGCGCATGGAGGAGATCTGTGAGAGAAGAGGTTGAGAGCACTGGAAGAGTGTGGGATGAGGTCAAGACTATGCTGCCAATCGTGTCCGATGGAGATCTGTCATTGATGCCCTGTGCTCCATCAGGAATGAAAGGACTTACTACTACTACTACTACTACTACTATTTGTCAGCCGCTAGGTGGCGGCGGTGATTGAGCAACTGCTGGGCAGCCAGCTCCCCCTCTCTCAGCGTTCAATACCTCACATAACGTTTCAATGACTAATCAATCTGAGATTGAAGTACGTAGAGAAGAATCGTGTTGTGTTGTGCCGCTCATATAGTTACCACATGGAGATTGGGTAATGGTGAGATATTCTGTGCTTTAACACTACGTTTTGAAAAGTTATTATACGAAAAAAAATCGTGTGGCAAAACAATGCGAAAATTTAGAAATCCTTTTCCAGGCTGCTCACTTCCAACCAGGAGGGCAATAAAACAATTAGTGAAAAAGTTTATTGAAACAGGTTGTGTAATTGATAGAAAAAAACAACCACAATCCCGTGTACTTACAGAAGAAAAAATTGACGAAGTTAGAGCTGCTTAGGAACGTACAAGATTCTGTAATTAATATAACATAGACCAGTAATAATTAATGTTAAATACAACATATTATGATTAGTAAGTAAGCATGTAAATTTTAATTCGGTGAAGCGCTGTGAGTTTAAGGACCTGGCTGCCAGCTATTGCTCAAGCACCATGCTGCTTAGCGGCTGAAGAATAAACTGGTACTTATTGCTGGAACGCTGTGTAGCTACTATCAAAATATCAAATTTACATTAATCTGAAACTAAACAATTATAAGTAGAGTCAACATTTAGTTACTTGACGAATTTCTGGATTTGAGACAAAATTTAATAATCATAATCATCATCTATTACCAGTATAACACGTAGCATGATGTAAGGTCACCGTTTAAGACAACAAAGGGCGAGAGAGAGAGAGAGAGAGAGTCTAGTAACTCACATCACCTTCCTTACGGGAATCGAACATGGATGCACTAGATTTGCAATCAGTAATGCTACCTATTACTTAACCCATCACTTCACACCTGTACGTCTAATGTATAAACTTTCCACAAAAAATTGTCTGGAAAATACTGAAAATGTTGGCAGATAAAAATAAGGACGTGAGATTGCATGCTTATTGCAACTTATGTATTTCCACAAAAAACACGAAATATTTTTGCACAGAGATTTCTTTATATGCAGTAAAACAAGGACGTAATACAATGGCACAAAATTTATTTCAGCAATAACCAACATTTCTATGTAAGTAAAGCTGAAACAATTCTCACCTTGTAGTTATTATATATTAACTTACTGAAAGTACGTTTCGCTGTACAATGCACACTTCTAATTTGCTGTACAACCATTACCGGTACTTTCTTAGTTAGGTAGGCCTACAGAAGTTTAAAATAACATTCGCTGTTGATAGGTACGGTCAAAAAGAAGGAAGACCTCTTTTAACTAAATGTGATAGGCCTACATATCAGACAAATAGGCCTACTGACAGCTACAAGAATAAACATCTACACTTGGATTAAAGAAGGGATTTCCTCTTCTCTTTCCCAAATGAAATTGTCTATTATTGTAAAAACAATTTATAACACTAATGTAAAGAAACAGTATACACTTCTTAAAGGTAGATAGGATAAACCCAACAGTATAAAAAAAAATATCAACACAAATGAACAATAATTTTGTTAAATTTGCCTAAGTTAAAAGTGAGTTGGGAAAATGAGAGATTTGAAAAGTTTTGAATTGTTATATATTTACAACGTTATAAAATAAAATTATATTTTGACATAATTTATTACACGTATACTACTATAATGCAACTTTCAACAAATCTACGTTAACTGGTTTCCCCTTTTGCCAAATCTTAAAATGAATATTTAACACCTTTCTCAATAATACTTTCGGATTCTCGGAGCTGTAAAATTGTACTTATAAGAAATTATCACAATAACCTAAACAAAGTATGAAAATAATGAAATAGAAGGCACGCATAACTTTCTTTACCTTCATCCAAGGGGATATGGTTCTTGTTACTACCCTGGGAATTTTTTATAAACCCTCACTCAGTTTAGATACATATTCTAGCATTGTATCATTAAGAAAGGTGCCAGATATTGATCCACAGAAGCCACTACCTAGGACAATAAGACTTAAGTTTAAAATATTCCTTTTTACGCTTTCAATTCTTTGTTCACAATATCACTTTTTAACTAACCTGTATTAAGTGTAAAAAATGAAATTCCTTATCTATGATTGCTTGACAAAGCGAATTCACGTTGTATTGTTGTTTAAATACACTTTCACAAAAATTAAATGCACTTATTTCTTTCGAAATTTAAAGCAATTTGTCCTCGAAATATTGAACAATACAATTATATTACTGCATAGAAACCAGCTTCCATTTTAAGCTATGCCAAGTGATTCAGCTTTCCCCACTCCCTACCGTCAAACGTCTTACCGATTGCGTTACCGCTGCCCCATTCCTCACTCCCTTTGCTCCCCTCGATACTTCACAACCGCAGCTCACGGTCCACGGCCATCACAAACGACCTCTCGTACCAAACTAAAATTAACCACGCCCACATACTAAATACGACCAATAGGATTTAGGTAATTCTTACACTAGCACCGCACCCAGGGTTGAAAGTCGATAGTTACAACGATCTATATGCATCAGAATACAACAAATATTCTTTCAACGTTATAGTAACTTATAATGAATATCTCTCATATATATAATTTTTGTATTTTGTTGATAATCATTTTGACGTTTATTTGTTTATATCAAAAAATCCGAATATATACGAAAGCGACCGAAACTTAGTTGTCATGATTTGACAACTACAGTCATGTGACCAAATTCTAGGATATTATTGGTTTTACGTCAGTCCGTGTGTGTTGTGTTTTCCTTGTTTATGACGCAGTTACAGTGATGTAGCAAAGGTGAAGGAGTAAAGGACTTGTTTCTGGTTGAAAAAAGTAGATTTTCTGTATATAATTTGTCCATTGTGTTTATAAAGCTCGAGTCTTCACAATATTGTTGTGCCTGTTCAAGAGACAATATTATTGGGAATTACAAATCTAATTTTTAATCATTTCATATTTGAAAAGGTGTTTTGAGTTGACTGTTTGGGACCTGAACAAAGACGCCATTTTGTTTGTATTCATGGAAGATGTGTTTATAACAGCTGTTGTGATTCGACGTATCGATTTACAGCATTTGGAGCCATAAACTGTGAATACAATAGAGGTGCTAAGACTTGTGATACGTCCGACTAAAAGCTAAGAAAAATATCTGCAAAACGCTTCGGTTATTAAGCTGTGTGCCAAGGTCAAGCTGTAGTGTGAAGCGTTGGCCTATCGAGCGCTCAAATTATATGTGAGAAGAAAGGAAGAGCTTTGAGCTTCGTGCTGAACTGTTGAAGTATTGTTTTAGTATACATAAGTCCAAATGACAAACACGACAAAAATGGTCGAGAAAAACACGGAAAGATATAGCAGCCCAGGTTCTCATGGTCACAATAACAATCGCCATAAGAACCATGTCAGGCCTAGAATATCGAAGAGTTCCACCTACTTTCAAAGTATCGTCACTCCGTCAAGAGGTAAACATCGAAAAGTTGACACATTCAGAGACGATAGTGAACAAGAAAGCAAAGTAAAGTCATCTGAAACTGCAGTTCAGTTGTCGTCAAATACCGCAAGACAGGGCTCCCCCAAACTGAAACAGAGAGCTAGTCCGTCCAAGGAAGGGAGCCCAGGAACTTCCCCAACACTTGGAGTTTTCTATGCTGGTGCCAAGTTTAGTGAACCACCATCTCCTACTGCACTGCCCAAGCCACCTACTCATTGGACATCTTGTGTGTATATGGCATCGGGCACATTTCCTCTAATTTCACCACAGAGGCCAGAGAAGTGTAGGGAAATATCAAATCAACTTAAAATGCTGCTGAACGTATCGGCCTGACTCCTCTAATGCAGGTCGCGGCTGGACTATGAGTATTAAGTGCAAAGATGTAAACATGTATTTTAGAATATGTATAATGGGAAGCTAAACTGAATGTTTTGTAGTTTCCTTTTTTATGTGGGAAGGTTTTATTTACTGCACAATATGTGAGCAGGACAATGTTAAGGTATCTTTGGCATTGTTATAGTAAAATAATCGTTTTTAAATGCTGCAACAAGAAAATTGTTTGTGTAATTTTTCTATTTCTATATCAGATATTGTAATTGGCAAAATATAATGGAAAGTTTTGCATTCTTTCCAACAAAGGTAAGGGTCATTGTTTTGCTCACTACTTATATAAACATGATTGTGATCTTTGTAGTTTGTATGCAGCAATAACTTAACAAGGATTGCAGTTTTAGTAATAGGGCAATTTCATCTTAAATTACTTAGTTGTGAACATTTCAAGTGTGGGTTTTGTGTTCAATTTTCAAAATTCAAAATCGTAGTTACTATAATACAAAGTTAGATGATTTATCTTCTCTGTAAAGTAGCTAGATTATTCTGAGAAGGAAGCAGTACAAATTTAATGAAAGGAATTTGATTTTGATTAAAATTGACACTTGTCTTGAAATAGTGCTAATATGTTCAAATTCAGCACTCCAAAATTTTTAGATATCAGACCAGCGCTTTCATTGTATTGTGATTTCCGTCTTTGGATAATTTAGCTGGGTATAAATATTTGTTATCAAGTTTCAATAGTCTATAAGTGTAGGTTAAGTGGTTTTTAATTCAGACACAATGATTCAAAGTGGCTCTTGCCATTCAGAAGTAAAATCACAGGTAGACCCACTACTTTATCACTCAATTTGTAGAATTTGTGTTAGGATGGTTCTCCAGATCACTTAACAGTAGTTGTAATGACGTTTCATTTTCATCCATTTTCATATAAGTTAGTGTTTCATTCATGTCCAAATGACCTTGAGAGACTGAGCCAAGATTTGTATTAGTATCTAGTCAAGGGGTCATTGATTTTTTACCATGTAAAGTGTAAATATTGTGTAGGAGACATATGCTATTTTTTAAATTGTCTGTGATGATATGAAAGTTGCCTGTAAACTTTAATTGTATGGTATGTTTTTATGATCTGAGGGAACAACCCTTTTATTGTAAAATGACTAGGAGGAGTCATTTGTTATATAGAGATACTCAGGTTTTACAGTTCCTTCCATGTGATAACAAGGTACAAATGCTTGTCGACTGCCTCTCAAAAGCAAAATTTCATTCAGAATTCATTCCATGAAGATGGAAGATCAGTAGGATTGGTACCCTTGTTGGATTGTGTGGGATATGTCTTCCCCTCCCATTCTTAAATTTGAACAGCATTTGGAACTGGTAAAAACATTTGAGAGCCAATGGCAAGGAATCAGGAGTGCAAGATAATGTTATGAGAAGATGCTGCAGTGATTCAGTGACAGTGAGTGCTTCACCGCTTGCGTGAGAATGTTCAGAAGAACTGTTTGAGGACAGCCTCTGGACTGCTGCTGATGTAATTTTGTAACATTCCATGACATGATGGGAGATTGATCTCCCATTTTATTGCATTGTATAAAACTTCAATTCGTTCATTTCCCACTAATAACAGTTGCCGACAGAGAAAGTTTACAAGACAACTTTCAAGAACCTAAAGGACCAAGTGAAACACTAACTTCAAGCTTGAAGTCTCGACATCACATCCAGATGCAGTCCAGTACAAATCACCTGAAGAGGCTTCTCGTCTTTCAGCATCATCACTTTTTATGGGCACTGCCGACCCATTGTATCATCAAATCGGTAGACAAAAGCCAGTAATTGGAACTGTAAAAAAAATGTATTGAGATAAAACTTGGAAGGACATTTGAGAAGAAATTAAGATCATTGTGTCTTCCACAGTTAAAAAAAAGTTGCAATGTGCAATATTTAGGCCTAGTAGGAAATGATATTGGTTTGCTGTAAATTTGTGTATGACCTCTGTTCCTTATGTTTTATGTATTTCCTAGATCTCAATATTAATCCTTTTCCTAATGATATTTTGTTCAATTTCCTATTTCCTTGTTTTTTTTTTTTCCCTATATTCATCGCCGAAACAACCTTATAGCCAAAGAACAAAGTCTTTCCTCGCATTTTCTTTGTAATATCATCCTCGTTTTCTTTTCCTAAAAGAAGTATATTTTCTTATTTTCAAATTTCCCCCTTCTTCCTCATACACCCCTTCCCAGGGCTCTTTTTAGAGCCCACAAAAATATCACGAAAGAGCGAGTATTGCCATTGGCAATTTTTTTTTTCAGTTACGAGAAGAGATGATGTGGAAGCTTGGGGAAAGTAGGACAAGCAGGTATGTTGAACGGTAACCAGTGATTGTGGCATGAATGAATTGAGGTCATATAATTTGAATGTGTTGACCTGTCTACGATAATTTATTTGGTATTAAATTTTTAATTACAATTTAATGCATGAAGTTTTCCAATCTTCAATAAAATTGAGTTAAGCTGTTTGGTTCGGTGTTGCTTAGTGGCACAGTGGATTAAAATGGTAAAGGCTAGTTTATTATTCGTGTCGGTGTTAAAAGGATTTGGAAGGTTATAGTTTTGAATACAAAAATTGCGTAAATTTATAAATTTTGGAAAGCTACATACACTGCATTATCGTGAAAAGGTGAGGGGAAGGGGGCTATAATACATCGTATTTTTGCTTCTATAGTAATGTCATAGTGCAAATTTATACAGTTCAGCATTTCACGGTTCGCTCGATACGATTGTTCTACGTGTGCATGCAGATTTATCGAGCGATGAGATCTCGCGTGACTGACGGGCAGCGCCTCCTTGATGACTATTGTCATGACAACAGTAAACAAAAACAAATTGAGTGAATTCGGGTTGTTCGGTAATGGAAATTTAGTTATCGGTAGTAGCAATTAGCGATGTTTTCTGATAAGTCATTTGATGCCGTGGGATTTCCCTCTTGTTGGAAGACTGAAAGGTTGGGAGATTATACTATAAAGTCAATCGGATCGTGTTTAGTAATGTATACAAATAATTCTGTTAATGTTTTTCTCTTAATGTTGATGTTTCACTTAATGATGACCACGCTAATTTGTATACGTGAAAGTGTCACTTTGGAACACGAGTTCTTTTTAAGGCTGTAAAACTTTGTGTCTAAAATACAATCAACTTATTGGCAATGTGTCAAATCACAATTTTATTTCTCTTAGATTAATTTCTTACCACAGTTTATACAGCTAAAGCAAATAGCTACCCATTTAGTTTTAAGGAATTTCATTTTCCACAGACTATTAAAATTGGACAAAATACAGTATTTCATACTGTTCAGATAAATATACTAAGAACATACACTGTCTGTTACTGGTCAACTTTATTTCCAGTGACCTTTATCTAGCTGTATAAGAACAAATTGTTTCATAAAGCAAATGAGCCATTTTTAACTTCTCAAACTCTACCTAATCTTAATCACAGAGTGGGGCTACTTCTCTCTAATCTATCTTCTCATGAAACTCTACCCTACCTTACTTTATCATTGACTGGGGCTTATTGTCACTACAGGGTTTAGAGAGGGAAACCATATCGAAGGCATCATGTCAGAAGGGTATATCAACAAATTTGCATTAGAGGCATATAAACTATTTTTCTTATTCTTGTCTATATAAGAAGGTACATTCTTTGATTCTTTCTTATGTCCACTGTAATTCTCAAACGATTGTTTTCAAACATATTGTATATAGATTCTACTAAAATATTTCCATACCAGTAACGAAAAATTTGTTGATACGCCCTTCTGGTATATCATCTTCGATATTTTTCCTAATAAGAACCTACGCAAGTAAACAGGCCCTTATCTTTCTATTCGAAAATTTGGACCTTGAAAATGACTGGAGAAAATTTAATTCTGAAAGTACAGTAGACTTTAATTGATCTCCATCAGTGCTGTAGTTGGGGCGGTACGCCGTATCATCTAAAATAAAAACTTGCTGTAACTGTACCAGCAAAAAGTATAGACTCCAAAACATTCATTATGCTCAACTAGTCTTTAATACACTTTGAAATGGAGGATGTAAGATATCTGACATAAAAGTAACGGCTGGCATCTCATATTCTTTGCTTAAACATTTGTAAATTCGTTGTTTTATCGAAAACCGTGGTCTGGCACCTCAAGAATAGATGTGATCTGTTAATTTCAAGCCCGTCGTATTTCTAATTAATAGGCCTGCTAATCTGATGACAGGGCACCTCAAGACTGAAACCTCCAATAATAAGCAGAGATTCTAAATTAATAAATATATGCAAGTTTAGCTGAAATTACGATGTCTGTTGATTTTGTTCAGAATATGGCAGTAGTTTGTGTTGACTTTATTATGAGAGATCTAATAATTATTCCATAAACTTAAAAGCGTACTGTACTGTTAAGGTCTTTAAATCTATGGTACATTCGCCAGGATCTTATGTTGAGGAGGCATTCTCTGCTTCAGAACAAAAAGTTTTCAAAGATAGTGAACTACACAGCAGGGCAAAGATCTGTTGAAATAAACCCTAGTCAATTTTACAGAAGCCTGACAAAAAACTTCAATCGGAAGCTTATCGATCTCACATAGACATCCTACTTACATTGACAATCTAAGATTAGTAATACAAAATGGAAGACAGGTACAAAAGGAGACTGTTGAAAGATTTGACTTGTAAATATAAACCTAAATAACCTGTAGTGATACATGCATCTCAAAGTTGTATGAACTTTTACAGCTTGAAGAGAAGCTAAAATACATTCAGGCCTTCAGGGAATATATTGACTTCAATGTGAAATCTCCAGAGCTTTGTAGTTTGTTACGTAGGCCTATAATAGATTCTATTCAAATTTAAACTTCAGAATGCAAAGGCGCATTAGTGTAATGAACGATATCTGGACTAAGGAAAGGAATACTCTTTTAATAAAATAAGTTCTAGGCTTTTGTTCTCAAACATGTGTTGGGCCATCAGTGTCAGCATTTAACCCCATGCCTTATGTGCAATCTGGAAGGAGATCTACAGAGGAGACTGCATGCCGATGAAATAACCTTGAAAAAGAAGTGCTGTACGAGTCATTATGGAGTCTTCTAACCAAGGAGATTTCAATAGTACCCCCTAAAATGTTTTTCCAACTACAGCCCTGGACTCCATACACTTGCCCCAAAATGTGTCTTTGTCATGGCTTATACTTTCCTCAGATGACATGGAAAGTGTAACTTACAAATAGGTTTTAGTATGAATGATAAAATTTATCTGCTACATAATTATATCAAGCAAAACTCTGATTTATTTTACGAAATTTGAAAAATCATCCCTCAGTATTCCTGTTACATTAGGCCTTGTCTGAAATGTTGAACTGAAGAGATTCTACAGGTGTAGTCTTATTTAACATAACAGCATTATTGAAATGTATGTACTGTATGATAACATTAGGTAAAAATTTCAATACAAAACTTTTTTTTTAACTATATGATTTAAAATCATCCAATGTGATACAAGACTTCAGGTTTTACACCGTGATGAAGCATAAGACATTTTGGAGTTTTGTATTGACTCAGTCATCAGGAAGATGAGATATACCTATCGAATTCATTAGCAAATACTATTGTTCAGGACTGGTAATGGATCAGATAGATCGCCTTTCCTTGCTTCCATGAAGATGGATTTTGTATATTCAGTACATAAGTTATTAAATAGTTCTGAAAGTTTGATGTTTCTGCATTTATGAAAGTGAAAAATCTAAATATCCCATATTAAGTTATTTTATTTTGTAAAACACTTAACTATGAACTAGAAATAACTTTTCTCCTGGTCTTAACCAACAGACTAATTCGGAGATCAGGATTTTTTTCCTGTGGAACTTATTTCATTTTGTATCAAATTTATGGACGTTTGGAAGCTCTAATTCTCCACTCTGGTATGCCTTCATAATATGAGTAAAAGTTATTTCCAAACTTTTCTCTTCACTTATTTATGCATTAATAAACTTAAACTCAACATTTAAATTATAATAATTACTCATATTTATTATGTATTATAACTTTTACCTCTGTGTACAAATTTTGGATTACTGATCTCGAGGAGAGAGAAGATTAGGAAGAGATTTAAAACATCTAACGATTTATTTCATTTTATGAGCCGAAATGGACCATTGGGTCTAGAAGGGTGGTGGAGGTGATGATTGTGCTGAAGATGATGATACACAGTAATAGTGCTGTCGATCAATCAAAATATTTAATCAATCGAAAGACTAATTGAGCTTTGATCAATTTGAAAAAAGTTTTAATATACCGGTACGTACTCTAATACACAATTATTGTTAAATTTAATTTGTGTTTGGTAATAAGCATAGTTCATCTACTGAGCTGATATTTTGTATTTGACAGATAATGGAGAAAAAATGGGAGTATAAGGGTACAGTGCATCACTTATTCATAGATTTCAAAAAGGCATATGAATCGGTTAAGAGAGAAGTTTTATATGATATTCTTATTGAATTTAGTATTCCCAAGAAACTAGTTCGACTTATTAAAATGTGTCTCAGTGAAACGTATAGCAGAGTCCGTATAGGTCAGTTTCTGTCAAATGCGTTTCCAATTCACTGTGGGCTAAAGTGAAAAGAATAACAAACAGTTAAACCTGTAGAAAAATAAAACAAAAAAAAATCCAAAAATATTTATATATCTTAAAGAAACTATTTCCAAAATTAAATCCTTTGAATAAAATCCAGCCAAAAATGGCATACATAAATTATTAATATAAAGATTAATCAATAAAGGAATATATAATAGACCTAAGAAATTATAAATATACCAACGATGCACTATCACCTTTACTTTTTAACTTTGCTCTAGAGTATGCCATTAGAAAAGTCCAGGATAACAGAGAGGGTTTTGAATTGAACAGGTTACATCAGCTGCTTGTCTATGCGGATGATGTGAATATGTTAGGAGAAAATCCACAAACGATTAGGGAAAATACGGAATTTTACTTGAAGCAAGTAAAAAGATAGGTTTGGAAGTAGATCCTGAAAAGACAAAGTATATGATAATGTCCCGTGACGAGAATATTGTACGAAATGGAAATATAAAAATTGGAAATTTATCCTTTGAAGAGGTGGAAAAATTCAAATACCTGGGAGCAACAGTAACAATATAAATGATACTCGGGAGGAAATTACACGCAGAATAAATATGGGAAATGTCTGTTATTATTTGGTTGAGAAGCTTTTATCATCCAGTCTGCTGTCAAAAAATCTGAAAGTTAGAATTTATAAAACAGTTATATTACCGGTTGTTCTTCCTGGTTGTGAAACTTGGATTCTCACTTTGATAAAAGAACATAGGTTAAGGGTGTTTGAGAATAAAGTGCTTAGGAAAATATTATTTGGAGCTAAGAGGGATGAAGTTAGAGGAGAATGGAGAAAGTTATACAACACAGAACTGCACGCATTGTATTCTTCACCTGACATAATTAGGAACATTAAATCCAGACGTTTGAGATGGGCAGGGCATATAGCACGTATGGGCGAATCCAGAAATGCATATAGAGTGTTAGTTGGGAGGCCAGAGGGAAAAAGACCTTTGGGGAGGCCGAAACGTAGATGGGAAGATAATATTAAAATTGATTTGAGGGAGATGGGATATGATGATAGAGACTGGATCAATCTTTCTCAGGATAGGGACCGATGGCGGGCTTATGTGAGGGCAGCAATGAACCTCTGGGTTCCTTAAAAGCAAGTAAGTAAGTAATAAGCATAAATATAAAATGTATATATATATATATATAGAGGGTGCCAAAAAATGTATACACTATTTAATAGCTCATAACTAACTCACTTTTCAATATTTTTTCAAGTGCGACCACTTAAAATAATGGCTGAAGTCAGACTAAACTTCGAGGAAAGAAAATTCATTCTGAAGTGCTACTGGAAGACTGAGAGCATAAGTGAAGTGCAAAGATGGTTTGGAATGGAGTTTCAACGAGATTCACCAACGCGACTCACAATTGCTCATTTGCGGAATAAGTTTGAAGATGAAGGACCTGTTCAGAATATCCATAAGAACAATTCCGGAAGACCACGAACATCCACCACCCCCACAAAAGAGAGAGAAGCCATCGAAAAGTTTCAGTAATCTCCTACAAAATCTGTTCGGCAAGTGGCTCATGAGACAGGACTTTCAAAATCGAGTGTCCATCACGTTTTGAAGTGTGCTCAATGGAAAAGTTTTATTCCTAGATTAGTCCACGCTCTCAATGAAGATGATCATGACCGGAGAATTGAATTTTGTGAGTGGTACCAAGCAAAATGTGCGTAGGACAATTTCCATAGAAGATTGTTTGGAGTGATGAGGCCACGTTTTAGTTAAATGACTCAATCGTCACAATTGCACCTACTGGGCAGCTAACAATCCTCATGTGACAGTAGAACACCATGTGAACTTACCGGGAGTTACAGTGTGGTGTGGCTTGTCAGCATTTGGTTTAATTGGACCTTTCTTTTTTTTATGGTACAGTGACTGGTGCAATTTACCTCATCTTGCTAAAGGAATCTGCCATGCCATGCATAGAAGAGGTGTTTAAGAATGAAGAATGGTACTTCCAGCAGGATGAGCACTTCCCCACGCGACGTGAGGGCCTATCTTAACGGCCACCTGCAGAACAGATGGATAGGACAAAGAAGTAGTATCGAGTACTCGTCTCGCTTACTGGTGGATTTTTTTCTGTGGGGACATGTCAAGCACAATGTTTATAGCTACAATCGATGAGTTGAGAGCAGTCACTGAAAGAGGATGTGCCCAAATGCCAATCAAAATGATTAGGAACGTTTTGAATTCCATCGATCAGCGTTATCAGCTGTGTCTGGACCACAATGGCCAACAATTTGAACACTTTCAATAAATGACTGGTTTCTACATTGGTTCACATTATTTTCAATTTTGAAACTTTTCTGTATCATGATAATTCTTAATGTTATAGTCATTGAAAGATTGTATACATTTTTTTGGCACCCTCTGTATATATACTGTACCACTGTATTACAGAACAATAAAATACTATTTTAGTTATTTACTAACATATTTATTATGTAGGCTTATAATTCTGCAGTGCTTGGGAAAAGTGACATAAGTCAGTTTTCACAAACATTTTTTGATAATTTATTGACAACTTACACTGGTTTATGTCGATTTGATTTTTTTCTATATGAATTATTGTAATGGGAGAAATACATATGTATTTTTTTCCAAGCAAACAGATGTTCCGTAAGTTGTCAATAAATTATCAAAAAAGGTTTGTGGAAACTGATTTGTGTCACTTTTCCCATAGAATTTATTGTGTCAATTCTCTGGGGATTTTTGAGACAAACACAAATTTAAAAAGTATGAAGACTCACCTAGGTAATACTGCTTCATCCATGATTTTAAACACGCGAGTGCATTCACATGCTCCGAATTAAGTGCTGCTTTATGTTTAGTAACAATGTTTCCTGCATCACTGAACACGCAAATGTTTTTTTCTGTCAAGTACTTCTATACGATTGTTCAATTTAAATCCAAACGTTTCACTGAGTTTACTTCTGAAATTCTCATATAACATAATGGAGTTTTCACTTTTTTCACAGACCACAGAAATCTTATTTCTTTTTCTTTAGTAAACTAAACACACAAGTTTCATCTATAAACTCAACCTGTCCAAATCCATATTAGCAAAGCTCATCCGGAAAATTATCACAGTAAGATTGCTCAAAAATACACTATTGGTGTCGAGAACCAAAACTCAAGTCCAATCCATCCCAATCAGGCTAAAAGAGACTCAATATATACTAACAAAGCAAAACCTACACAAATTCTAGATTTTGAAGAGAAGTTTAGAACTATTATTAATAATAATGACTTTGATAGTTTTGAGAAATTACTTCATGATTTTACTAATTATTTAATCCATGCTATTAATACTCTTCCGGGACCAAAACACCCAGCGATTAGATATTATGAAGCAAGAAAACGTCAAGAAGGAAATTGTCGTACGTCTTATCTTTCAACTAACAACCCTGAGAGATTAGCCAAAAGAAAACGTGAGAATAATCGGAAAAAATATCACTATGAACTTGCTCAATTTCAATATTTTAACCATCAACGTAAAGTGGCATGACATATAATGCAAAACCAAAATGGTTTGAGGTGCAAAATTTCGATTAATATTTATAATCATCTTAGTGGTATTTTTTAAAAAGTCAATGATAACACCCCTCTTCTATTGCCTACAGCCTTAAGTTCTTTTGAAGATATTTCTATTTCAGAATCAGATATTAACGTTGCACTTTCAAGAATTAAAGTAGACACATCTCCAGGGCCAGATCGCATAATTGTGTGCTGTCTTAAAGAGTTGCAAACATCTACTTTAATGCATATAATAGCAAATGGAATGTTGAAATTTCGGAAATGCCCAAAAATATTTAAATCTGCGAGAACAGTTTTGACATATAAAGATGGAGATCCTCTTGAAATTAAAAATTGGAGGCCGGTATCTATTTTTCTGTTATTCGCAAGATTATAGAAAAATGTTTTGATAAACAATTGAGACACTATATGGGATGCTCACCTCATCAACGAGGTTTTATTTCTCTCTCTGGAATTCATATAAACACTTATAATTAATGCTTGTTTACAAACTTGTAAGTCACTGAAGTAAAACTGCTTTATAACTTTCTTAGATGTGTCAAAAGCATATGATACTGTTGGGCATGAGCATATCAAACGTCTATTTCGCACTGATATACCTGAAAATTTAAGAAGTGTTATAATTGCCCTTTTACAAAACAATATCAGAGTCAAAACAGGTCCAAACAAAACTGACTGTATACATCTTCTGAAAGGTTGGTGCAGAACTTATCAATCTCACTATTAGTAATTTAGCTTCCCTTGATCTGCAAATAAATCCAGCTAAGTGTAACATTGTTAATGGTCAAATGGAAGAGGGAACACTACTATTACCAACTGGACAAAATATCAATTTTAAAAAAATGGTGATGTTATTAAGTATCTTGGTGTTACATTTGATGAGATAGTTCTTGATAAAACTAATCTTATTAAAAAAACTAGAAAGTGATCTAAATAGCTTATCAACTTCCATACTTTTGAAACCAGACCAAAAACTTCACATTCTTAATCAATTTATATGGTAGGATTTACTTATCATTTACAGTGTACTCCATTGAGCAAGATTCCAGTTTCTTTTCTTGAAGATGTCGATAAATTAATTCGGGTAGCTGTTAAAGAAATGTTAAATCTACCCCATGATTGTCCGAATAATATGCTTTATGCTCCTCGAAGTATCAGGGGACTGAACTTGGTTAAAATGGAATGGGAAGCTAATATTAAGCACTTTAATATTGCTAAGACATTACTCCAAATTGATGATGAACATCTTCATATTAGTAGAAATTTAGTGTCCGAGATGGAAGAATGTTTACGAAATTTAGCAATCCAATATAATAACAATTCTGTTCCACAAACTGGACGTCAAATTAGAAAACATTTACAAAAGGAAGCCTATAATGCTTGGGCTAGTCTTCAGCATAAAGGAAAAGGAGTATTAGTTTTCCAAGATGAACCGAAAGTAAATTCTTGGATGAGTAACAGAAAAGGATTATCGTCACCAGAATGGACCACTGCCATTAAAATGTCATGCAATACTGCAGCAGTAAGATCAGTACCAGGACGAATGACTTCACGACAGTGTAGAACTCCAGGATGCGAGGCAACTGAGACTCTTGGTCATGTGGTAGGATTATGTCCTAAAGGAGATTTATTGCTCAATGTACGTCATCATAGTGTTCGCTCTTATATTGCCTCATATTTGTGGAAAAATAAAAATCTTGAAGTATATGAAGAAGTATATTGTATATCCATGGATGGCAGTAACAGACGAGCGGATATAATTGCTCTTAATAGACAAAAGAAGACAGCAGTAATATTGGACCCAACTGTACGGTTCGAAAAGGATGTATCTCCAGCATTAGCAATTGATCAAGAAAAACAAGTCATTTACCGCCCATGCGTTCCTCACTTCAGTGAGAGATATAATGCAATTGATTACACATGGGAGGTGAGGGGTTTGCTTTTGGTGCCTGCAGATCGGCGTATAAATATACTACTGACATTTTAAAACAATATGATATGACATCCCAAGATATTAAAAATATTTGTTTAAATATCTTAAAGAAATCCATAGGAATTTTACATAATCATTTATGTAATGTTTAATCTTTTAAACTTTCTAAATTGCATATTGTAGTATGATTGCTACCTACTGTATTGATTTTTCTCTCTATTCCATATATGCATTTTTTAAATTGTTTTCTGGACCTCTTATGACAGGCGGATTTTATTATTATATTTTTATATATCAGGGCATATTTCAGGATTTTATGTATATTATGTCTTAGAAGTTCCAAAGGCAATTTTAAGTTATCGACCGAGTGGAAAAAGATCCATTGGCAGATCTCAAAAGAGATGGATAGAAAACAAGGTTGTAACAGGTCACCCAGCCTAATACTTGTCATGATGATGATGATGATGATGATGATGATGATGATGATGATATCCTAAAAGTGTTGGCTACTGGTATATTGACACAATATAAGTGAGACATTAGGCCTACTGTTTTTTTTTCTATTTGTAAGCTCCAAAAATAATGTTAGAAGATGAATCTCACTTCCAATTGCACATCTGCTTCAGTATTAAGAACCTAAGAAGGAAAAAGTACCTACCTAGACAGCAGAAATATCCCTGTATTTTTTTTCAGGAGGCTGACATTTAAAACTATGGACAAACTTTACAAATACGCAAAAAACGTTTAAATGTGTAAAATATTTTGTAGACATCCTAAATTAGACTTTTAAGTATACATTTCGAAATAGTGGACCAGATAATTTAGAGTCAAGAGTCTGAAATTCTTATAAAAAAGTGGAACAGACAGTCCAGGAGGCTGACATTTAAGGAGTTATTACTTTTTTATCACCACTATATGAAATATTTAAACAATAATTTCAGGTAGGAAATATAAGTCTACAGCCATAAAAGACGTGCGATTTTTTCAGCCTTCCTTTAAAGTTAGTTTTCGTAGGAATGGTGATGGACTTGAAATTAGCAACATTTGAGAGATTCACCCATATGTGTTAATGTCCGCATTTCACGAGAAGATCCGAGCAAGGAATGAGACTTTTTTCCCCCACTCTTATAACTAACCCCCAACACGAAACCGGTCAGCCATTGACTGAGCCTTGTTCATCCTGGCTGGCCAATGACATCACTCCCATCCACTTGCTCCTTCAAGAATGCTGCTGACTTACTGGCTTACACTCTCCTCTTATCCCGCAAGAACCATATTCCCCTTGCAGGGATCCTCTTATGAAATTTAAACAGTACTAGGCAGTGATGTATGCAATGGAGGGGGAAAGGAACTGGACACCCTACCCCATTATCTCCTGGCTTAGTTGCCTCATGAGTGATGCCTAATTGGTATCAAACCTGTCTTCAGACAGTTTATTAAACAACAATATCAATATTACTTTTAACAGCTGATTCTGTACATAGTCATGTTTTATTTGCAATTTCATTGTAAAAAGGCACCCTCTTCCTCATATTTCGTTACCGGTACTCAGTGAGGGAAGTGGGAAAAAACCAGAGGCGGTATGCTATCCCAAGATTTTCCCCTGGCATACCTCGATTTAAAAAAGGCATCCACTCCCTTACAACATACATAATTATACATTATGTACACAATAATTGTTTCGTGCAGTCAGTAACGCGAATCTTTGAAGCTTATGCAACACATTAAATTTCTTAATAAAATAATTTCAAGTTACTTCAGTTATTTACTAGATTATTTTGCAATGTCCATTGAGACCTTTCATTTAAAATAATGTTAAAGCTTCAAAGTGCCTTACTTAATTATTTATAAGAAGTGCAACAGCATAAAAAATGACAGTCACTAAATTGGCAATAATAGCCACCACAAACTACAGACCACAGTCTTCTATAATTGAAATACTACCATTGTAAACCAGGGGTTGACTTATCAAATAAGCGTATCTAAATCAGTGAGCTCAACATTATGGAACTCAATGATCTAAATACACGTTGAATACAGTTCCAGAAGGCTGTGGTTTAGATTTACGAAGCAAACATAGTAGGCTTACTCTTTGCTGTGAAGAAATGTATAAACAAATTTTTACGGATCACATTTTTTCAGTGACGATATGTCATTTTTCACTAATGATATGTTTTCTGGCCAGAGAAACCAGTGGCAGTATTCCATATCAGTGCATACTGTCTCACTCCCCTCACTGCCAGTATTTCTTTCTTTCTGTTGGGTGTTGAATCTACGTTGCAAGGCCGTTTTCAGAAAGTAAAATTTATAGATATACTGGTAAGTTAATTATAATCACTTATACATTCTACCATGAACAGCCACTAATTTTGTACATCAGTATTTCATTTCACTTACTGTATTTCATAGAGCTTACATTAGCAATGAAGCTTTAAGATGTGGAACAAGTCAAAATTTTACAAGATTACAATTGCAATTTTTACAATTTCAATTTCAATAGGCTATAATGTCATAGAAATGGTCTGAGGCCAAGGGATAAGTAACAACAATACGATTCTTCTATATTCAATACGACTTCAGTGATCTATTTTTCTGTTTTGAATCCAATGTGATGTTTAGTCTCTCTTCAAATTCTGTCTCATATGGAGTGACTCACAAAGTTTTACCGCCACTTAGGGAGGGTCTTCAGAGCAAAAAGTGTAAATAAAAAAATAAGGTCCGACTTATATTTAAGGGGGGAGGACACCATTGGCCTGCAAAAATTTAGTGAAATCCATTTTTTTATATATATCAGCTATTATAAAATCTAAATGATCAAAACTTTTCATGCTTAATATACAAACTGTATATTATAATTTGTAAAACACTATTCAGAATATTACTTACTTACTTACAAATGGCTTTTAAGGAACCCGAAGGTTCATTGCTGCCCTCACATAAGCTCGCCATTGGTCCCTATCCTGTGCAAGATTAATCCAGTCTCTATCATCATATCAGAATGTTAAAATAGTTATATCATAGTCTATGACGAAAGAGGTTGCTATGACAACAATGATGTATTAAATATTATAGAATGGCAAATCGTTTCATAATGCTAACTTTATGGCACAAGTTATGCAGCGATAATAGAAGTCATGATGTTTTAATTGGCATGGTAATATTGTACGGCTTTGGTACAATAATGTGGCATATTATGCACGATTTTCACTATGCTGAAGTACAAAAATGTAATTTATATTTTTACCAGCTTCAATATTGTACATAGTTACCTGTTCACTACGGTATATAAAAAATATGCATTTTAATTCAGTATCCCTATTTACTTTTATATTAATATCAAGTTTCTTGATTGATCATTTCAGAGAGTTGCAGGATGATGGAATTCAGACAACAGATTCTTCATACAAAGAGCAGGAGTCACAAGCTACGGAGAGCAAAAATGCTGAGGTACCAAAACCAGTGATTGTATTGTATTGTATTTATTTACATTCCATGGTATTCATATATCGTTTCACAGCTAGAATATGGAACATGTATAATTAATAGTACTATAAAGTCTTAATTATAGTCACAATCTAGTTGAAATATATACAGTAGAGTTTTACAATATAGTCTTAGTACAGCACAAAGGTTTAGTATCAATACTTAATACAAGACAGAAATATTCATGAAGAATTGTTGAACGTCATAAATTCACTTACAGAATAGAAGGCGTGAGAAATTAGCTACTTCTTTAATTTGGCCATAATCTTTACATAATCCTGTGTTTTGAGTTTGATTTTTCATATCCATAGGGAGACTATTAAAAATTGTTACTGCCAAATAACGCACTTCTTTTTGATAGCATGATGGACTTGCTGATGAAGTATGAAAGTCATTATTTTTACTCATATTTATGCTAAGAACTGTTGAATTAGTTACAAAGTTTTCACGATTACATTTGAGGAAGATTATTAATGAAAAAAATATACTGATAAGTCATGAGCACTATTTGTAATTTTTTTAAATGGTCCCACACGATTCCCTAAATTTAGTACCTACTATTATTCTAATTACTCTTTTTTGTAGTAGGGATATACTGTTACTCTCTGTAGAATTTTCCCAGAAATTATTCCAAAACTCATTACCGAGTGGAAGTATGCAAAGTATATTGTTTTTAAGGTATTGATATTTACTATCTCTTGCATAGATCTAATAGCAAAACGTGCTGAATTTAATTTGGGGATAATTTTTTTAATATGGTTTTTCCAATTTAACACATTATCTATTTGTAAGCCAAGAAATTTGGTGGTTGTTGTTTCTATTAGGGACCTTTGTTAATTATTGTGCTTGAAATGTGCGAGGTTGAATTTGGGAAGGATTTAAATTGAATTATGTTAGTTTTGTTACAATTTAACACTAATTTATTGCCTAAGAACCAATCACATATTTTGAGGAAAATTTCCTCTGTTAAAGATTGGAATGTGTTGGAGTTATTGGCTGTAATTACTATAGGCCGTACTTGTGTCATTTGCAAATAATATGGGATGACCTACATCTTTTATTAGGAAGGCAAGATCATTTACGAACACTAGAAGAAGTAGGGGATCTAATATTGATCCTTGAGGAATTCCATTATTAATAGTTCGCCATGTCGAGGCAGATTTCATAGTTGTATTGATTTCGACTTTCTGTTTCCTATCTATGAGATATGAGTGAAACCATTTGTGTGCAACGCCTTTAATTCCATAATAATCTAATTTGTCTAGCAGCATTTTATGATTTATACAGTGAAATGCTTTGGATAAATCACAGAAAATCCTTCCAACTTGTAATGTTTTATTAATTGCCTCCAGAAATTTGTCAGTTAAACTAAATGTTGCATTTTCCGTGTCTTTAGTTTTCCTAAATCCAAACTGTTCTGGAACTAAAATGTTGTATCTTTGAAGATGATGATATAATCTTTTATACATTACTTTTTCAAAGACTTTGGAGAAAACTGGTAGAAGTGATATGGGTCTGTAATTTTCTGGATATGTTTCTCCTTTTTTGAAGATAGAAATAACCACTGGCACTGAATATTTTAATCTCTCGGGGAATATATTATTGAACATTGAATAAAATAACTTAGTGGCCTAGCTATAATATGTGAATTCGTTTCTAATATTTTGCTTGTTATTTCATCATACTCAGAGAAGTTTTTTTACTTTAGATTTTTAATAATTGCAATTATTTCTTGTTTGTTTGTTGGAAATATTTGAATACTTGGGAATTTTGTTGGAAAATATTCTGTTAAAGAGTCTAAACTGTTAGTAATATTATCTCGGGGAATGTTGAGGTTATCAGTTATTGTAAGAAAATATTTGTTAAATATATTTGCAATTTCATTTGAGTCTGACATTTTTGTATTGTTAGATATAAGGGTATAGTTTGTTACTTTACTTTTTGACCATCCACTTCCCTTTTTAATTATGTTGCAAGTTGTTTTGTTTTTATGATCAAAGTTTTGAATTTTTTTATTATAGTGTAATTCTTTAGCTTTTTGGATCACTTTGTGATGAATTCAGAGCGTGGTCTGAGGGGAAATTTTCTCCCCAGATTCCAGAATGTTACCCCGGAGATTTCAGACCTTTTTATTTCACTAAAAAATATAATTTACACGATGTAATATTTCAATTTGATATGACTTAAATAACTAAAATAAATTTGGTTATGTAAATTTGTGGGCTGTCAGGTAGTTGTTCCTTTGGTGCAGCAAGTATTTGGCGACAGGTTATTTTATCGTCCAAAATACAAACAAAATTTTCGTTTTGCCATTTATCTTACATCTAGACTTTCCTTTGTCCATCTTTAAATGTTTCCCAGACGCTGTTGGCAACTTAAATAATACTCGCACTTCCAGCAACTGTCCACACCTGTGGACTAACGGTCAGCACGTCTGGCCGCGAAACCAGGTGGCCCGGGTTCGAATCCCGGTCAGGGCAAGTTACCTGGTTGAGGTTTTTTCCGGGGTTTTCCCTCAACCCAATACGAGCAAATGCTGGGTAACTTTCGGTGTTGGACCTTGGACTCATTTCACCGGCATTATCACCTTCATTTCATTCAGACGCTAAATAACCTAAATGTTGATACAGCATAGTAAAATAACCCAATAAAATAAAAATAAATCTAGCAACTTCCCTACTCAATGCATTTATATTAATATTACCAAATATGCTTGAGCGAAGTATTACGTTAATTTGAAATTGACGCTAAAACAGCAGTGCTGAACATAGCTGAAGTCATTCTGCTTCACCCTCCATAGTCCACTTTCATAAGAGCAATGTATGGCTCCCATGGGAGCCTTGTGACTTCAGAGAGAGCCACAACTGATTATGAAACAGGCTGTCTGATACCTCTGCTCTACTGTAGCACATTGTAGCATTCCTGGGCTTGCACAACCCTGTTTCCCAAACTTAAAATAATTATTACTGAAAGGAAAATAATTTGATTCCATAAAAACAGTTATCAGCAGAAAGCAATCTGTTCTGAAAATACTCCAGACAGAGTATTTAGATTTCTTCCAAATGTAGAAAATTGACTGGAATCAGTGTGAGAGTGCCCAAAGAGACTATTTTGAAGGAAACAACTGAAATAGAATGTAAATAGACTTACCATTTTGCATGTATAACAGTAGTTCTGGTACTTTTCAATCACAATGATATTTTCTGTATAACTGTAATAATTTTTATGAACTTCATAATTTATGCATGACGCCATGTTCATGAAATTTGTTTTATTCTTATTTTAAAAATTATTATCTTATGAACAAGTCGGATTCAGGAAGCATAGATTGACTGGTCAGCCTAGTTTAATGTACCATACATATTGTGAGTTAGGATCATATCATTCTCAGTGCTTCAAATATTCCAAGGCAATAAGTGTAATTTACACTGTATGCTATTGTAACTTTAAAATTCAAAACAATAATGTAGTTTTGTTCTTTAACAATAACTCTTCACTTTCTACAATTTAATTCTACTCCCGTCAACAATGGGATTTCCACTCCACACAGTAACACAGTATTCGTTATTGCACTCCACAGACGACAATGACAATTTACTTGGATTATTGAGAACAACAATGAACTGTTAATTTTAACTAATGTTCACAAAGCACTATTTACAAATCGGAACTGTAGTTCTCAGTTCACAGTTCGTTTGCCTTGGCTAGTTCTTCTAGCTCAATCACTCAAGTTCACAGTATCTCGAACCACAGACCTTCAGAGACAGTCCACTGAACCTCGAACTCAGGTCCCCCAACTGCGGTCCACTGCACTCAAACTCAGGACTTCTGGCTCCACAGTTACGAACATAACTCAAGTCGAACTCCTGTCTCGAAGCTGGCCTCACTGCTACACAAGACTGGCTTGCTGTCCACTAACTACAACAACACGGCTAACTGCTAAAACTGCTCAAGTTCACTCGCGTGTCGTAATTTATAACCACACCATAGTTACGAGAAATTTCTACGGATGTCCAGAGATAGCATTCTCGAATAATCTGGATTTCTCTCCTCTCTGCCGCGGTCGCTCTCTCCCCTCTCCTCTCTTCACCACAGCACATGCCCCAGGAAGCAGATGCACGCGCAAACTGCCCAAACCACGGCCGACCTAGCCCTTCTTCTGCCGGTCGTGAGATCGAATCTCACATGGCTGTCACACTATTATAGTGTAATTTTCACAAGAAACAACCATATTGATTTTTCTATACTGCCAGTTTTTTCGTTCACACTAATGCCAGAATAAAAATGACAGACCATGTATTTCCATTAAATGAAATAGGTTTTTATAATCATATTTATGATTTCGTTTCTAGACTCAGACTGAAACTTCGCAACCACAGCTGGTGCTGGATGAAAATGTGGACTACGACAAACTAGCTGCCTTCTTAAGACGCATTTGTCCAAAGGTGATAACTGAGCTGGATAAAATGCATAGAAGCCGCGCATTTGACGGCTATGAACCAATAGAAGATAATACAGATGATGCAGTCAAGAAGTTACATGTTCTTCAAATACCCAACATTACCCCTCAGAGTGAGGTAACAGTGACATAATTTTATTAAATGAAGCGTGTTTAAAAAATTAATATAATAAATCATTTTACAATGTCAATTATTTTTACAGTTAGTATATGAAGTATATGAATAGGATTTGTATGTGGGGAAAAAAAGTGGAAGTATATGTATGAATCTAATGCCTACCCACTTCACTTTACGTGATTTGGGTTGTAAATGAAGTATATTAAATGGTATATAAAATACATTAAAATGTTCAACATTCAGGGGCAAACTTAGAATCAGCTCCACATTAAGTTAAATTAAGTCGACGTCCTCTTCCTCCATGTGGGGGATAAGATATAAAGCAGCTATGTAGTAATGTGGGGATAAATAACAACGAAGAAAATAAAAGGAAGAAAATTACATGGGCGACCGAAAACCACTGCAACATGTCGGAAGGCCATGGAGTTTTTGGACATTTATGAACGTTTTCTTCGAGGAGTTGCCAATGTAATAGAGCATATCACAAAAAGTCTGTGGGAACTGAAAGATTATACAGTCAACTTCCATATAAAAAAATGAAAAATTGGACAAATTCTTCATTAGGTTAGATTAGTTCATTATAGAATAAAAATAATTGTATGTGAGTAGTGTATGTCGTACATTGGATTTATTGGTTTCATCTCCAGGAATGTACCAGCTTCAATTATATGGTAAAATATATAATTTAAATTTATATTTGTGATTAATAATATAATAGGCCTAATGAATAAATTATAATTTCCTCCATAAAAGTGATGGAATACTGTATGATACAACCAGTTTTTCAGGGTCCACCTTTAAGAAGTTTTCCTGCTTAATAAGCTCAATTTATTGAACTTTTTTTTTTTTCAAAAATGTCTTTTCATTGTAGTTATTATTAGCTGAGAAAACCTTTAATATGGTTATGATTAACAATTCCCTGACTTCGTTATACCTGTGGATTCCCTACTTTATTTTTTACAACACAGTCGGTCACAACTCAGTCACCCATACACAGAGCTAGTACGAAGTTCTACGATAGATAATTTATTCGTGTAATTAATTTCCAGATAAAATTTATTTTTTAATCCTGGTCCGTTATGAATTGTGCATGTACAGTTTTCGTGTGTTCGTGTAGTACAAATGTGTAAATGGTGGCTATTTAAGTACTGGTAACAATTATATCAGTACGATTATAAAACTTAGCAAAATCAAGAAACTAAAAAAAAAAAAAATGTTTAATAAGGGGAACATTTTCAGGAAAATATATAATCATGTCAGTACAATTTATAAAACTTAGCAAAATCATGATGCTAAAAAATTTGCACAATAGGGGGAAAATGTTGAGGAAAATTTATTATTATTTCAGTAAAATAAACTTCGTAAAATCAATAAGCTTAAAAATAGCTTAATGAAGGAAAAATATTTTCCCATTTAAAATTTTCATCACTACCATCAAGAGTGCCTCTGTTTAACCCTTTCCGGCATAGTGGTTGTTCAGAAGAACCACCATTTTCTTTCTTACTAAATTTTATGGCACGGATATTCCACCAAGGAACTACCTCTTGAGTATACATAGAGGTGCCATTTGTATTTTGAAATTGTGTGCAGAGTTAAAATGTTGAAAAAAATTGATCGAAGCTTTGTTATGATTCATGATATGAAAAACATAAAAAATTAATTTGTGCTGCAAAGGGTTAAGGGAGAATTTGTACATCTACAAATCCCGATATGCAATACCTGATTTAGACCAAAC